>NC_090340.1:7793595-8139220 GCF_035084215.1 Heptranchias perlo | reverse complement strand
GGAGAAAGAGAGAGAGAGAGAGAGAGAGAGAGAGACACACGGACAGGATGAGAGAGAGAGAGAGAGAGAGAGAGAGACACACACAGACAGGGGGAGAAAGAGAGAGAGAGAGAGAGAGAGAGAGAGACACACACAGACAGGGGGAGAAAGAGAGAGAGAGAGAGAGAGAGACACACGGACAGGATGAGAGAGAGAGAGAGAGAGAGAGAGAGAGACACACACAGACAGGGGGAGAAAGAGAGAGAGAGAGAGAGAGAGAGAGAGACACACGGACAGGATGAGAGAGAGAGAGAGAGAGAGAGAGAGACACACACAGACAGGGGGAGAAAGAGAGAGAGAGAGAGAGAGAGAGAGACACACACAGACGGGGGGGGAAAGAGAGAGAGAGAGAGAGAGAGAGAGGCACAGACCGGCGGGGGGGGGGGGGGGGAAGAGAGATAAGAGAGAGAGAGAGAGAGAGACACACACACAGACAGGGGGAGAAAGAGAGAGAGAGAGAGAGAGAGAGAGAGAGACACACGGACAGGATGAGAGAGAGAGAGAGAGAGAGAGAGAGAGACACACACAGACAGGGGGAGAAAGAGAGAGAGAGAGAGAGAGAGAGAGACACACACAGACAGGGGGAGAAAGAGAGAGAGAGAGAGAGACACACAGAGACAGACAGACAGACAGCCAGACACAGACAGAGAGACATACAGTTGTCAGTGTGGGAGTGAGATTCAGTATCAATAAGAATCAGACCACTTATAAAGCTATTTAAACAAGTGGAGCTGTGTTTATCTTTGAGTCAGACACATCAAAATAGAACGACTTGCACAACACCAGGTTATAGTCCAACAGTTTTATTTTAAATCACAAGCTTTCGGAGCTTACCTCCTTCGTCTGGTGAGTGAAGGGTTCTAAAAACGCATATCATATATAGTCAGAGAACAATGCCTGGTGATTACAGATAATCTTTCCAACTGCCCGCTATCACATCTCGGCTGGGAGACGATCACATCAATCAAAGGTGTCGTTGGTGTTCAGAAAGGTTACATCCCAGTATACTGAATACACAATGGATCAGATTACACAGACAGAGAGAGAAAGAGACCCGAAAGGCAGAGAGAGAGAGAGAGAGAGAGACAGAGAGACAGACAGACAGAGACAGACAGACAGACAGAGAGACAGAGACAGAGACAATGTCCAGTTGTATTAAAAACAGATAACTTTTCTCGCTGGTGGGGTTACATGTAGCGTGACATGAACCCAAGATCCCGTTTGAGGCCGTCCTCATGGGTGCGGAACTTGGCTATCAATTTCTGCTCGACGATTTTGCGTTGTCGTGTGTCCCGAAGGCCGCCTTGGAGTACGCTTACCCGAAGATCGGAGGCTGAATGTCCATGACTGCTGAAGTGTTCCCCGACTGGGAGGGAACCCTCCTGTCTGGCAATTGTTGCGCGGTGTCCGTTCATCCGTTGTCACAGTGTCTGCGTGGTCTCGCTAATGTACCATGCTCAGGGGCACGACTTCCTTACATTTGTCCACCCCAGTCCATCACCAGCATCTCCACATCATGGCGACTATCGACACCACAAACTGCCGGCTCACAGTGGAGAGGATCTCCAAGAAGATCGCGCATATAGACACAGACATCAAGTTTCTACAGAGCAGCAAGAAAGCAGACAAGATCCCGAAAGGACTCCAGATCACGAACCCACTCAGGTCCACATACAACTCGGATTACGCTGAGAGACTCTGCCGTCGTACCTCTTGCACACTCTGCAACCATCTCATACACCAACTCTACAGCAGACGCCACAACCTCGAAACCAAGATAGAGTCCATACTCTCAACCTGTACTCAGGACACAGCAGACCAGCTACGAGATACCGCCAAACAGACGAGGCAACGGAACTATGCTGCCGACATGAAAACCAAGAGCAGGAAGCTTGAGAAACTCGGCATCACCACCAGCATCGACCAAGCCTCCCCCCGGTACCACGGTTGCAACCACAGGGAAGTCTATCGTCAATTTGTCCGACCACACCCTTCAACCAGACAAAATCAAAGTTCTCAGCCGAGGGCTCAATTTTTGCCCCCCTACCACCAAAATGGACCCCATCGGTCTCGCGGCGGACACAGAGGAATTCATCAGGAGAATGAGGCTCCGGGAATTCTTCCACAAATCCTAAGATTTCAGCAGCGAACCCAATGAGACAATCGACGATCCGGAACAGCAGACAGAGGGATCCGCGGTACAGCAACCGAAGAAGAAAGAGTCAAACTGGACTCCTCCAGAGGGTCGCTGCCCTCAGCTGGACATGTATGCTCAAGCTGTCAGGAAATGCGTCTATGCCAGATTCATCAGCTGCACTCAGAAGACAGTCCAGAATGTCACCCGAGCACAACGCAACGCCATCGACGCTCTCAAGACCAACCGCAACATCGTCATCAAACCAGCGGACAAAGGAGGAGCCATCGTCATACAGAACAGAACGGACTATTGCAAAGAAGCATACCGACAACTGGACAACCAGGAACACTACAGACGGTTACCCGCAGACCCGACCAAAGAACACACCCACCAGCTCAACAAACTGATCAAGACCTTCGATCCAGACCTTCAAAACATCCTACGCACTCTCATCCCACGTACTCCCCGCGTGAGAGACTTCTACTGCCTCCCAAAGATACACAAAGTCAACACACCAGGACGTCCTATCGTATCAGGCAACGGAACCCTGTGTGAGAACCTCTCTGGATACATCGAGGGCATCCTGAAACCCATCGTGCAGGGAAGCCACAGCTTCTGTCGTGACACTACAGACTTCCTACAAAAACTCAGCACCCACGGACCTGTTGAACCAGGAACACTTCTCACCACGATGGACGTCTCGGCACTCTACACCAGTATCCCCCACGATGACGGCATCGCTGCGACAGCATCAATACTCAACACCAACAACAGCCAATCTCCAGACGCCATCCTACAACTCATCCGCTTCATCCTGGATCACAATGTCTTCACCTTCGACAACCTGTTCTTTACCCAAACACACGGAACAGCCATGGGGACCAAATTCGCACCCCAATACGCCATCATTTTCATGCACAAGTTCGAGCAGGACTTCTTCACTGCACAGGACCTCCAACCAACACTATACACCAGATACATCGACGACATTTTCTTTCTATGGACCCACGGTGAGGAATCACTAAAGAGACTACACGATAACATCAACAAGTTCCATCCCACCATCAAGCTCACCATGGACTACTCCTCAGAATCGGTTTCATTCTTGGACACACGAATCGCCATCAAAGACGGGCACCTCAGCACCTCACTCTACCGCAAGCCCACGGACAACCTCACGATGCTCCACTTTTCCAGCTTCCACCCTAACCACGTCAAAGAGGCCATCCCCTATGGACAGGCCCTGCGAATACACAGGATCTGCTCAGACGAGGAGGAACGCGATGGACACCTACAGACGCTGAAAGACACCCTAGTAAGAACGGGATATGACGCTCGACTCATCGATCGACAGTTCCGACGGGCCACAGCGAAAAATCGCATAGACCTCCTCAGAAGACAAACATGGGACACAACCAACAGAGTACACTTCGTCGTCCAGTACTTCCCCGGAGCGGAGAAACTACGCCATGTTCTCCGCAGCCTTCAACATGTCATCGATGACGACGGACACCTCGCTAAGGCCATCCCCACGCCTCCACTACTCGCCTTCAAACAGCCACCTAACCTCAAACAGACCATCGTTCGCAGCAAATTACCCAGCTTTCAGGAGAACAGCGTCCACGACACCACACAACCCTGCCACGGCAAACTCTGCAAGACATGCCAGAACATCAACACGGATACCACCATCACACGAGAGGACACCACCCACCAGGTACATGGTTCATACTCCTGTGACTCGGCCAACGTTGTCTACCTCATACGCTGCAGGAAAGGATGCCCCGGAGCATGGTACATTGGCGAGACCATGCAGACACTGTGACAACGGATGAACGGACACCGCGCAACAATTGCCAGACAGGAGGGTTCCCTCCCAGTCGGGGAACACTTCAGCAGTCAAGGACATTCAGCCTTCGATCTTCGGGTAAGCGTTCTCCAAGGCGGCCTTCGAGACACACGACAACGCAAAATCGTCGAGCAGAAATTGATAGCCAAATTCCGCACCCATGAGGACGGCCTCAACCGGGATCTTGGGTTCATGTCACGCTACATGTAACCCCACCAGCGAAAAAAGTTATCTGTTTTTAATATAACGGGTCATTCTCTCTCTCTCTCTGCCTTTCGGGTCTCTTTCTCTCTCTGTCTTTGTGATCTGATCCATTGTGTATTCAGTATACTGGGATGTAATGTTTTCCGTGGCTAACCTGTCTGAACACCAACGACACCTTTGATTGATGTGATCGTCTCCCAGCCGAGATGTGATAGCGGGCAGTTGGAAAGATTATCTGTAATCACCAGGCATTGTTCTCTGACTATATATGATATGCGTTTTTAGAACCCTTCACTCACCTGACGAAGGAGGAAAGCTCCGAGAGCTTGTGATTTAAAATAAAACTGTTGGACTATAACCTGGTGTTGTGCAAGTCCTTACATTTGTCCACCCCAGTCCATCACCAGCATCTCCATATCACATCAAAATAGGTCACATTTTTAAACTAGACTGTGAGCCTTTCCAACACTGGCCGTAAGTACTTGGCGAAAGAGAAAGACCAATTTCAAAATCAGGTACAAGCTTTTCCATCCGGCTTGTGCCCAATTTCGTGATCGGGTTTCCGCCAAACTCTGCCTCAGTGCTGAAGAGGAACACTTTTCTCAACGGGTCTATTGTGCAAATATGTTCTAACTGACAGGTTGGGGGTCGGGGGAATAATGTCTGGATTAGGTCATTTCCATATGTGGGCACAATGAGCAGCATCACACCCGAAACAGGAAACATCCCCATGGAGTCCGTGCTCGAGGTCCAGTCTGGGTCTTGGAAGTGAACAATCAAATGAATTCTTATAGTGAATTTTAGATGGAACGGTTTAATATTGAGGCCTCCACCTCCGTAACACTACCCGTCTCCGCCCTTGCCTCAGCCCATCTGCTGTTGAAACTCTCTAAACTCAACTTTTGCAATGTTCTCCTGGCCGGCCTCCCACCTCTGTAAACTTCAGCTCATCCAAAACTCTGCTGCCCATAACCTAACTCACACCAAGTCCCATTCACCCATCACCCTTGTGCTCGCTGACCTACATTGGCTCCCAGTCTGGCAATGCCTTGATTTTAAAATTCTCATCCTTGTTTTCAAATCCCTCCATGGCCTCACCCCTCCCTATCTCTCACCTCCTCCAGCCCTACAACCCTCCGCGATCTCTATTCCTCCAAGTCTGGCCTCCTATGCATCCCCAATTTATTTCGCTCCACCACTGGAGGCCGTTCCTCCAGCCACCTAGGCCCCATCCTCTGGAATTTCCTCCCATAATTTCTGCTCCTCTCTCTCCTCCTTTGAGACCGAGCTCTTTGAAAAATAGAACTTGTATTTATATAACCCCTTTCATGACCTCAGGACATCCCAAAGCGCTTTACAGCTAATTAAGCACATTTGAAGTGTAGACATGTTGGCAGCCAATGTGCGCACTGTAAGATCCCACAAACAGCAATGAAATAAATGACCAGATAATCTTTTTTTCTAGGTGTTGATTGATGGATAAATGTTGTCCAGGACATAGAACCATGGAATAGTTACAGCACAGAAGGAGGCCATTTGGCCCATCGAGCCCATGTAAGAGCAATCCAGTTAGTCCCATTCCCCCCTCTTTCCCCATAGCCCTGCAATTTTTTTCCCTTCAAGTATTTATCCAGTTCCTTTCTGAAAGCCACCTTTGAATCTGTCTCCACCACCCCCTCGGGCAGTGCATTCCAGATCATAACCACTCGCTGTATAAAAAAGTTTATCCTCGTGTTGCCTTTGGTTCTTTTTCCAATCACCTTAAATCTATGTCCTCTGGTCATCGACCCTTCTGCCAATAGGACTCTCTCTTTATTTACTTTAATAAACTTAATAAAATAAAACTTTAAATAAAATTTACTTTTTGAACACTTCTATTAAATCTCCGCTCAACCTTCTCCAGTCTGACCACGTAACTGAAGTCCCTCATCCCTGGAATCATTCTAGTAAATCTTTTCTGCAACCTCTCTAAGGCCTTCACATCCTTCCTAAAGTGCGGTGCCCAGAATTGGACACAATGCTCCAGTTGTGGTCGAACCAGTATTTTATAAAGGTTCATCATAACCTCCTTGCTTTTGTACTCTATGCCTGTATATATAAAGCCCAGGATCCTGTATGCTTTTTTAACCACTTTCTCAACCTTCAAAGGTTTGTGCACAGGTTCCCCCAGATCTCTCTGTTCCTGTACTCCTTTTAGAATTGTACCATTTAATTTATATTGCCTCTCCTTATTCTTCCTGCCAAAATGTATCACTTTGCACTTCTTTGCGTTAAATTTCATCTGCCATGTGTCCACCAATTCCACCAGCCTGTCTATATCCTCTTGAAGTCTATCACTATCCTCCTCACTGTTCACTACACTTCCAAGTTTTGTCATCTGCAAATTTGGAAATTGTGCCCTGTACACCCAAGTCCAAGTCATTAATATATATCATGAAAAGCAGTGGTCCCAGTCAATGTTCCCTCTAATTTTTTTCGGCCATGTGCGGAATGAATTTGGGTTTGTGTACTGATATAAAGGCTGTGTGAGCCACCATAAAACAATCACAACTTTAAATCGAGCATCTTTTTAGAAAACACTATTCAGGGTAAATAACAAAACAGAACAAATATACAAAATAATGGATAATAGTAACAATTTAATGTTATATTGGCTGATATATTTATATAATTTATGAAATGTGGGTGATGCTGGCAAGGCTGTGTTTATTGCCCATCGTTGGTTGAACTGAGGGCATTGAGAGTCAACCACATTGTGTGAGACTGGAGTCACGTGTAGGCCAGACCAGATCAGATAGTGATAACAGGCTCTCTTGCCTGAAGGTCATTAATGAAGCAGTTGGGTTTTAACAACAATCCGGCAGCTTCTGCGGTCTTTTTTTGAATCTAGGCCAGAAATGATCAGATTTATTGAATTCAGTTTTACAACTTGCCCTGGTGGGATTTGAACTCTTGACCTCTGGGTTGTTGGTCCAGCAACCGAACCACTGCAGTACTGTCCAGACTCTCTCTTGACATTTTGAAGTTTGGACACCTTGATGTCTGTGTTTGCTGTGACTGCCCCCTACCCCCCGCCCTCGACAACCCCACCCCAAAAAGTTATGCCAGCCTGCCCCGTACTAGTGCTTGCTGCAGTCTCTATTCAACAGCCACGTTCAACAGTACCATCCTGCCAATGCAGACATTAATGTCAACAAATCTATAAAGTAGACTTCAACCCTGTGCAGTCATTCTGTGCAGTGTAGGAAAGATTTTCAATGCTCATCAGCAGTTGTCTAAAAGCTTAGTACCCCAGAGATTCAACTAATAGCAAGGACAATTTGATCATTATTGTTGGCACAGGGAACAACAGAATGGAGCAAACTTGGCAATCGCCTACCTGAGTAATGATAATCACTGCCATCTGGAGTCCTACAAGGTGAAATTGGTCTGTGGTGTAGAACAGGACACCAATGGAAGAGAGAATCGGACAGAGTGTGAAACAGGACATCAATGGAAGGGAGAATCAGACAGAGTGTGAAACAGGGCATCAATGGAAGAGAGAATCAGGCAGAGTGTGAAACAGGACATCAATGGAAGGGAGAATCGGACAGAGTGTGAAACAGGGCATCAATGGAAAGAGAGAATCAGGCAGAGTGTGAAACAGGGCACCAATGGAAGAGAGAATCAGGCAGAGTGTGAAACAGGGCATCAATGGAAGAGAGAATCAGACACAGTGTGAAACAGGGCATCAATGGAAGGGAGAATCAGGCAGAGTGTGAAACAGGGCATCAATGGAAGAGAGAATCGGACAGAGTGTGAAACAGGGCATCAATGGAAAGAGAGAATCGGACAGAGTGTGAAACAGGACACCAATGGAAGAGAGAATCGGACAGAGTGTGAAACAGGACATCAATGGAAGAGAGAATCGGACAGAGTGTGAAACAGGACATCAATGGAAGAGAGAATCGGACAGAGTGTGAAACAGGGCATCAATGGAAGAGAGAATCAGGCAGAGTGTGAAACAGGGCATCAATGGAAGAGAGAATCAGACAGAGTGTGAAACAGGGCATCAATGGAAGAGAGAATCAGGCAGAGTGTGAAACAGGGCATCAATGGAAAGAGAGAATCAGGCAGAGTGTGAAACAGGGCATCAATGGAAGAGAGAATCAGGCAGAGTGTGAAACAGGGCATCAATGGAAGAGAGAATCAGGCAGAGTGTGAAACAGGGCATCAATGGAAAGAGAGAATCGGACAGAGTGTGAAACAGGGCATCAATGGAAGGGAGAATCAGGCAGAGTGTGAAACAGGGCATCAATGGAAGAGAGAATCGGACTGAGTGTGAAACAGGGCATCAATGGAAGGGAGAATCAGACAGAGTGTGAAACAGGGCATCAATGGAAAGAGAGAATCAGGCAGAGTGTGAAACAGGGCATCAATGGAAGAGGGAATCAGACAGAGTGTGAAACAGGGCATCAATGGAAGAGAGAATCAGGCAGAGTGTGAAACAGGGCATCAATGGAAAGAGAGAATCAGGCAGAGTGTGAAACAGGACATCAATGGAAGGGAGAATCAGACAGAGTGTGAAACAGGGCATCAATGGAAGAGAGAATCAGGCAGAGTGTGAAACAGGGCATCAATGGAAGAGAGAATCAGACAGAGTGTGAAACAGGGCATCAATGGAAGAGAGAATCAGGCAGAGTGTGAAACAGGGCATCAATGGAAGAGAGAATCGGACAGAGTGTGAAACAGGGCATCAATGGAAGAGAGAATCAGACAGAGTGTGAAACAGGGCATCAATGGAAGAGAGAATCAGGCAGAGTGTGAAACAGGGCATCAATGGAAGAGAGAATCGGACAGAGTGTGAAACAGGGCATCAATGGAAGAGAGAATCGGACAGAGTGTGAAACAGGGCATCAATGGAAGAGAGAATCGGACAGAGTGTGAAACAGGGCATCAATGGAAGAGAGAATCGGACAGAGTGTGAAACAGGGCATCAATGGAAGAGAGAATCGGACAGAGTGTGAAACAGGGCATCAATGGAAGGGAGAATCGGACAGAGTGTGAAACAGGGCATCAATGGAAGGGAGAATCAGGCAGAGTGTGAAACAGGGCATCAATGGAAGGGAGAATCGGAGAGAGTGTGAAACAGGGCATCAATGGAAGAGAGAATCAGGCAGAGTGTGAAACAGGGCATCAATGGAAGAGAGAATCGGACAGAGTGTGAAACAGGGCATCAATGGAAGGGAGAATCGGACAGAGTGTGAAACAGGGCATCAATGGAAGAGAGAATCGGGCAGAGTGTGAAACAGGGCATCAATGGAAGAGAGAATCGGACAGAGTGTGAAACAGGGCATGAATGGAAGGGAAAATCGGACAGAGTGTGAAACAGGGCATCAATGGAAGAGAGAATCGGACAGAGTGTGAAACAGGGCATCAATGGAAGAGAGAATCGGACAGAGTGTGAAACAGGGCATCAATGGAAGGGAGAATCGGACAGAGTGTGAAACAGGGCATCTTGAACAGAGGAGAGCAAGATGATTTGATGTCATCTAGAACTGCAATCATATTTTTTCCAAAATGATGTTTATAATTGTAAAACTACTTGGAAGAAATTGATAAACTCGAGTTAAAACTGAGATGTGAGTCTCAAAGATTCTACTGTGGAGCAGCCTATTCTAATTGGGCCTACTCAAAAGGGCCTCAGTGCAGGGCTGTTGCTTCTTCATATATCTGACCCACTGACTCTGCTAAGGTCAATGTTGCCTTACCTTTTAAAAGAAATTGATGAGGTAATTGTCTAGCGGCTGGGCCAGAAACCATTAAGTCCGTCACCATATTAGATTCTGAACATCAGTGGAAACTGCAGTTCAAACTCAGGCTCCAGACTCTCTCGGGAAAGGTGCTGCATGTGGAACTGTCCGCCTTTCAGTGATGCTAACTCCTGGAGTAAAGCTGCAGTGATACACACCTTATTTTTCTGAAGCTTTAGTCGCTGCTGTTCCTCGAGTACAGCTCGTCCCTTCTCTATTTTCGGTCTTTGTTCCTCTAACCTCTTCCACCTATTTCGCACTACATGCCGACATTATCAGTACAACACTCCCGTCCAATCTAACATTAACTCCTGCCCTTGCCGCCAAGTGATAGGTAGCTGACATGACCTCAGCAGCGTCTCCACCAGAGAGCACTGGTTTGGTGCACGGACGGAATGACATGTGCGGCACACAACAAACCGCTGGACAGTCGCGCACGTGAACAGCTTAGAGGGAACAGCGGTCCTAGTACCGACCCCTGGGGACTGCCACTGTACACCTTCCTTCATTCCAAAAAACTGTTCACCACCACTCTGTTTCCTGTCACTTAGCCAATTTCGTATCCATGCTGACACTGCCCCTTTTATTCCATGGGCTTCAATTTTGCTAACAAGCTTATTATTTGGCACTTTATCAAACACCTTTTTAAAGTCCATATACACCACATCCACCGCATTGCCCTCATCTACTCTCTGTTACCTCATCAAAAAACTCAATCAAGTTAGTTAAACACGATTTGCTTTTAACAAATCCATGCTGGCTTTCCTGAATGAATCCACACTTGTCCAAATGACGATTAATTTTGTCCCGGATTATCGTTTCTAAAAGCTTCCCCATCACCGAGGTTAAACTGACTGGCCTGTAGTTGCTGGGTTTATCCTTACACCCTTTCTTGAACAAGGGTGTAACATTTGCAATTCTCCAGTCCGCGAGAAATTCTCCAGTCCGACATCAGGGAGAACTCCCCTGCTCTTCTTCGAATAATGCCGTGGGATCTTTTACGTCCACTCGAGGAGGCAGACTGGACCTCAGGTTAATGTCTCATCCAAAAGACGGCACCTCTGACAGTGCAGCACTCCCTCAGCACTGCAGTGAAGTGCCAGTCTAGATTATGTCCTTGTTGCTGGAGTGGGGCTTGAACCCATGTCCTTCTGACTCAGAGGCGAGAGTGCTACCTGCTGAGCCAAGGCCGACACCTCTTTGACCAAGCTTTTGGTCACCCCTCGTAATCTCTCCTTCCTTGACTTGGCATCCATTTTGTTCTCAACTCTCTGTGGGGCGCCTTAGGACACTTGTCTGGCGAAGGCTTTATATAATTGCACGTTGATAATGATGCTATCTCTCCAGCAAGATTCCCACCTTTTGCCAAATCCAACCTGGGCAGGAGGCATGACAGGAGTGGGAAAGCGATGGGATCATGGCTTGAGTTAAGATTTACCAACTAATCCCCACGTATCGGGGGGCGCAGAAGGAAGTGGAAGAATTGCACTTCAGATTTATACAACATAATTTGGGTGGACGATTTACAATTTCAGAAATTTCAAAGTTATGACTCAAAAAAATGGAAAGCGATCAACCTGACCCCTGACTCCCGACTCGGGCCCAGCCACCCACCCACCCAAAGCAGCAATGCGCCCCACCTGCCCTTCCACACGCTCCCCTGCTCTCCATGTTGTCCCAACAGAATTCCCGGAACTGTCCTCCTCTCCATCCTCCTAGATAATGCCAAGGAACTGTACCAGTTGCACCTCCCTTCTTGCTGCATCAGACTCCCGGAAAGACTCACGCAGGGCTGTACTCATCTAATGCCCGTGAAACAAATCAAGGGGCTTTAAAGATATTGAGAACTGGGATACAGAAAAAAATCCATACTGGTTAAATCCCGCCACTGTTTTCCCAATGAGCAGGTAATCAAGGGGACTGGGAAGCTCTCTAACCAACTGTAAGGGGATGGATGGGTTAGAGGGTGATTCCAGTTGGAGATGTTGTTCTAATGTATCCAGTGTTCAGGCCGACCAACTCTCTCCCTGTTGCTGGAACGCTCAGCCGTACAATTGGGATCTTTAGTCAGAGAGTGGGGAGAATGCGGAACCCGCTAGCACATGGTGTGGTTGAGGTGAATAGCATGGATGCATTTAAGCTGATACAAGAGTTTAAAATTATGAATGGGTTTGATCGGGTAGATGTGGAGATGATATTTCCACTTGTGGGGGAGTCCAACACTAGGGGTCATAAATATAAGATAGTCACTAATAAATCCAATAGGGAATTCAGGAGAAACTTCTTTACCCAGAGAGTGGTTAGAATGTGGAACTCACTACCACAAGGAGTAGTTGAGGTGACTAATGTAGATACATTTAAGGGTAAGTTAGATAAACACACGAGGGAGAAAGGAATAGAAGGATATGTTGTTCGATGGAGTAGGGAGGGAGGAGGCTCGTGTGGAGCATAAACGCCATCATAGAGCAGTTGGGCTGAACGGCCTGTTTCTGTGCTGTAAACTCAATGTAATTCTATGTAAAAGCAAGGGGAAACACTCACTCAAATCTCACTGTACAGTCGGCCACGAAGGGAGAGAAAAGCAAGATGAAGAAGGGAAAAGCGGATAAAAGGAGTAAATTAGAGGCTCCGGGCAGGGCCCTGGGACCCATGTGAGGAACACAGCTGGCTGCCTCAGGTATGAGTGACTGCAGATCCCATCTCCACATCCTCTGGTATGCAACTAATGGGATCGCCTGTTCCTGCCCCTCCCCCTCCCCCTGCCACCTCCACGGTGATGGACTTTGGAGCAGTTGAGAGAGATGAAGAGATAGAATGGACAGGGCTGGCTCATCGTTTGATCGGGAGCTGAGACAAGCTGGGAAAAATATCAGTAAAGAAGTGTGGAATTTACAAAATGCTTTTTAATTCCTCTCCAGTTTCTGAGCTCTCTCTCTCTCGAAAAACTCTGTGTACATTACAAACAACTAAATCCCAGTCCCCAGACTGTTTATTTTGGCTCTACGATAGCGTTGGGTTCTATGTCGCCTACACTGAGGTCTGCACACTGCTTGTATCAGGCAGTTAGAAAAACCCACTCACTCAACCTCACTGCACTCAGTGAATGCACAATCTCACAACTGTCCCCATTTACACACCGTCATGGATCCTCAGCTTTATTGCAACTATTTACAGTGGAGTGTCCGTTTGAAATCCGATTGTTCATCAAAGATTTCGTTTCTTTTAACAATAACAACAACTTGCATTTATATAGAACCTTTAACGTAGTAAAACGTTCCAAGACGCTTCACAGGAGCATTACCAAACAAAATCTGACACCTAGCCACATAAGGAGATATTAGGACAAGTGACCAAAATCTTGGTAAAAGATGTAGGTTTTAAGGAGGAGAGAGAGGTAGAGAGGAGGAGAGGTTTAGGGAGGGAATTCCAGAGCTTAGGGCCTAGGCAGCTGAAGGCACGGCCGCCAATGGTGGAGCGATTAAAATCGGGGACGCACAAGAGGCAAGAATTGGAGGAGAGTAGAGATCTCGGAGGGTTGTAGGGCTGGAGGAGGTTACAGAGATAGGGAGGGGCGAGGTCATGGAGGGATTTGAAAACAAGGAGAATTTTAAAATTGAGGCGTTGCCTGTATATGGGGTGAGCCTTAAACATAGCACCTCTGAATGGCAAACAACTGCTCAGTAGGGTGGTTTTACCAGCAGTTGGTCCTGACAACTCACCCAGCTCTCACTGGTGCCTCCAAGTGCCACAACCCGGGACCTTGCCTCGGTTGGCACGTTCAACCCAGTGAGAGTAACCAAGGAGTAATGGTCGAACGCTTGGCCAATTCCAAACCTCTGAAACCAGCATCGCTGCTGAGCTGACAGACAGGTAATTACATGGTATTTACAGCACAGAAACAGGCCATTCAGTCCAACAAGTCTATGCTGGTATTTGTGCTCCACATGAGCCTCCTCCCACTCCCATCTCACCCTCGTGAAATAATAATCACTCCCTTCATTCACTTGGTAATGATCTTAAATTTCTGACCATCAGTTACCAATTCACCAACCAATGGAAATGGTTTTTCCCGTTTTACTGTAACAAAATCTCACAAATCAAAAACCTTTACAACAATTTATAAAGCTAACAGGTGGATTCCTGGAAGTTAAGAGTAAATTAGTTGTGGACAATAAGCATTAGTTTGGGGCCTGCTGATTGCCTATGAGGGAGTGAAGAAATACACTCCTGAATTGACTGGAAACCTGCCCTCCTTACCCGGTCTGGCCTGCACGTGACTATAGTCCAATATCAACAATTCCCACTTAATGCCCTCAGGGCAACCAGGGACGGCCAATAAATACTGTCCACAAATAAAACAGCCTGACATGACAACACACTGCAACTGCCTGTGTTTACATACAAACAGTTCTGCAGCTGATTCAACTCCTCGTTCTGGCAAAAACACTGCGCAGTTTATATTATAAAAAGGCACTGGAGAAGGTGATTAGGAAAGTCTGAACAGGCTGGGGCTCTTTTCTCCAGAAAAGAGAAGGCTGAAGGGTGACCTGATAGAGGTTTTTAAAATTATGAAAGGGTTTGATAGGGTAGATGCAGAGAAGATGTTTCCACTTGTGGGGGAGACCAGAACTATAGGCCATAAATATAAGAGAGTCACTAATAAATCCAATAGGGAATTCAGGAGAAACTTCTTTACCCAGAGAGTGGTTAGAATGTGGAACTCGCTCCCACAAGGAGTATTTGAGGCGACTAATGTAGATGCATTTAAGGGGAAGCTAGATAAAGACATGAGGGAGAAAGGAATAGAAGGATATCCTGATAGGGTTAGATGAAATAGGGAGGCAGGAGGCTCGTGTGGAGCATAAACACTGGCATAGAGCAGTTGGGACGAAAGGCCTGTTTCTGTGCTGTACATTCTATGTAAAAAAGCAAAATACCACAGATGCCGGAAATACTCAGCAGGTCAGGCAACATCTGTGGAGAGAGAAACAGAATTAACGTTTCAGGTCAATGACCTTGCGTCAGAACTGGAAGTAATTAAAGATTTAACAGTTTTTGAGCAAGTACAGAGTCAGGGAAAGGGAAGGGGAAGGTGTGTTTGGTGGTGGGATCATGCTGGAGGTGGTGGAAATGGCGGAGGATGATACGTTAAATATGGAGGCTGGTGGGGTGGAAGGTGAGGACAAGGGGACCCTGTCATGGTTCTGGGAGGGAGGGGAAGGGGTGATAGCAGAAATGCAGAAAATGGGACGGACATGGTCGCAGGCCCTGTCAACTACAGTGGAGGGGATTCCTCGGTTGAGGAAAAAGGAAGACATATCGGAAGCACTGGTACTGAAGGTGGAATCATCAGAACAGATGCAACGGAGATGGAGAAACTGGGAGAAGGGAATAGAGTCCTTACAGGAAGCGGGGTGGGAGAAAGTGTAATCAAGGTAACTGTGAGAATCAGTGGGCTGATAATAGATATTGGTTTACAGCCTATCCCCAGAAATGGAGATAGAGAAGTCGAGGAAAAGTCGGAGATGGACCACGTGACGGTGAGGGAAGGGTGGAAATTGGAAGCAAAGTTGATGACATTTTCCAGTTCGGGTTCACAGGGCCCTCGAGGGCTGTCCTATTTCCCGCACTTCCCTCCCAGAACCATGACAGGGTCCCCTTGTCCTCACCTTCCACCCCACCAGCCTCCACATTCAACGTATCATCCTCCGCCATTTCCACCACCTCCAGCGCGATGCCACCACCAAACACACCTTCCCTTCCCAGCATTCCGAAGGGACCGTTCCCTCCACGACACCCTGGTCCACTCTTCCATCACCCCCAACACCCGCTCTCCTCCCCACAGCACCTTCCGTGCGAGCGCAGGAGATGAAACATCTGCCCTTTCACCTCCTCCCTTCCCACCATCCAGGGCCCCAAACACTCCTTCCAGGTGAAACAATGATTTACTTGTACTTCTTTCAATTTACTATACTGTATTCACTGCTCATAATGTGATCTCCTCTATACTGGAAGACCAAACGCAGACTGGGTGATCGCTTTGCTGAACACCACCGCTCAGTCCGCAGGTGTGACCCTGACCTGCCGGTCGCTTGTTATTTTAATTCCCTGTCCCATTCCCACTCTGACCTCTCTGTCCTCGGCCTCTTACCCTGTTCCAATGAATCTCAACGTAAGCTCGAGGAACAGCACCTCATCTTTCGATTAGGCACTTTACAACCTTTCGGACTCAACATTGATTTCAATAACTTCAGATCGTAACCACTGCTCCCATTTTTTCATGATGTGGAGATGCCGGTGATGGACTGGGGTTGAAGGAGGAAGCCTCCGAAAGCTTGTGAATTTAAAATAAAATTGCTGGACTATAACTTGGTGTTGTAAAATTGTTTCCCATTTTTTCAGACAGCAGGTGCTGGTAATGGTTCTGATGTTGCCATTTACAGCTCCTCTAAACCCATCTTTTGTTTCTGTACTTGTCCATTCCCACCCTCCTTGCCGTGCATCATCATCCCTTTTGTCATTTAATCACTCCTGCCCTCCACCCTATCAGAGACCTTCCCTTTTGTTTCCCCCCCCCACTTCTGTACTTGCTTAAAAACTGTTTAATCTTCAACTACTTCCAGTTCTGAAGAAAGGTCATTGACCTGAAACGTTAACTCGGTTTCTTTCTCCACATGATGCTGCCTGACCTGCAGAATGTTTCCAACATTTTCTGTTTTTATTCCGGATTTCCAGCATCCGCAGTATTTTCCTTTTTATTCCAGCAATTCCTGTTAGTTTCCTCATTCTGGGTGTGGGGCTGATGTTGGGCCCACGGCCTGTCGGTGCAATTGCTGGCCTGGACCTCTAGGTTCGCAGTACCCCCAAATAGCAGCATTTACCTTCACACATAAACCATGTTTGAAGAGTTGGGGGAGATCAAGAAGAAATTAATGGGGTTTGGAGGAGGAGGAGGGGAGCATAACCCATGGCTAAAAATCATGAAGCAGACAAGTCACTCCCAATAGTTGCACACTTTGCCTCCAGAGGCTCTCAAGCAGTTTGGAGGCACGTAAACCGCCTTGTTTTACATTCCAGTCACACATCACTGGAACAGCAGAAATGGCGTGTGGATGCGATGTGAACAACTGAGACCCGTCACCCCCCCCCCTCTCCCCCCTCCCTCTCCCCCTCCCCCCCCCCCCCCTCCCCCCTCCCTCTCCCCCCTCCCCCTCTCTCCCCCTCCCCCCTCTCCCCTCCCCCCTCTCACTCCCTCCTCCCTCCGAATCCAACCCAGACCATTAAATCCCGGATTACTCAAGGTCAATTACGACCGAAATAAACCCGTATCAGCGGGGCGATCTAATCCTGGGGCAGACGCCGCCCGCCGCCCGCCGCCTCCCCCAGTCAGTCAGTCAGTCAGTCAGAGCCCGCGGGTCACCAGCCTTTGATACACTCGGTGGAACGTTCAGACCCGGGTTTCCATGGCGATCGCGCACCGAAACTGACACAAATGTCTCTTTCAGCCCCGCCCCGCCCCGCCCCGCCCGTCCTTACCTGCAGGGTCCCGCCGCCATGGCCGCAGACAGGTCCTCGTCCCCCACCCAAACTTTATTTAATCCGGTCCTTCCCACCTTCCAGGGAACAGCCCGTCCTCCTTTATTGTTAAAGGGAGCATTAACCAGCCCAGCCTGACGTCAGGGGGGGGGGGGGGGGGGGGGGGAGTGTCCCGCACCCCGGACCCCGGACCCCGGACCCCGGACTGCAGTTATTTGATTCATTTCCCCCTGTTGGAACTGGATAAAGTCAGCTTAGTTTCCCGGGAGTGGCAGAGTCGGCCTAGTTTCTCCTTACCTTTCATTAATCGTTGAGCTGGGATCACTAAATGTTCATCCAGTGCTATGGAAAAACTTATCAGAACTTACACCACCCCAGACATTGTTTTCATCAACAGCCACCCCTCCACCAGAATGACACGGGGGTTTCGAGGGTTAAATTATAAGGACAGGTTGTATAAACATGGCTTATATTCCTTTGAGTTTAAAAGGATTCTGGAATGCACTGCCTGAAAGGGGAGTGTTTGATGGGACGGTGTAGAGGGAGCTTTACTCTGTGTCTAACCCGTGCTGTACCTGCCCTGGGAGTGTTTGATGGGACAGTGCAGAGGGAGCTTTACTCTGTATCTAACCCATGCTGTACCTGTCCTGGGAGTGTTTGATGGGACAGTGTAGAGGGAGCTTTACTCTGTATCTAACCCATGCTGTACCTGTCCTGGGAGTGTTTGATGGGACAGTGTAGAGGGAGCTTTACTCTGTATCTAACCCGTGCTGTACCTGCCCTGGGAGTGTTTAATGGGACAGTGTAGAGGGAGCTTTACTCTGTATCTAACCCGTGCTGTACCTGTCCTGGGAGTGTTTGATGGGACAGTGTAGAGGGAGTTTTACTCTGTATCTAACCCGTGCTGTACCTGCCTGGGAGTGTTTGATGGGACAGTGTGGAGGGAGCTTTACTCTGTATCTAACCCGTGCTGTACCTGCCTGGGAGTGTTTGATGGGACAGTGTAGAGGGAGCTTTACTCTGTATCTAACCCGTGCTGTACCTGTCCTGGGAGTGTTTGATGGGACAGTGTAGAGGGAGTTTTACTCTGTATCTAACCCGTGCTGTACCTGCCTGGGAGTGTTTGATGGGATAGTGTGGAGGGAGCTTTACTCTGTATCTAACCCGTGCTGTACCTGTCCTGGGAGTGTTTGATGGGACAGTGTAGAGGGAGCTTTACTCTGTATCTAACCCGTGCTGTACCTGCCCTGGGAGTGTTTGATGGGACAGTGTGGAGGGAGCTATGCAAAGCCCTGGTTAGACCACACCTGGAGTACTGTGTTCAGTTCTGGGCATCGTACCTTAGGAAGGATATATTGGCCTTGGAGGGAGTGCAGCGTAGATTTACCAGATGATACCTGGACTCCAAGGGTTAAATTATGAGGTGAGATTATACAAACTAGGGTTGTAATCCCTGGAATTCAGAAGATTAAGGGGTGATTTGATTGAAGTTTTCAAGATATTAAGGTGTACTGATAGGGTAGATAGAGAGAAGCTATTCCCACTGGTTGGGGAGTCTAGGACTAGGGGACATAGCCTAAAAATTAGAGCCAGGACTTTCAGGAGTGAAATTAGGAAACACATCTACACAGAAAGGGTGGTGGAGCCGCAACGAGACTTGTAATATAAGGCCCACCCCATCACTCTTCCACTACAGCCACTAACTGAGGCCAGTTCCTGTTCTTGGAATCCAGATTGAAAGCTCCAGCTCCTTCCTGCATCCGTTCCCTGCATTCACCATCTTCCATGGCAGCAGAACTTGTTCACGTGTAAAGCTTCCTCCAGAACCACCACGAGGGCTCAATGGGGCCGACTCATTCAGGCCATTCTGTGCACAAGGGCTCAATGGGGCCGACTCATTCAGGCCATTCTGTGCACAAGGGCTCAATGGGGCCGACTCATTCAGGCCATTCTGTGCACAAGGGCGTCAGAGCTTGTCAATGTCCTCAGTGCGAGGAGACCTCGAGACCCACAGATCAGCACAGAGGCTTTCCTGCAACATCGAGTCCAATAGAGAACAGAACACGAGCAGGGAGGGGGTGAGGGGCACAGACCAGGGGGCTCCAGGTGTGTGTCTCATGAAGTGTCAGAGGCACCAGATTATCGGGGAGCGGGAGCCAGCGAAGGGCTGCCCAAGACCTGCAGTGTACCAGGCACTATCCCACTGTGGGAGGAGGGGCACGGATCAAGGAGGCACGGGGCATAGGGCAAAGGGGGAAAGTGTGCTGGGGGTTGGGGTACCAAGGGGACAAAGGGTAAGAGAACCCAAACTCTTAGCATCAATAGAACGGCAGCCTCCCATTCTGTGCCTGGTCCAGGTGCTGCCCATGCACTCCAGCATGCTTTATGGGGAGGCTGCCTGATTTAAGTAGGACTCAGGGGCCTAGTGAACCCAGCACACAACTTGTGCCCATCCTCCCAGTGCCCTCTTGAGCTCACCACCAGCATCAGTGCCTGCCACAGGCCTCAGTGTAACGCATTATCTGCCCCCGTGAGGAGATTTAACAATTAAACTCTGGTAAAAGTTAATCCCCAGATGTACAAATTGGACACACAATGGACAATGGGATTAGGGTTGCCAACTCTGGTTGGACATATCCCTGGAGGTTTCATCACATGGCCTCTTGCCTCCAACCGCCCCACGCTCCCGCCATTGGTCACCCGACATGTCCGTCCTCACAGTGCCCCGCCTTCCCGCACCAATTAGAAAATGAACCGACTCTTCATTACCCCATTGGAGGATTCTTCACTGTCAGTCAAACAGCCTTTCCCCTCCACCTCCAATATTTTTATAATTGGTAAACAAAAGCGTTCAACGAAAATTTTTGAAAAACCACAATTTCTTGAATGCTCCCGTGATTTTTCTCCCGAGTTGCTCGCAGCAGTGTCTTGGAGATTAGTCTTTAATTCCTGGAGACTCCAGGGCATTCCTGGAAGGTTTGGTGACTCTAAATGGGGTGTGTAACAATTACGGGCCTGTGAACCTCCCTGCCTGATTTTCCTCTTTGCCCTGCACCCAGGTGATACTTTAAACAGCAACGACAACAAACGGGCATTTTTCTGGTGCATTTAATGTCGCACGATGGGACATCATTCACAGAGTTCAATGTGGGCAAGTGTGAGGTCATCCACTTTGGACCCAAGAAAGATAAATCAGAGTATTTACTAAATGGTGAGAAACTAGGAACAGTGGAGGAGCAGAGATTTGGGAGTCCAAGTTCACAAATCAGTAAAAACCAGTAGACAGGTACAAAAAACAATCAGAAAAGGCTAATGGAATGTTGGCTTTTATCTCAAGTGGACTGGAATACAAAGCGGAGGAAGAGATGCTTCAGTTGTACAGACCTCTGGTTAGATCCCATCTGGAGATACTGCATTCAGTTCTGGGCACCGCACCTCAGGAAGGATATATCAACCTTAGAGGGGGTGCAGTGCAGATTCACCAGAATGATACCGGGCCTAAAAAGGTTAAATTATGAGATCAGGTTGCACAGACTAGGTTTGTATTCCCTTGAGTTTAGAAGATTGAAGGGTTATCTAATCGAGGTGTTGAAAACGTTCGAAGGATTTGATAGGGTAGATGCAGAGAAACTATTCCTCTGGTGGGGGAATCAGGGACAAGAGGGCATAATCTTAACATTAGAGCTGGGCCATTTAGGAGGGAAATCAGGAAATACTTTTTCACACAAAGGGTCGTGGAAATCTGGAACTCTCTCTCCAGAAGGTTGAGGATGCTGGGGGACAATTGGAGCTTTCAAGGCTGATCGATAGATTTTTGTTGGGTAAGGGTATCGAGGGATATGGAGCTAAGGCGGGTAAATGGAGTTGAGATACAGATCAGCCATGATGTAATTGAATGGCGGAGCAGGCCCGAGGGGCTGAATGGCCTCCTCATGTTCCTAATTTTCCTAGATGTGTCATCAGCTGGAACAGATTAACGCAAGGGGCCTACGAGACCTGAGCCAAGGGGCCGCAGCCAAATATGGGGCCTCCAGTAAAGCTCACCACAGAGCAGAACAACCACATACAACCGCTGGATCAGATTCCTTTCAGTGTAGTACATTGTGATATGATTTGCTTTATTATTAATGCAGTGTGTAAACATTCCATGTGCCTTTACCCTCATGCATTTTATGTGTTTTAATGGATTGGGGGTGGGGATTGTGCGAAGAGTGCGGAGGGGCCTGAATCAGGCTCTGGTCATCAGACAAAAATTGGCACCGAGCCAAAGAATGAGATGTTAGGATGGGTGACCAAAAGCCGGGCCACATGGTTGGGTTTTAAGGAGGAGAGGGAGGTGTAGAGGCAGAGAGGTGTAGGGAGAGAACTCCAGAGTGTGGGTCTAGGTGACTGTAGGCATGGCCACCACTAGTGTGTCAAAGTGAGGGTGGGGTGCGTAAAAGGCTAGAATCAGAGGAGCAGAGAGTTTAGGGTGGGGGAAATTTTGTAGGGCTGGAGGAGGTTACAGAGATTAGGGAGGGGCAAGGCCGAGAATGGATTTAAACACAGGGATGAGAATTTAAATTTTGAGGTATTGGTGGTCCAGGAGCCAATGTTGGTCATTGAGCACAGGGGTGATGGGTGAACACGACATGGTGCGAGTTAGGGTACGGGCAGCAGAGTTTTGGATGAGTTGTAGTTTGCAGAGGGTGGAGGATGGGAAAAGCAGAATCTGGGCACGGACCCAGGGAGAATGGGGTTAAAGGTTAGAAGGATATAAGTTTACAGGCATTCTGTGCATCAGGTATTCTGTGGAATGCTGTGTTTTCATGGAAGTGGCATCTCTGGAATGCAGCCTGCCCAAATCTAACCGTGGAGGGTATAATGTCAGGTAGACTGTAAGCAGTCTCCATTTCGAAGGTCAGGAAGAATTTTTTCCCAGACACTTTGCTCGTAGTTACCCGTCTCTCCCAGGACCTGTGATAATTTGGAGAAAGGACCCTTATCATTGCAAATTTTCTCTGACCCATCAGAGGGAGTGGAGTCCATTGGCTAGATGTCCTAATTTCCCTTCTCAATTTTCTCCCTTTCTAGAACATAGGACATAGGAACATAGGAACAGGATGAGGCCATTCAGCCCCTCGAGCCTGTTCCACCATTCAATGAGATCATGGCTGACCTGTATCCTAACTCCATCCACCTCCTTGGCTCCCTTAATACCCGTGGCGAGCAAAAATCTACCGATCTCAATATTTAAAACTATAAATTGAGCTAGTGTCTACTGCTTTTTGTGGGAGAGAGTTCCACACTTCTACCATCCTTCTCCACATGAAGAAGTGTTTCCTAACTTCTCTCCTGAGTGGCCTGACTCTGATTTTAAGGTTATGTCCCCTTGTCCGAGACTCCCCCCACCAGTGGAAAAAGTTTCTCTCTATCGACCCTAGCAATTCCTTTTAAAATTCTAAAAACCTCCATCAAATCACCCTTCAACCTTCTACATTCCAAGGAATACAAGCCTAGTTTATGTCATCGCTCCTCAAAATTTAACCCTTGAAGCCCTTCCAAGGCCAATATATCCTTTCCAAGGTGCGGTGCCCAGATCTGTACACAGTATTCCAGATGTGGTCTAACCAGGGCTTTGTAGAATTGTAGCAAACCTTCCTCTCCTTTATATTCTAGCCCTTCTAGTTATAAAGGCTAACATTCCATTAGCCTTTTTGATTATATTTTGTACCTGACTACTACATTTTAATGATCTGTGTACATGGACCCCTAAATCTCTTTGGACCTCCACTGTTCCTGGCTTTTCACCATTTAAAAAAATATTCGGATCTCTCCTTTTTTGGTCCACAATGGATGACCTCACACTTACCTGTGTTGAAATCCATCTGCCACAGTTTTGCCCACTCACTTAAACTCTTGTTTAAGTGAGTGGGCAAAAATGTCTCTTTGTAGTTTTATGCTCCAGTCTACACTACTTACTATGCCACCAATCTTTGTGTAATCGGCAAATTTGGATATATGGCTCTCTATTGTGTTATCTAAGTCATTAATAAATATAGTGAATAGTTGAGGCCTCAGCACAGATCCTTGTGGGACACCACTAGTCACTTCCTTCCGATTCGAGTACATACCCATTATCCCTACTCCCTGTCTTCTGCTGCCGAACCAGTCTCCTAACCAGGTCAATAATTTGCATTCAATTCCATGAGCTTTGATTTTAGTTAACAGTCTCTTACGTGGAACCTTATCGAATGCCTTCTGGAAGTCCATATAAACTAGATCCATAGACATTTCCCTGTCTACTACCGTACTTATTTCCTCAAAAAAATCATAGAATCATACAGCACAGAAGGAAGCCATTCGGCCCATCGTGCCTGTGCCAGCTCTTTGAAAGGGCTATCCAATTAGTCCCACTCCCCTGCTCTTTCCCCACAGCCCTGCAAATTTATCCTTTTCAACTATTTATCCAATTCCCTTCTGAAAGTTACTTCTGGCTCTCAGTGTCAACCCCTTGGGATTGGATGTGGTCCAGTACCTCCATTGTGCTGAGTCAGTAGATGATCCACCAACAGCTGGTGTGATGGTCTCTGCCTGGTCCTGGACACTATCTGGGCTCACTTGAGCAGATCCGAGGGATGGGACAGAGCTGACATCACTGCCCCCCCCACCGCCGTCCCCAACTTGCATTTATATAGCGCATTTAACGTCATAAAATGTCCCAAGGCGCTTCATAGGAGCGATTATCAGAGAAAACTTGACACCGAGCCACATAAGGAGACATTAGAACAGGTGACCGAAAGCTTGGTCAAAGAGGTAGAGCTTTGGGACGTCCTGAGGTTGTGAAAGGCGCGTTATAAATACACGTTCTTTCTTTTTATGCCCATTTACCTTATATTTATCTTGCTTTCTATTAATCCTGCATATTAAACATTGTGATTTTTAACGTGCTATACTGTTGGACGGTTGTATCCCCACATATCATGGTATCATAGTCTCATGGTCGTGTTGATGATCCGGATTCTTTCCCCTCAGTCTGGTTCAGTAAAAACTGAGTCGAATACATTTTAAAGTTCATCACAACTTTAATAGCAGGGTTCTTAGTCTGCAGCATTGATTTGGACTCCTGATAGAGTCCCTCTATGCTGGCAGAGCAAGAACAAAAACATACAGAAATCCACACGTTTTTATACAAATCAATAGGGGTTGGAACATACTTAACGAGGGTCAACACCAATCATAAGCCGGACATAGGTTGCCATGCGAGGTTACATTATTTCCGGCCAACCATAGATCGTCCATGTGCTGACCATGTTGCTGTTAGACATCAAAGGGGATACTTCCTCACCTTCCAAGTTGGAATGTTCTTCCCTGTTCCTCCTGTTCCTTATCTCCCAACCTGGAATGTCTTTCAACTTTGGCTAAGCTTGTTACCTATATTGATCTTCCATAAACATGGAGACATTCAGACCAGTCCTTGAATCACATCAAAGACTCGACATTGATAAGACAATGCAAACCTGCTGACTACGCAAACATATGGCCCAGCAGGAGGCCAGGCCACCTGTACCAATCTCAGTTACTAACTAATTAACCCTTTCTAACCATTTTGCATTCTGCTTCTTTGCCACGTAGGCATTTTAATATTTTACTGAAAACTGACCACGGAGGGATTCTCATTCCCCCCTTTTATCATTTCATGATAACCAATTATTACGGTGCTCACTGGTTCTGCAGGTTCTGCAGCGCAGCAACATTTAAGTAAGCAATAAACTATAAGAATTATATCAATGAACATGACTAGCCCTTGAACTAGAGAAGTCCCAATAGAACACAGACATGTTTCATCAATACGCCTTTGTACTCTTATCTGTTCTCAGGAACAGACTCCTTCTAAACATCTCTCAAGTAAGCTGCGAATGTCCTTGGTCAGCTAAACCTATTCATGTTAGTTTGAAAAGGCTAACATAGTCAAATATCCCATGGTGCTTTATATTTTGTTTCCAGCCTAACTAGACTGAATGGTACCTTTCAGACCATTTTACACCTGTGAATTGGTGCCCTCCCCATTATATCCCTTAATCCAAATTCTCCCTACAATATCCCGTTAGATGCTGTACCTCATCTTAACCAGGTTCCCTTCGTGTTGGCCACCAGTCCGGGTGGAAGAGAGGCAGAGCATCTGATAATCCTATCAAACTATAATTGTCTTCCCTTTTACATGCACCTTACCCCAGCGGGTGCTACTCCCAGTACCATTAAGATGTTTTCTTAGTTGAAACCACAGAGACAATGGGGACATTCTCACCCAGGCTCTGTTTTACTATCTTTGCCAAACCCTTCATCCTCTGCTTACATTTATTACATGCAATGAAAATCAAGAAGCACATTACAACAAACTGCACTACGACTAATACATATGAAACTAATCTAATCCAAGGATGGATCTGTATATTCAGTCCCAAATTCCAGAGGTCATTTCACCAGGTGGTGACTTTAATTTGGTCAATGTCATGCTTAATGTTGTTATTGTCCTGTTGTAGGTTATAATAAACCTTCTGGGAGAGGCGTATCTCCATTCGCAATGCTTTCAAGTATTTAGGCAACAGGGGTGTCAGATACCCAAATGTGTCCTGATATGCTTTTAAGTCCTTTCTGACATTCTCAGAAACTTGTAAGGTGGTGAGGTTATGCCGGTGTATCTCTACCAGTTCCTCGGGTCCAATCCGAACCAGGACTTCAGAAATGGAGTAGAATTCTGGACTTAAAATATCACAAGTTAGATTGGCATATTTAAACGTTTTCAAATTAGTTGTAACACAGTATTCGCCCTCTCCGGCATATGCCACTTAAGTGGGTTTTAGATCCACCTCTAGGCCCTCCATGGTACAGTTAATATCCGGATTGGTACCGGTATTATTAAACCCACACTGTGCTTCGAGGCTGTGTCCAACACTATGTGGACACACAGTGACAGCATGTCTAGTAACACATCCCTTTAATTTTGTTCCAGCCAATCAGCTTAAATCTACGTCCTCTAGTTCTTGAACCCTCTGCTAGGGGAAACAGGTACTTCCTGTCTACTTTATCTGGGCCCCTCATAATCTTGTAATTTTGTATCCATCGTGCGGATATCTTCTAAATATTGTTTCTCCCAATTTTATTGTTAACTGATGGGAACCTAACCCTGAATTTTGGAAATCCAAATTACTGTGTCCCTCTTTACTTTAATTTCAGTCCTTTTGATTGATACCAGTGTTTCCTGACTGTTTCATTAATTAGTTGGTTTCTCTATGGAACATGTGTCAGTGCCTTGTTTAAAAGGATTTCTCACTCGCCTGGACCACATTAACCATTTTCCTGTTGTGCTGTTGTCAAGTAACTGAGCCTGTCTGAGACTCATTCTTCACTGTATCTTCTTCATGTATCTCCGCATACTAGCAGCATCTCATAGGAATGAGCTTAGTGTTCTTGGATATTAACTTTCTGCTGGCCAGTCTCTTCTTCCTCATGGTATTTCCGAACATTTTCCATGGCACACATCGTATGTCCTGTAAAAGCAACTGGTTTGTTTAAAGAGTGGTTGCAATAGCTCACCAGGCCATAGGCCTTTGTAATCATGTTCTTCATCCTGATCTCCGTTTCAGATGATGGCAACATACATTTCTATCTTTTATGTCCACTGTAGCAATCTTAGGTTTTCAGGTTATCTTATCAAAAAGATCAGGGGTGTCTGGAGTGCTTATCTCCCCCTGCATGGTCCCGATGTCAGGGTAGTGGCCAGGCTATTGAGTGTAGTTTTCTCATTGTTCATTATAGGCAAGGACACAAATATCTCCACGAGAAAGCTATCAATTTACTATTCTCAACTACACTTTCCTGACTTCCACTAGATTGTATATTTATGCCAGATTGATTTTTTTATCATGCCCAATTCAATGACTTTAGAGAAATTCCCATATCTTCCCACCTCAAGCACTCTGTCTCGGAAGACATCAAATAGGTTAAAACAAAACAAATCAAAATGTTTTCAAAAGAAGAGAATCAGGTTGATATCACCACGCTGTGACATTTGGTATCCGCTGATGTCTGCAGCTAAAGTCTTAAATTTTTAACACCACTGGATCGTTTCCTGCACCAAATTTCTCCAGCAAAGGTTGCACCGTAACTTTGTAACTACTCTTGGTAATCCTGCACCATCAACACTCATGTGGTCCCAAAAAAAACCCAGGGTCACCTGTTTTAAAAGAAACACAGAAAATCCATTGCGGCTCTTCTTGAGAGCTCAAGTGATTAATTTGTCAAATCTTCATTTATTATTTATTTATCCAAAGGAATAATCCCTTTACCCGAAACAAATTCAGAAAACAAAACAGGAGAGAGAAATTGCCTAGTCCCTCTCTCGCTCTCTCTCTGGAGCACGCAGCCTGTCTGAAATAAACACTGTCTCTCCCACATACAGATGTACGCAGGGCTGCAGACTGGAATTTCTAACTCCAAGTCCTAATCTCTGTGTTTTCAAGATGTAACCACATTAAGCAGATATCATTAGCAGCCGCCTGCTAAGATACGTTATATTCCTCTTTTATTAATTTATTAATGGTTTGGGCATGTGTTTCTAGCACTGTAGCTATCCTTTGCAAATATATGGTCAGCATTTGATCCTCAGACAATTCCTTATCTGTATTTTCATTTATCTTTTAATATATCTTTAATGCGAGACCCTAAATCTCTGACCTTTTGATCTAATGTTGTCAAATCAATGGTGTTAACAACTGAGGCAAAGACAGTTGCTATATCACTTATCACAGATCTTTACGTCTCCATATTTGCCTATCTCTTTTTACGATGTCCACCTCCATTCCATGTCGCTCTTTGTTTTAACACTTGAGTTAGGAGGTGTTGATCTAATTGTTGAGTTTTCTTAGCATTCTCAATGCGAGTTATATAATTTGTCAGGGAAGGTCTCCCCTCTTTGGTCAGATCTTGTATTCTACTATTAATTTCAAATAAAATTGAATAGCCCCAGAACTTGTCAAAACTTCCTTATCATACTGTGGCAGGGTAAAACTGATAGGCGTTTAGTACCCTGTGTCAGTACATAGCTCAAGTAATGGACTTCCAATTGTCTAACCTATGCTTCCTTTTCATATGATTTGTTTTACATTCCTTTCTTATCAATTTTTCACTGTAGCGTGAAAACTTATATCTCAGTCAATTGTAGCCTTTGGCATTTCCGAGTGATTGGGACAATTTTACTAATATAACCTATACCAATTATTACCTCATGTTCACCTGTGTTCTGGGCAAGCCTCAGACAGTTCTCAACTGACTGGGTCATTTCTATCTGTTTGAACTGCTCTTGGCATGACAGTCTGGCTTCTTGGGATGGAAGGGGTTAATATTAACTTGCTCTTGTGGTAGGAGTAACTTGATCCTTCTCCCTTTTAGATTAAGTTCCCACCTTCAAAATTTCACTTCACACAGGTTTGACTGATTTTTTTACTTCTCACATTTGTGGATTGCTTTATACTATATTTTTGCACACTATTTTTTCACATACTTTTAGTGGATGTGATTATAATCAACGCTCCGAGCTGTTCCAGCTTTCCGACTTTTCCTATCACATTGATACCAGATAGTTTTTTTAATCTATCCCGTTAATTTTTAACTTCTTTTTAAACCACAGCCAATCACAAAATAAACATTCAAAATGCCAATTTTTTGAAGATCCCATGTCTGGAATTTAACATGCCCACACTTTATAAGAACCAGAATTTAATAGGTCACTTAACCTCAATAACTCCAATTTTAATTCAGCAGTATCAGAATTAAACATACGACAAGACAGATACATTACACAAAGGAAGAAAACACACAAGACACAGTAAGAAGGGGGCGTGGCCCACAACACCGACAAAAAAAGGGACAGTACACTTAAACAACAGAACCTTTCTTTTTCGGGTCTCTGTCTTTTAAACATTTGTCTAGTCACTTAATTCTATCCATATATTTTTTTTACAGCACTGTCTCCATAAAGCAATTAGTTCTTTGGCTGTGGTACCTCTGTTATTTTTCCAAATTAATTCCTGAGCCTTTTTGGCGGCATCCAAGTTTTTAGTTCCTCCCAATGGCCATTGACATTCCCCAGTCTTTTATTCTTATTCAACTAGTCAACACAACCGTATTATCGCCACTCAGTTGCTTATTACAGAATTTGAGGACGGTACTGATGCTTGTGCCTCACAATCCTAAGTGCCCTTGGTCCCTACGCCCACTTCAGGGTCCTGACCTTCGCGTGGGGGATTTCCCCTCTTAACAACCAGTCTAAGGCTGCGCGTTGAGACAGGCACTTCCTTCTGTAGTCGATCAGCACAAGCAATCAGTTCCCGTTCATACCCAATCCCCAGGGACTCGAAGTTCCTGTTTATACCCAATCACCAGGAATTCGAACCCTGACTCAGTGATATTTTGATCACTAGTTCCTGTTTACATCCAATCACCAAGAACTTAAACCCTGACTACCCTCAGTGATATTAACCACTGACCTACCGCTTACAAGTTATTCCCTCAGTACGTACGCTGACCCTCAGCCGGAGCTGACCCTCAGTGATATTCGACCACTGACCTCTTCCTGCCATTTCTGTGTATTCGCCAGACTGACCTGAATCTTGTAAGGACGCCACACGAGTGTTAGCGATTGGACGATTCGTCGTCAGACTGACGGATTGGAGGAAAACCGACGTAGTAAATTCAGACTACTTACATCGGGGCGCCATTTCCGTCCTCCTTGTCTGAGACAATCCGCCTCTTACTCCGCGAACTCTCGGTGAACCGTACGGGCCACCAAATGACGATCCGGATTCTTTCCCCTCAGTCTGGTTCAGTAAAAACTGAGTCGAATACATTTTAAAGTTCATCACAACTTTAATAGCAGGGTTCTTAGTCTGCAGCATTGATTTGGACTCCTGATAGAGTCCCTCTATGCTGGCAGAGCAAGAACAAAAACATACAGAAATCCACACGTTTTTATACAAATCAATAGGGTTGGAACATACTTAACGAGGGTCAACACCAATCATAAGCCGGACATAGGTTGCCATGCGAGGTTACATTATTGCCGGCCAATCATAGATCGTCCATGTGCTGACCATGTTGCTGTTAGACATCAAAGGGTATACTTCCTCACCTTCCAACTTGGAATGTTCTTCCCTGTTCCTTATCTCCCAACCTGGAATGTCTTTCAACTTTGGCTAAGCTTGTTACCTATATTGATCTTCCATAAACATGGAGACATTCAGACCAGTCCTTGAATCACATCAAAGACTCGACATTGATAAGACAATGCAAACCTGCTGACTACGCAAACATATGGCCCAGCAGGAGGCCAGGCCACCTGTACCAATCTCAGTTACTAACTAATTAACCCTTTCTAACCATTTTGCATTCTGCTTCTTTGCCACGTAGGCATTTTAATAGTTTACTGAAAACTGACGACGTAGGGATTCTCACCCGAGCAATTCCTTTTAAAATTCTAAAAACCTCCATCAAATCACCCTTTAACCTTCTACATTCCAGGGAACATAAGCCTAGTTTATATCATCTCGCCTCATAATTTAACCCTTGAAGCCCTTCCAAAGCCAATATATCCTTTCTAAGGTGCGGTGCCCAGATCTGTACACAGTACTCCAGATGTGGTCTAACCAGGGCTTTATAGAATTGTAGCAAACCTTCCTCTCCTTTATATTCTAGCCCTTCTAGTTATAAAGGCTAACATTCCATTAGCCTTTTTGATTATATTTTGTACCTGACTACTACATTTTAATGATCTGTGTACCTGACCCCGAAATCTCTTTGGACCTCCATTGTTCCTGGCTTTTCACCATTTAAAAAAATATTCGGATCTCTCCTTTTTTGGTCCACAATGGATGACCTCACACTTACCTGTGTTGAAATCCATCTGCCACAGTTTAGCCCACTCACTTAAACTCTTGTTTAAGTGAGTGGGCAAAAATGTCTCTTTGTAGTTTTATGCTCCAGTCTACACTACTTACTATGCCACCAATCTTTGTGTAATCGGCAAATTTGGATATATGGCTCTCTATTGTGTTATCTAAGTCATTAATAAATATAGTGAAGAGTTGAGGCCTCAGCACAGATCCTTGTGGGACACCACTAGTCACTTCCTTCCGATTCGAGTACATACCCATTATCCCTACTCCCTGTCTTCTGCTGCCGAACCAGTCTCCTAACCAGGTCAATAATTTGCATTCAATTCCATGAGCTTTGATTTTAGTTAACAGTCTCTTACGTGGAACCTTATCGAATGCCTTCTGGAAGTCCATATAAACTAGATCCATAGACATTTCCCTGTCTACTACCGTACTTATTTCCTCAAAAAAATCATAGAATCATACAGCACAGAAGGAAGCCATTCGGCCCATCGTGCCTGTGCCGGCTCTTTGAAAGGGCTATCCAATTAGTCCCACTCCCCTGCTCTTTCCCCACAGCCCTGCAAATTTATCCTTTTCAACTATTTATCCAATTCCCTTCTGAAAGTTACTTCTGGCTCTCAGTGTCAACCCCTTGGGATTGGATGTGGTCCAGTACCTCCATTGTGCTGAGTCAGTAGATGATCCACCAACAGCTGGTGTGATGGTCTCTGCCTGGTCCTGGACACTATCTGGGCTCACTTGAGCAGATCCGAGGGATGGGACAGAGCTGACATCACTGCCCCCCCCACCACCGTCCCCAACTTGCATTTATATAGCGCATTTAACGTCATAAAATGTCCCAAGGCGCTTCATAGGAGCGATTATCAGACAAAACTTGACACCGAGCTACATAAGGAGACATTAGAACAGGTGACCGAAAGCTTGGTCAAAGAGGTAGAGCTTTGGGACGTCCTGAGGTTGTGAAAGGCGCGTTATAAATACACGTTCTTTCTTTTTATGCCCATTTACCTTATATTTATCTTGCTTTCTATTAATCCTGCATATTAAACATTGTGATTTTTAACGTGCTATACTGTTGGACGGTTGTATCCCCAGGTATCATGGTATCATAGTCTCATGGTCGTGTCTATTACCACCACTGTGATGGAACTAAGATCATTCGTTATTGTCACCAACAGGAATCGGAAGGACAATACGCACCCAACTCTTTGTCTGGAAAGTGTAATATGATCCAGTCATTGTCAGGCAGGCAAGGCACTGCACCGACACACCCGAGTTCAGAGAACGCACAGTGCTAACACTCCCGAGTTCAGAGAACACACAGCGCTGACACTCCCGAGTTCAGAGAACGCACAGCGCTGACGCTCCCGAGTTCAGAGAACGCACAGTGCTGACACTCCTGAGTTCAGAGAACGCACAGTGCTGACGCTCCCGAGTTCAGAGAATGCACAGTGCTGACACTCCCGAGTTCAGAGAACGCACAGTGCTGACACTCCCGAGTTCAGAGAACGCACAGTGCTGACACTCCCGAGTTCAGAGAATGCACAGTGCTGACACTCCCGAGTTCAGAGAACGCACAGTGCTGACTCTCCCGAGTTCAGAGAACGCACAGCGCTGACACTCCCGAGATCAGGGAACGCACAGTGCTGACACTCCCGAGTTCAGAGAACGCACAGCGCTAACACTCCCGAGTTCAGAGAACACACAGCGCTGACACTCCCGAGATCAGAGAACGCACAGCGCTGACACTCCCGAGTTCAGAGAACGCACAGCGCTAACACTCCCGAGTTCAGAGAACACACAGCGCTGACACTCCCGAGTTCAGAGAACACACAGCGCTGACACTCCCGAGATCAGAGAACGCACAGCGCTGACACTCCCGAGTTCAGAGAACGAACAATACTAATACTACTGAGTTCAGAGAACACACCACATTGACCCTACCATATTCAGATAGGAAGGTGTGAGGCCATGGAGGGATTTCAATATGAGGATGCGAATTTTAAAATCAAAATGTTGCCGGACCGGGAGCCAATGTGGGTCAGTGAGCACAGGGGTGATGGGTGAACGGGACTTGGTGCGAGTTAGGATACGGGCAGCAGAGTTTTGGATGAGCTCAAGTTTACGGAGGGTGGAAGATGGGAGGCTGGCCAGGAGAGCATTGGAATAGTTGAGTCTGGAGGTAACAAAAGCATGGATGAGGGTTTCAGCAGCAGATGGGCTGAGGCAGGGGTGGAGACAGGCGATGTGGAAGTGGAAGTAGGTGATCTTTATGATGGAGAAGAAAGGGGGTCAGAAGCTCAGCTCTGGGTCAATTAGGATGCTGAGGTTGCAAACAGTCTGTTTCAGCCTGGGACAGTGGCCAGGGAGGGGGTGGAATTAGTAACAAAGGAACAGAGTTTGTGGTGGGGACCGAAGATGATGTCATTGGTCTTTACAATATTCAACCAAGACTGGATGTTGGACAACATCCAGGCTTGAGCCGATAAGTGGCAAGTAACATTCGCGCCAGACAAGTGCCAGGCAATGACCATCTCCAACAAGAGAGAGTCTAACCACCTCCCCTTGACATTCAACGGCATTATCATCACCAAATCCCCCACCATCAACATCCTGGGGGTCACCATTGACCAGAAACTTAACTGGACCAGCCATATAAATACTGTGGCTACGAGAGCAGGTCAGAGGCTGGGTATTCTGCAGCGAGTGACTCACTTTCTGACTCCCCAAAGCCTTTCCACCATCTACAAGGCACAAGTCAGGAGTGTGATGGAATACTCTCCACTCTCCTGGATGAGTGCAGCTCCAACAACACTCAAGAAGCTTGACACCATCCAGGACAAAGCAGCCCGTTTGATTGGCACCCCATCCACCACCCTAAACATTCACTCCCTTCATCACCGGTGCACAGTGGCTGCAGTGTGCACCATCCACCGGATGCATTGCAGCAACTCGCGACCTCTACCACCTAGAAGGACAAGGGCGGCAGGCATTTGGAAACAACACCACCTGCACGTTCCCCTCCAAGTCACACACCATCCCGACTTGGAAATATATCGCCGTTCCTTCATCGTCACTGGGTCAAAATCCTGGAACTCCCTTCCTAACAGCACTGTGGGAGAACCTTCACCACACGGACTGCAGCGGTTCAAGAAGGCAGCTCACCACCACCTTCTCAAGGGCAATTAGGGATGGGCAATAAATGCCGGCCTTGCCAGCGATGCCCACATCCCATGAACAAATAACAAAAACAACCCAGAGGCAGTGGAGGGGTCGAGAGAGGTGTTGGTGAGCTCGAGCCATGTGTCATCAGTATACATGTAGAACCTGACATCATGTCTTCGGATGATGTCGCCAAGGGGCAGCATGTAGATGAGGAATAGGATGGGGCCAAGTATAGATCCATGGGGTCTCCAGAGGTAACGGTGGGGGAGTGGGAAGAGGAGCCATTGCAGGAGATTCTCTGGCTACAACTGGATAGGTAATAGTGGAAAAAAGCAAGGGCATTCCTCCCCAGCTGGACAGCAGAGGAGAGGCGTTGGAGAAGGATGATGTGGTCAACCATGTTTAAACCTACTGAAATAAAGATGAGGAGGGACAGTGCACCACAGCCTGAGTCACAGAGGATCTCACTATTGACTTTAATTGGGGCTGTAACCTGATGAGAGAGGTTCAAACATGGAGTTAGGGGAAAGATGGCCGACAGGTATGGGGCTAACGCACAGCAGCATTGCCTCTACTCCACAGCTGCAGAAAAGGCACAGTGTCTTTTCGGACATAGACAATAGCTGTTGGGAATTGCAGGCAACACAAACTGCACAATGCCTCCTCTTCACTCCTACACTGCCCTGCCTGTTGGGTTATGTGTATCTGAATGCTGCTCATCCTCCTCCCATTGCTCCTTCTCTTCATTCAAGAAAAAGAGATCACAAGATAACTCTGGATGAGCAAGGCCATTTGGCTCACCTTGAATCAAGTGTTGACCCCTCTTTATGTGAAGAATGAATTTCTTGATATTATTCCTACTTTTGAATCTCTGTTGTTTTCTCCTATACTGACGACCCTCCTTGTGGCTTTTCTCTGAACTGACACAGTACATCAGGGGAAAGTTGGCCGACAAGTTCCCTTGTGCCTCGGTGACCAGCGCTGCACAAGGGAGTCAAGGTGTGGTCTGAGCTGCAGACTCTTCACAACTTCCTCTGACGTAAAGGCCTGGACTTTCCTTCTGAAAACCACCCACTTCTGGGTGGTGGTCTGGCAAGTGGAGTGGGGCAGGGCCCCTCAGCCCAAACTCCACACCAGGACTGGCCACCTCGATTTCCGCCATGATTTCCCTCCCTTGACCCCTCTGTGGCCCTGATCATTCTGCTAGCAGCACACCCACCAGGATCAAATGCTAAATTAAAACACACGGGCAGTAACTGTTGCCACTACCGATGTGACAACAGCTCTTCATTAAAATCTTAACCAATATCAGGCTGGCGGCTACATTTATCTCCTGGACCGCCACAGCAATATAGGAATAGGAAGAGGCCATTCAGCCCCTCGAGCCTGCTCCCCCATTCAATTAGATTATGGTTGATCTGTATCTTAACTCCATTTACCCGCCTTGGTTCCGTAACCCATAATACCCTTACCTAACAAAAACCTAGTCTTGAAATTTTCAATTGACCCCCAGCCTCAACAGCTTTTTGGGGGAGAGAGTTCCAGATTTCCACTCCCCTTTGTGTGAAGAAGTGTTTCCTGACATCACCCCTGAACGTCCTAGCTCTAATTTTAAGGTTATGGCCCCTTGTTCTGGACTCTCCCACCAGAGGAAATAGTTTCTCTCTATCTACCCTATCAAATCCTTTAATCATCTTAAACACCTCAATTAGATCATCCCTTAATCTTCTATATTCAAGAGAATACAAGCCGAGTCTGTTCAACCTGTCCTCATAATTTAACCCTTTTAGACCCGGTATCATCCTGGTGAATCTGCACTGCACTCCCTCCAAGGTCAATATATCCTTCCTGAGGTGCGGTGCCCAGAACTGAATGCAGTTCTCCAGATGGGGTCTAATCAGAGCTCTGTACGGCTGGAACATAACTTCAACCTCTTTGTATTCCAGCCCCTCGAGATAAAGGCCAACATTCCATTAGCCTTTTAAATTATTTTTTGTACCTGTCCATTAGCTTTTAATGATTTCTGTACATGGGCCCCTAAATCTCTCTGCTCTTCCACTGTTCCTAGCTTCTCACTATTTTGAAAATACTCTGATTTATCTTTCTTTGGTCCAAAGTGGATGACCTTGCACTTCCCCCACATTGAACTCCATCTGCCACAGTTTTGTTCACTCACCTAATCTATCAATGTCCCTTTGCAACTTTCTGCTCCCATCTAAACTATTTACTGTGCCTCCTAACACAGTGTCATCAGTAAACTTCGATATACGGCTCTCTATTCCTTCATCTAAGTCATTTATAAATATAGTGAAAAGCTGTGGCCCAGTACAGATCCCTGGGGGACACCACTAGTCACATCCTGCCAATTTGAGTATATACCCATTATCCCTACTCTCTGTCTCCTACCTCCTAACCAATTCCTTATCCATGTCAATAGATTGCCTCCAATTCCATGTGGTCTCATTTTTGTTAAAAGTCTCTTGTGTGGAACCTTGTCAGAAGCTATCAGCATGATCTCTAAAAACTCCAACAAAACTCCCGTCTGCCACATTGCGAGTAGCTGCTGGGGGGATTGCGTGGACAGGCATAAGTGCCACCCTGTCACTTCAACACCATTTCATTACTGTTTGTGGGATCTTGCTGTGTGTAAATTAGCTGCCGTAATTTGATTTCTTTATTTCTTTCCTTCTTTCCTTCCCCCGGCCTGGCTCCATCTTCACTCTGCGAGCCCAAGGGGCACAGGCCTGGGTGTATCCGGTGCACAACACACTTAACCATCTATCACTATATCAGGATGGACAACATCAAGCACTTTCAGGCCTCACCCTCCTCTGCCAAGACCACCTACTACCCCAGGGTCATCCTGGAGAGCGATTACACCATCAATCACTCCCATAAACTCGCCCCTACCTACCCCTCACCTCCAACACCAAGTTGTGAGGAACTCACTGTCGCCGTGATGCACTATCCCCCCTCGTCCTCACCCTCATGGCCCACCGTCACTGATCGCCATCGTGCCTGGGGACTCGGCCTGTTACAATGCCTGATGTGGAAGGGCATCTGGGGAGCAACAGCAGGTGGACCTTTGAATGACCTACGAACCATGTGAAGCTCCCGTGAAGGGCTGCCTGCCGCTAAACGCCAAAATGGCAAACAACACATAAATGTAGTGTCATGCGTGTTAGTAGGACTAACACAGAATATGCTATCATTTAAAGGGAGTAATACTGAAAGAGCTTGAGAGAGAAAAAGATCTGGGTGTTATTGCGCACAGATCACTGAAAGTTCACGACCAATGCAGAGAAGCTCTAGCTAAAGCGAACAGTATTGGGTTGTATTAATGGAACATTCAGTATAAATCAAAGGACCCCCTTCTGTCATTATACAGGTCGCTGGTTTGACCGCATCGAGAGTACTGCACCCAGTTTTGGTCCCCTCACACGCTGGGTGATATGGTGGCTTTGGAAAAGGTTCAAAGGAGAGGTCCAAGAATAATTCATAGCTTAAAGAACCCTAATTACTCAGATAGGTTTAAGGAGCTGGGTCTACTTACTTTAGAACAGTATAGACTTAGATGCGACCTGATAAGAGGGAATGGGAGTGGGGAGAGAGGAACAGGGCGGAATAAGTCGGGCAGAATCGGGAGCAGCAGCAAGGTCAGGGTGAGTGGGAGTGACGCTGAGAGAGGAGCAGCGAGTAAAGGGGTTAGTGAAACCTGGGGACCTTACTGTGGGTGAACAGGGAAAGATTATTTCCACTGGTTCACTCCACATTACATGGGAAAGTGGCCCAGTGCACTGGACACAGCGTAAGCTCTGGGCTGTGACAATATCCCAGGTGAGATGAGGACGACCCATGCTCCCCCAGCCAAGATGCTCCATTACAATGTTACCTGTTAATCTGGAGGATGTCCCAGAAAAACAAGATAGAAACATAGAAAATAGGAGCAGGAGTAGGCCATTCGGCCCTTCGAGCCTGCTCCACCATTCAATATGATCATGGCTGATCCTCTATCTCAATACCGTATTCCCGCTCTCTCCCCATACCCCTTGATGCCTTTTGTGTCTAGAAATCTATCTAGCTCCTTCTTAAATATATTCAGTGACTTGGCCTCCACAGCCTTCTGTGGTAGAGAATTCCACAGGTTCACCATCCTCTGAGTGAAGAAATTGCTCCTCATCTCAGTCCTAAATGTCCTACCCCCGTATCCTGAGACTGTGACCCCTCGTTCTGGACCCCCAGCCAGGGGAAACATCCTCCCTGCATCCAGTCTGTCGAGCCCTGTCAGAATTTTATATGTTTCAATGAGATCCCCTCTCATTCTTCTAAACTCTAGTGAATACAGGCCGAGTCGACCCAATCTCTCCTCATACAACAGTCCTGCCATTCCAGGAATCAGTCTGGTGAACCTTCGCTGCACACCCTCTATGGCAAGTATATCCTTTCTTAGGTAAGGAGACCAAAACTGCACACAATACTCCAGGTGTGGTCTCACCAAGGCCCTGTATAACTGCAGTAAGACGTCCTTGCTCCTGTACTCAAATCCACTTGCAATGAAGGCCAACATACCATTTGCCTTCCTAACTGCTTGCTGCACCTGCATGTTTGCTTTCAGTGACTGGTGTACAAGGAAACCCAAGTCCCTTTGTACATCAACTTCACATTTATCCACATTATACTGCATCTGCCATGTATTTGCCCAGTCACAAGATAACTCTAACCCGCCCACTTACTGCCCGCCCTGTCACCCTCCTCATAATCATCAGCAGAGTGATATAACAGAAAATGCTGGAAACACTCAGTAAGTTAGGCAGCATCTATAGAGAGAGAAAAAGAGTTCACATTTCAGGTCGATTTTGAAATGTTAAGTCTGTTTCTCTCTATATATATGGTGCCTGATTTGCAGAGAATTTCCAGCATTTTATGTTTTTATATCCGATTTCCAGCATCCACAGTATTTTGCTTTTGAATCGGCAGAATGATAGTAGGAATCAGCAATAGTGCCATCAGGCAGCACCTGCACACACTGTCTGATCATCACTGTCTGTTCACCACTGTCTGATCATCGCTGTCTGATCATCACTGTCTGATCATCGCTGTCTGATCATCGCTGTCTGATCATCGCTGTCTGATCATCACTGTCTGATCATCGCTGTCTGTTCATCGCTGTCTGATCATCGCTGTCTGTTCATCGCTGTCTGATCATCGCTGTCTGTTCATCGCTGTCTGTTCATCGCTGTCTGATCATCGCTGTCTGTTCACCACTGTCTGATCATCGCTGTCTGTTCATCGCTGTCTGTTCACCACTGTCTGTTCATCGCTGTCTGATCATCGCTGTCTGTTCACCACTGTCTGATCATCGCTGTCTGTTCATCGCTGTCTGATCATCGCTGTCTGTTCACCACTGTCTGATCACCACTGTCTGTTCATCGCTGTCTGTTCACCACTGTCTGATCATCGCTGTCTGTTCACCACTGTCTGATCATCGCTGTCTGTTCACCACTGTCTGATCATCGCTGTCTGTTCACCACTGTCTGATCACCACTGTCTGTTCATCGCTGTCTGTTCACCACTGTCTGATCATCGCTGTCTGTTCACCGCTGTCTGTTCACCACTGTCTGATCATCGCTGTCTGTTCATCGCTGTCTGATCATCGCTGTCTGTTCATCGCTGTCTGTTCACCACTGTCTGATCATCGCTGACTGTTCACCACTGTCTGATCATCGCTGTCTGTTCATCGCTGTCTGTTCACCACTGTCTGTTCACCACTGTCTGTTCACCACTGTCTGTTCACCACTGTCTGATCATCGCTGTCTGTTCACTCTGTTCACCACTGTCTGATCATCGCTGTCTGTTCATCGCTGTCTGATCATCGCTGTCTGTTCATCGCTGTCTGTTCACCACTGTCTGATCATCGCTGTCTGTTCACCGCTGTCTGATCACCACTGTCTGTTCACCACTGTCTGATCATCGCTGTCTGTTCACCACTGTCTGATCATCGCTGTCTGTTCATCGCTGTCTGTTCATCGCTGTCTGTTCACCACTGTCTGATCATCGCTGTCTGTTCATCGCTGTCTGATCATCGCTGTCTGTTCATCGCTGTCTGTTCATCGCTGTCTGTTCACCACTGTCTGATCATCGCTGTCTGTTCACCACTGTCTGATCATCGCTGTCTGTTCACCGCTGTCTGTTCACCACTGTCTGATCATCGCTGTCTGTTCATCGCTGTCTGTTCACCACTGTCTGATCATCGCTGTCTGTTCACCGCTGTCTGATCACCACTGTCTGTTCACCACTGTCTGATCATCGCTGTCTGTTCATCGCTGTCTGATCATCGCTGTCTGTTCATCGCTGTCTGTTCATCGCTGTCTGTTCACCACTGTCTGATCATCGCTGTCTGTTCACCACTGTCTGATCATCGCTGTCTGTTCACCGCTGTCTGTTCACCACTGTCTGATCATCGCTGTCTGTTCATCGCTGTCTGTTCACCACTGTCTGATCATCGCTGTCTGTTCACTCTGTTCACCACTGTCTGTTCATCGCTGTCTGTTCACTCTGTTCACCACTGTCTGTTCATCACTGTCTGATCATCGCTGTCTGTTCACTCTGTTCACCACTGTCTGTTCACCACTGTCTGATCATCGCTGTCTGTTCACTCTGTTCACCACTGTCTGTTCACCACTGTCTGATCATCGCTGTCTGTTCACTCTGTTCACCACTGTCTGATCATCGCTGTCTGTTCACCACTGTCTGTTCACCACTGTCTGTTCATTGCTGTCTGTTCACTCTGTTCACCGCTATCTGTTCACTCTGTTCACCGCTATCTGTTCACTCTGTTCACCGCTATCTGTTCACTCTGTTCATCGCTGTCTGTTCACCACTGTCTGTTCACTCTATTCACTCTGTTCATCGCTGTCTGTTCATCGCCGTTTGTTCATCGCTGTCTGTTCACCGCTGTCTGTTCACTCTGTTCACTCTGTTCACCGCTATCTGTTCACTCTATTCACTCTGTTCACTGCTGTCTGTTCACTCTGTTCACTGCTGTCTGTTCACTCTGTTCACTCTGTTCACCGCTGTCTGTTCACTCTATTCACTCTGTTCACCGCTGTCTGTTCACTCTGTTCACTCTGTTCACCGCTATCTGTTCACTCTATTCACTCTGTTCACTGCTGTCTGTTCACTCTGTTCACTGCTGTCTGTTCACTCTATTCACTCTGTTCACTGCTGTCTGTTCACTCTGTTCACTGCTGTCTGTTCACTCTGTTCACTCTGTTCACCGCTATCTGTTCACTCTATTCACTCTGTTCACCGCTGTCTGTTCACTCTGTTCACCGCTATCTGTTCACTCTATTCACTCTGTTCACCGCTGTCTGTTCACTCTGTTCACTCTGTTCACCGCTATCTGTTCACTCTATTCATTCTGTTCACCGCTGTCTGTTCACTCTGTTCACTGCTGTCTGTTCACTCTGTTCACTGCTGTCTGTTCACTCTGTTCACTGCTGTCTGTTCATCGCTGTCTGTTCATCGTTGTCTGTTCACTCTGTTCACTGTCGTCTGTTCATCGCCGTTTGTTCATCGCCGTCTGTTCATCGCTGACTGTTCATCGCTGTCTGTATACCGTCGTCTGTTCATTGCTGTCTGTTCATCGCTGTCTGTTCATTGCTGTCTGTTCACTCTGTTCACTGTCGTCTGTTCATCGCTGTCTGTTCATCGCCGTTTGTTCATCGCCGTCTGTTCATCGCTGACTGTTCATCGCTGTCTGTTCATCGCCGTCTGTTCATCGCTGACTGTTCATCGCTGACTGTTCATCGCTGTCTGTATACCGTCGTCTGTTCATCGCTGTCTGTTCATCGTTGTCTGTTCATTGCTGTCTGTTCATCGCTGTCTGTTCATCGTTGTCTGTTCATCGCTGTCTGTTCATCGCTGTCTGTTCATCGCTGTCTGTTCATCGCTGTCTGTTCATCGTTGTCTGTTCATCGCTGTCTGTTCATCGTTGTCTGTTCATTGCTGTCTGTTCATTGCTGTCTGTTCATCGCTGACTGTTCATCGCTGTCTGTTCATCGCTGTCTGTTCATCGCCGTCTGTTCATCGCTGACTGTTCATCGCTGACTGTTCATCGCTGTCTGTATACCGTCGTCTGTTCATCGCTGTCTGTTCATCGCTGTCTGTTCATCACTGACTGTTCATTGCTGTCTGTTCATCGTTGTCTGTTCATTGCTGTCTGTTCATCGCTGTCTGTTCATCGTTGTCTGTTCATCGCTGACTGTTCATCGCTGACTGTTCATCGCTGTCTGTTCATCGCTGACTGTTCATCGCTGTCTGTTCATCGTTGTCTGTTCATCGTTGTCTGTTCATCGCTGACTGTTCATCGCTGACTGTTCATCGCCGTCTGTTCATCGCTGTCCGTTCATCGTTGTCTGTTCATTGCTGTCTGTTCATCGTTGTCTGTTCATTGCTGTCTGTTCACCGCTGTCTGTTCATCGTTGTCTGTTCATCGTTGTCTGTTCATCGCTGTCTGTTCATCACTGTCTGTTCATCGCTGACTGTTCATCGCTGTCTGTTCATCGCTGTCTGTTCACAACTGTCTGTTCACCGCTGCCTGTTTGCAGTGTGAGCTGTTCACCGATGTCTGTTCACTTTTGTCTGTTCATCGATGCTAAGTCCGAGTTCAGCCAGGATGTCTCAGCTACAGAGCTCAACACAGCCTCGACATAAACATGGACAATGTTATTGGTGATCTGTGGGAAATATTTCAGTTCCTACCAGGGGTTCCACGTTCATAATCATTACTGAATTTGCAAACTGTGTGGGGGTGACGAAGGCCTGAGTACATGGGGCTCCCATGGCATTATCACATTTAGCAGGTGCACCGGCCTGGAGACCAATGATGCTCAGTGTCTGTGCACCCTGAAAAGAAATGTTTGAACATCGATGTAGAGCACTGCAGCTGCATGAAGTAGCCGTGCGGACTGACAATCTGTCACACCAGGCCCCGCTCCATGGCACCAATATGTGCCAGTCATTGTGAATCTGGAGTCATGCACAGCACACTATCAACATGATCTGTAACAACTCCAACAAAACACCCCTGTCTGCGGGGGCAGTGAGGGCTTCACATTCAGCAGCCTCCCACCTCGCTGTGACGCTGAAAACCCTCCACGCCAGGCCGACCCAGCAATTAACTTGTTGACCCCTTCAAATATGTCAGCCCATGAATGGGCACTGGTGGGCCGCTGAAGCCCATGTACTCCCCGCGTCCTTGACTCGGAGTATGAGGTCTCAGCACAAACTGTAAACCCTCCAAGTGAGCAGGATCACTCCCACCGCAGTGCAAGGCCTGTTTAATTTGCTCATTGGTAACAGGCGACTGACTGCCAGTGTGTGCTGCACTCTGACCTCAGAGCAGGTAAAGTACATATGTATGAGTGGGTAAAGTAAGAGATAAGTAGCTGAGAGGGCTGCCATCCACTGACACTTTCAGGAATGTGAAGGACATTTGTGTTTTCCACCTGGGCCTTCCGAGAAGCTCTCCGCGATGCCTGACACGCTCCATATTTCCAGGCCAGCACTTTAAAGGGAGGGAGAAGGAGCTGAGCTGTTCATGTACAATCATAGAATCATAGAAAGGTTACAGCACGGGAGGAGGCCATTCGGTCCATCGAGTCCCTGCCGGCTCTATGCAAGAGCAATCCAGCTAGTCCCATTCCCCTGACCTATCCCCGTAGCCCTGCAAATTTTTTTCCTTTCAAGTACTTATCAAGTTCCCTTTTGAAGGCCATGATTGAATCTGCCTCCACCACCCCCTCGGGCAGTGCATTCCAGATCCTAACCACTCGCTGTGTAAAAATGTTTTTCCTCATGTCACCTTTGGTTCTTTTGCCAATCACCTTAAATCGATGTCCTCTGGTTCTTGACCCTTCCGCCAATGGGAACAGTTTCTCTCTATCTACTCTGTCTAGACCCTTCATGATTTTGAGCACCTCTATCAAATCTCCTCGCAACCTTCTCTGTTCCAAGGAGAACAAATCCAGCTTCTCCAGTCTATCCACGTAACTAAAGTCCCTCGTCCCTGGAATCATTCCAGTAAATCCCTTCTGCACCCTCTCTAAGGCCTTCACATCTTTCCTAAAGTGCAGTGACCAGAACTGGACACAATACTCCAGTTGTGGCCGAACCAGTGTTTTATAAAGGTTCATCATGACTTCCATACTTTTGTACTCTATGCCTCTATTTATAAAGCCCAGGATCCCGTATGCTTTTTTAGCCACTTTCTCAACCTGTCCTGCCACCTTCAACAATTTGTGCACATAAACCCCCAGATCTCTCTGTTCCTGTACCCCTTTTAGAGTTGTGCCCTCTAGTTTATATTGCCTCTCCCCATTCTTCCTACTGAAATGTATCACTTTGCATTTTTCTGCGTTAAATTTCATCTGCCACGTGTCCGCCCATGCCACCAGCCTGTCTATATCCTCTTGAAGTCTATCATTATCCTCCTCACTGTTTACTATCCTTCCAAGTTTTCTGTCATCTGCAAATTTTGAAATTGTGCCCTGTACTCCCAAGTCCAAATCATTAATATATATCAAGAAAAGCAGTGGTCCCAGCACTGACCCCTGGGGAACACCACTGTACACCTCCCTCCAGTCTGAAAAACAACCGTTCACCACTACTCTCTGTTTCCTGTCCCTTAGCCAATTCTGTATCCATGTTGCTACTGCCCCCTTTATTCATGGGCTGCAATCTTGATGATAAACCTAACATGTGGCACTTTATCAAACGCCTTTTGAAAGTCCATATACACCACACCAAATGCATTGCCCTCATCTACCCTCTCTGTTACCTCATCAAAAAACTCCATCAGGTTAATTAAACACGATTTGCCTTTAACAAATCCATGCTGGCTTTCCCCAATCAATCCACACTTGTTCAAGTGACTGCTAATTCTGTCCCAGATTATCGTTTCTAAAAGTTTCCCCACCACTGAGGTTAAACTGACTGGCCTGTAGTTGCTGGGTTTATCCTTACACCCTCTTTTGAACAAGGGTGTAACATTTGCAATTCTCCAGTCCTCTGGCACCACCCCTGTATCTAGGGATGTTTGGAAGATTATGGCCAGTACCTCCTCAATTTCCACCCTTACTTCCCTCAGCAACCTAGGATGCATCCCATCCAGACCGGGTGACTTATCTACTTTAAGTACAGCTAGCCTTTCAAGTACCCCTTCTTTATCAATTTTTAGCCCATCCAGTATCTCAACTATATCTTCCTTTATAGGAACATAGGAACAGGAGTAGGCCATTCAGCCCCTCGAGCCTGCTCTGCCATTTAATAAGATCATGGCTGATCTGTGATCTAACTCCATATACCTGCCTTTGGCCCATATCCCTTAATACCTTTAGTTGGCAAAAAGCTATCTATCTCAGATTTAAAATTAGCAATTGAACTAGCATCACCTGACGTTTGCGGAAGAGAGTTCCAAACTTCTACAACCCTTTGTGTGTAGAAGTGTTTTCTAATCTCACTCCTGAAAGGTCTGGCTCTAATTTTTAGACTGTGCCCCCTACTCCTAGAATCCCCAACCAGCGGAAATAGTTTCTCTCTATCCACCCTATCTGTTCTCCTGAATATCTTATAAACTTCGATCAGATCACCCCTTAACCTTCGAAACTCTAGAGAATACAACTCCAATTTGTGTAATCTCTCCTCGTAACTTAACCCTTGAAGTCCGGGTATCATTCTAGTAAACCTACGCTGCACTCCCTCCAAGGCCAATATGTCCTTCCGAAGGTGCGGTGCCCAGAACTGCTCACAGTACTCCAGGTGCGGTCTAACCAGGGTTTTGTATAGCTGCAGCATAACTTCTGCCCCCTTGTACTCTAGTCCTCCAAATATAAAGGCCAACATTCCATTAGCCTTCTTGATTATTTTCTGCACCTGTTCATGACACTTCAATGATCTATGTACCTGAACCCCTAAGTCCCTTTGGACATCCACTGTTTTTAACTTTTTACCATTTAGAAAGTACCCTGTTCTATCCTTTTTTGATCCAAAGTGGATGACCTCACATTTGCCTACGTTGAATTCCATTTGCCACAGTTTTGCCCATTCACCTAATCTATCAATATCGCTTTGTAATTTTATGTTTTCATCTACTCTGCTTACAATGCCACCAATCTTTGTGTCATCGGCAAACTTAGATATGACACTTTCTATGCCTTTATCTAAGTCGTTAACAAATATTGTGAATAATTGAGGCCCCAAGACAGATCCCTGCGGGACTCCACTAGTCACATCCTGCCAATGTGAGTACCTACCCATTATCCCTACTCTCTGTCGCCTTTCGCTCAGCCAACTTCCTAACCAAGTCCGTACTTTTCCCTCGATTCCATGGGCTTCTATCTTAGCTAACAGTCTCTTATGTGGGACCTTATCAAATGCCTTCTGGAAGTCCATATAAATAACATCCATTGACATTCCCCTGTCCACTACTTTAGTCATCTCTTCAAAAATTCAATCAGGTTTGTCAGGCACGACCTACCTTTCACAAATCCATGCTGGCTCTCCCTGATTAACTGAAAATTCTCGAGGTGTTCAGTCACCCTATCCTTAATTATAGACTCCACATTTTCCCCACAACAGATGTTAGGCTAACTGGTCGATAATTCCCTGGTTTCCCTCTCTCTCCTTTCTTAAAAAGCGGAGTGACATGTGCAATTTTCCAATCTGGAGGGACAGTTCCTGAATCTAGAGAACTTTGAAAGATTATAGTTAGGGCATCTGCAATGTGCTCACCTACTTCCTTTAAAACCCTGGGATGGAAACCATCTGGTCCTGGGGATTTGTCACTCTTTAGTGCTATTATTTTCTTCATGTTCGACTGTTGTTTTACTCATGTTAATTTTATTGAGTCCCTGTCCCCGATTCAATATTAGTTTTCTTGGGATTTCCGGCATGCTATCCTCTTTTTCGACTGTAAATACTGAAGCAAAGTAATTATTCAACATGTCCGCCATTTCCCTATTGTCAATGACAATATCCCCACTTTCAGTTTTTAAGGGGCCAACACTGCTCCTGACCACCCTCTTTTTCCTAATATAACTATAAAAGTTCTTCGTATTGGTTTTGATATCCCTTGCAAGTTTCTTTTCATACTCTCTTTTTGTAGCTCTTTCTATCTGTTTTGTGACCCTTTGTTGATCTTTGTATCTTTCCCATTCGCCAGGATCTGTACCATTTTTTGCCTTTTTGTATTCCCTTTCCTTATGTCTTATACTGTCCTTACCTCTTTAGTTGTCCATGGCTTTCTTTTTTGGCAAGTAGAGTTCTTGCCCCTTGGGTATAAACCGGTTCTGTATCTCGTTAAATGTTTCTTTAAACATTTCCCACTGATCATCAGTTGTTTTACCCATTAACAGATTTGCCCAGTTTACTGTGGACAGTCTCTGTCTCATCCCATTGAAGTCGGCCTTACCCAAGTTTAGGATCTTAGCAGCTGATTTTTTTTTTCCCTTTCAAACACTACATTGAACTCGATCATGTTATGATCGCCATTGGATAGATGTTCACGCACAGTTAAGCTGTTAACTAAATCTGGTTCATTACTCATTACTAAATCTAGTATGGCTTGCCCCCTTGTTGCCTCTAGGACATACAGCTGTAGAAAACTATCCCGGACACACTCAAGAAATTCACTACCTTTCTGACAGTTACCAGTCTGCTTTCCCCAATCTATGTGAAGGTTAAAGTCCCCCATTAAGACCACTATGCCTTTGTTACACGCTTGTCTAATCTCTGCATTTATACAATCCAGCACTTCAGAGCTGCTGCCAGGGGTCCTATACACAACTCCCACTATAGTCTTAGATCCTTTCCTTTACTGAGCCTCTGGCAGCATCTTCTTCCTTTGGTAAAGACCGATGCTGAGTAGTCCTGTGTCTAGGCTTATGTTACGGTGCTGTGGTCCACCGCACTGTGAGGCTCCCAGCTGAATATTCACCCCACCATCTGCAGACCTAATTGTAATTACACCTCTGACAAACTGCAAGGCAACACAGGCTGAAATTCACAGATTGAGTTGATGCAGGATTCACAAAACAGACAACTGGCACAGTATGAATTTTACTGCTTCAGGATTCATGAAACAAACACATGATGTGGAAAGAATTTCATGAAAATAATTGATACAGGACTCATGAAACAAACAAGTGACATCGTACAACTTTCCTGGGTTTAATAGATATAGGGGTGACAAAATTCTCACCAGTCAATGTAACGGTATGTACAAGCTACCAACTGCAGGTACCCTTTCTCACTCCCAGAGGGAAAACCACTGTCCAATTTGTGGAAAAACTCTGGAAAATTCCTCTCCGTCCCCAAAGGCAATCAAGCAAAGCTTCAGGAGACCGTAGTCAGTCATGATATATTCCCAGAATGAAATGCAGCGATAGCAGCACTGAACAACTGGCCATGACGATGTGAGCAGGTGAGGCAAACACTGGCTGGTGATATCGATCAGCTAACACTTGGTACAAACGGACCTGTTTTGAGCGATTTGGTGAAACCACCCACTGTGTGCACGTTAAACATCTATCATAGAAAAGATGCATCTGCATGTCTGGTTAGCACGAGCACTGCCCACATATATGTGTTTGGAGACACACCGGGAGGGAAGGAGTCAAAGAGTCAAAGAGTCAAAGAGTTATACAGCACGGATAGAGGCCCTTCGGCCCATCGTGTCCGCACCAGCCATCAAGCCCAGTCTAATCTAATCCCATATTCCAGCATTTGGTCCGTAGCCTTGTATGCTATGGCATTTCAAGTGCTCATCCAAATGCTTCTTGAATGTTGTGAGGGTTCCTGCCTCCACAACCCTTTCAGGCAGTGAGTTCCAGACTCCAACCACCCTCTGGGTGAAAAAGTTCTTTCTCAAATCCCCTCTAAACCTCCCGCCTTTTACCTTGAATCTCTGCCCCCTTGTTATAGAACCCTCAACGAAGGGAAAAAGCTCCTTAGTATCCATCCTATCTATGCCCCTCATAATTTTGTACACCTCAATCATGTCCCCCCTCAGCCTCCTCTGCTCCAAGGAAAACAAACCCAATCTTCCCAGTCTCTCTTCATAGCTGAAGCGCTCCAGCCCTGGTAACATCCTGGTGAATCTCCTCTGCACCCTCTCCAAAGCGATCACATCCTTCCTGTAGTGCGGCGACCAGAACTGCACACAGTACTCCAGCTGTGGCCTAACCAGTGTTTTATACAGCTCCATCATAACCTCCTTGCTCTTATATTCTATGCCTCGGCTAATAAAGGCAAGTATCCCATATGCCTTCTTTACCACCTTATCTACCTGCTCCGCCGCCTTCAGGGATCTGTGAACTTGCACACCAAGATCCCTTTGACCCTCTGTCTTGCCTAGGGTCCTCCCATTCATTGTGTATTCCCTTGCCTTGTTAGTCCCTCCAAAGTGCATCACCTCGCACTTTTCCAGGTTAAATTCCATTTGCCACTGTTCCGCCCATCTGACCAACCCATCTATATCGTCCTGCAGACTGAGGCTATCCTCCTCGCTATTTACCACCCTACCAATTTTTGTATCATCAGCGAACTTACTGATCATACCTTTTACATTCATATCCAAGTCGTTAATGTAGACCACAAACAGCAAGGGCCCCAGCACAGATCCCTGTGGTACCCCACTGGCCACAGGCTTCCAGTCACAAAAACAACCTTCGACCATCACCCTCTGCCTTCTGCCACTAAGCCAGTTTTGTATCCAAAGTGCCAAGGCACCCTGGACTCCATGGGCTCGTACCTTCTTGACCAGTCTCCTGTGCGGGACTTTATCGAAGGCCTTACTGAAATCCATGTATACCACATCCACTGCGTTACCCTCATCCACACGCCTAGTCACCCCCTCAAAAAATTCAATCAAATTAGTCAGACATGATCTTCCCTTGACAAAGCCATGTTGACTATCCCTGATTAATCCTTGCTTCTCCAAGTGGAGACCAATTTTGTCCTTCAGAATTTTTTCCAATAATTTTCCTACCACTGATGTTAGGCTCACTGGCCTGTAGTTCCCCGGATTTTCCCTACTCCCCTTCTTGAATAATGGTACTACATGAGCGGTTCTCCAGTCCTCTGGCACATCCCCTGTGGCCAGTGAGGTTCTGAATATATGTGTCAGAGCCCCCGCAATCTCCTCCTTTGCCTCACACAGTAGCCTGGGATACATTTCGTCCGGGCCTGGGGATTTATCCATTTTTAGGCCTGCTAAAATCGCCAATACCTCCTCCCGCTCGATGTTAATATGTTCGAGTATATCACAGTTCCCCTGTCGTATTTCTCTGTCTACGTCGTCCTTCTCCATAGTGAAAACAGATGCAAAAAATTCATTTAGAACCCCTCCTACATCTTCCGGCTCCACACACAGATTGCCATTTTTGTCCCTAATGGGCCCTATCCTCTTACCCCTAATATACTGATAAAACATCTTAGGATTTTCCTTTATTTTGCTCGCCAGTGTTTTTTCATGGCCCCTCCTTGATCTCCTAATTTCCTTTTTAAGTATCCCCCTGCACTTTTTGTACTCCTCTAGGGCTTCCTCCGTCTTTAGCCTTTTGTATCTGCCAAAAGCCCTCCTTTTTTTCCTAATCCATTCTCGTATATCCCCTGACATCCAAGGTTCCCTGGAGTTCTTGGAACCACCCTTGACCTTTACGGGAACATGTTGCCATTGTATGGTCTCAATCTCCCTTCTGAAAGACTCCCATTGCTCCGATGCGGATTTTCCTACAAGCAGCTGATCCCAGTCCATTTTGGCCAGATCCTGCCTTATCCTATTAAAATCGGCCTTCCCCCAATTTAGAACCTTTATTTCCGGCCCCTCCCTGTCCTTTTCCATGACCACCTTAAATCTCACCGAATTATGGTCACTGTCACCAAAGTGCTCACCTACTAGCACTTCTTCCACTTGGCCGGCCACATTCCCTAGAATTAGGTCCAGTACCGCCCCCTCTCTTGTAGGACTTTCTACATGCTGGCTCAAAAAGCTCTCCTGGATGCACGTTAAGAATTTTGTACCCTCTAAGCCTTTTACACTCTGAGTATCCCAGTTAATATTGGGGAAGTTGAAATCCCCCACTATTATTACCCTATTATTTGCACAATTTTCTGAGATTTGCCTACATATCTGTTCCTCTATCTCCCCCTGACTGTTTGGGGGCCTATAGTACACTCCCATCAAAGTGCTTGCCCCCTTTTTGTTTTTAAGCTCCACCCATATGGCCTCATTTGAGGAACCTGCTAATATATCATCCCTCCTTATGGCAGTAATTGATTCTTTAATTAATATTGCGACCCCCCCTCCTCTTATACCTCCCCTCTGTCTCGCCTGAAGATTCTGTACCCCGGAATATTGAGCTGCCAGTCTTGCCCCTCCCTCAAACATGTCTCTGTGACAGCAACAATATCATACTCCCATGTGTTTATCAACACCTTCAGTTCATCCACCTTATTTGCAAGACTCCTTGCATTAAAATAGATGCCATCCAGCCTTGCCCTCACATATTTGCCCTGTCTTCCAAGCTGACTTGTTTTTTTCTCAATATTTGGCTGCACATCACCCCCTATTGTAGCTCCACTCTGTATCCCATCCCCCTGCCAAGTTAGTTTAAACCCCCCCCAACAGTGCTAGCAAACCTCCCCGCAAGGATATTTGTCCCGCTCTGGTTCAGGTGCAACCCGTCCGACTTGTACAAGTCCCACCTTCCCCAGAAGCAGGCCCAGTGATCCAGGAAACTGAAACCCTCCCTCCTGCACCAACTCTTTAGCCACGCACTCATCTGTTCTATCCTCCTATTTCTATACTCACTAGCCCGTGGCACTGGGAGTAATCCAGAGATTACAACCTTTGAGGTCCTGCTCTTTAATCTGCTACCTAGCTCCCTAAATTCTTGATGCAGGACCTCATCTCCCTTCCTACCTATGTCGTTGGTCCCAATGTGGACCACGACCTCTGCCTGCTCACCCTCCCCCTTGAGAATGCCCTGAAGCCGCTCAGTGACATCCATGACCCTGGCACCAGGGAGGCAACAAACCATCCTGGAGTCACGTTTACGGCCACAGAAACGCCTGTCTGTTCCCCTTACGATAGAATCCCCTATCACTATAGCTCTTCCACTCTTTTTCCTCCCAGCCTGTGCAGCAGAGCTACCCCTGGTGCCAGGAAGTTGGCTGCTGCTGCCTTCCCCTGATAAGTCATCCCCCTCAACAATATCCAAAGCGGTATATTTGTTTGAGAGGGGGACGGCCACAGAGGACCCCTGCACTGCCTGCCTGCTCCTCTTACTCTGCCTGGAGGTCACCCACTTACTTCCTGCCTGTACAACCTTTACCTGCCGTGTGACCATCTCACTAAACGTGCTATCCACGACGTTTTCAGCATCGCGAATGCTCCTTAATGAATCCATCCACAGCTCCAGTGCCGCAATGCGGTTTGTCAGTAGCTGCAGCTGGATACATTTCCCGCACACATGGTCGTCAGGGACACCGGAAGGGTCCCTGATTTCCCACATAGAGCAGGAAGAGCATAACACGAGGCTGGGCAAGGAGATATCGGTGAATCAGCCCAGAGCACCTGCGCCCACATTGCACCCATAAAACCTCTGGCTTGGTGCTTCGGTGTCTGGGAGGGTCCCTCATGTTCTGCGACTTCTCGCCAGCAGGGGGTCCCCAATATCGCGTGAGTGGCTCACACCTCTTAAAGGCAGCCTGCACCTCTTATTTGCAAAAAATAAGATACGGGTCCACATGGAGTCTGAACGGAGATCAGACATCGTACATGTAAAACACAGATGCAGCTCCTGTCCCTATGTTTACACACTGATGAGTTATTTTAAAACATTGAATAAAGGTTACGCACTACTAAATCCCACATCCTCCAATCTTCACACCAGACCTCTTCAATCTGCCGTACTGAGTCTGTGCCAGGCCTGCGAGAGAGTGGGCACCAAGGTTCTCTGCTGACACACTAGAAATCTTTGTGCAAGAGGTGGACAGAAGGGGGGACATCCGATATCCACAGGGGAGCAAGAGGCCCTCCAGACATTATGCTCCTGAGGTAGTGGGAGGCAGCGGGGGATGAGGCCAATGCCAGGCGCAGAGCATCATGAACCTGGATGCAGTGCAGGAAGAAGTTCAATGCTTTGACATGAGTGGTCAAGGTGAGTGAGGTCAACTGTCAAGTGGTGTCTCCTACCAACTGCACCACACACTACACCCCCATCACCCACATACCAATAAACTCTCTCCATCAGTACTCAACTCTTCCAATCAGATGCTTCCTCTCACCCTCACACATTACCACTGTTTCAAGCCGCCCACCCACAACTCACAGGCCACACACACTGGCAGCTATTCAACCATGACGGGCACATCACCCAAACATCCTGCAGGACACTCACCGACACACGTCCCACTTTCTTGCAGGAGAAGGTGGTGTATATCAAGAGGCAGCAAGTGGCAGTGACATTTACCCCTCGAGCCTGTTCCACCATTCAGTGAGATGATGGTGGACTTGTGACCTAACTCCATATACCCGCCTTAGCCCCATATCCCTAATACCCTTGGTTAACAAAAATCTATCAATCTTAGATTTAAAATTAACAAGTGAGCTAGCATCAACTGCCGTTTGCAGATGAGCGTTCCAAACGTCTCTCACCCTTTGCGTGTAGAAGCATTTCCAAAATTCACTTCTGCAAGTCCTAATTCTAAATGTCAGGCTATGTCCCCACGTCCTAGTATTCAAGTATAGGAGATCTCCAAAAACAGTTACAAATGTCTCGGCAGCCAGAAGCAATAATCCAGCCACTAACCTGTAAATCCTGCATGGTCCCTTTAAATAGCGCTGGTGGGGGGTCCTCCAGGCCGTCTACAACATGTTGAGCTGTTTGTGGTTAAGACAGTGCATTGGGTGCAGCGTTGAGTGCCAAATTGGTACCAATCCCTTTAAATCAGCGTTGCACACTGATTCAACACATATTCTCCTTACTTTACATAGTACCGGCGGTCGTTATCTGCACAAACACCTTTACCAAGATGGCTTCTGGTGCACGTTACACTAAAAGCGGGCACGTGGATTGCGGACGCCATTTCGGGAACTTAGGAGGCCTCCTGGCATCTAAAAAAGTGGCTGAATTTAAAGCCCAAAGAAACCTAAGTGGAGACACTGATCACCGAGCACCATTTAAATGCTGAGAACACGTGCAGTGCCCAGAGAGCAGAATTCCAAAGGTTGTCTCTCGGGGACAGGGGGTTTCTTGCAGCGGATGGAAAGAAATACTCAGACTGAGACTGACAAGTCTCTGTTCCTAGAGGAAAATCAGGAAAAGACACGACATTAAGTGCAGATACTGTTTGTTGCACAGATCACAGAAAAATTGCAAATGGTCAGAAATCTTGCACCTCCCAGGCCACACACTCCGAGAGTTTCACTTGCCAAATGGTAAATCTTGGTCCAGACGCGCCAAATAAATGCACAAAGGATGAAAACTGCCTGAGATCCCTGCACCTGGAAGGAAGAAAACACAGCTCACACAGTCACACTAGAAATGACATGGATACACCGGGAAAATCACATGAAGGACAAGTAACGTCCTGCAACATCAGAGAAATGGCAAAGGGAAGACTGGGCTAAGGGGAGAACAGGTGGGTAACACGATGTATGATGGGCAAAGGGAGAACATGCTGGGAAGCTCATTGTAGGAAAGGCAAAGGGGAGCACATGAGCATCACCAAATGTGCTGCAGCTTCACGTGCACCAAACAAAATACACCAGAGCCCACAAAATGCAGTGAACACAATTTGCAGCATGTAGCGAACTATACTCACAGACTGTCACACAGTGAGGATAACTGTACTCACAGAATTTCACACAGTGAGGATAACCGTACTCACAGACTTTCACACAGTGAGGATAACCGTACTCACAGACTTTCACACAGTGAGGATAACTGTACTCACAGACTTTCACACAGTGAGGATAACTGTACTCACAGACTTTCACACAGTGAGGATAACCGTACTCACAGACTATCACACAGTGAGGATAACTGTACTCACAGACTTTCACACAGTGAGGATAACTGTACTCACAGACTGTCACACAGTGAAGATAACTGTACTCAGAGATTTTCACACAGTGAGGATAACCGTACTCACAGACTGTCACACAGTGAAGGTAACTGTACTCACAGACTTTCACACAGTGAGGATAACTGTTCTCACAGACTTTCACACAGTGAGGATAATTGTACTCACAGACTTTCACACAGTGAGGATAACTGTACTCACAGACTTTCACACAGTGAGGATAACCGTACTCACAGACTGTCACACAGTGAAGGTAACTGTACTCACAGACTTTCACACAGTGAGGATAACTGTACTCACAGACTTTCACACAGTGAGGATAACTGTACTCACAGACTTTCACACAGTGAGGATAACCGTACTCACAGACTTTCACACAGTGAGGATAACTGTACTCACAGACTTTCACACAGTGAGGATAACTGTACTCACAGACTTTCACACAGTGAGGATAACCGTACTCACAGACTATCACACAGTGAGGATAACTGTACTCACAGACTTTCACACAGTGAGGATAACTGTACTCACAGACTGTCACACAGTGAAGATAACTGTACTCAGAGATTTTCACACAGTGAGGATAACCGTACTCACAGACTGTCACACAGTGAAGGTAACTGTACTCACAGACTTTCACACAGTGAGGATAACTGTTCTCACAGACTTTCACACAGTGAGGATAATTGTACTCACAGACTTTCACACAGTGAGGATAACTGTACTCACAGACTTTCACACAGTGAGGATAACCGTACTCACAGACTGTCACACAGTGAGGATAACTGTACTCACAGACTTTCACACAGTGAGGATAACTGTACTCACAGACTTTCACACAGTGAGGATAACCGTACTCACAGACTATCACACAGTGAGGATAACTGTACTCACAGACTTTCACACAGTGAGGATAACCGTACTCACAGACTGTCACACAGTGAAGGTAACTGTACTCACAGACTTTCACACAGTGAGGATAACTGTTCTCACAGACTTTCACACAGTGAGGATAATTGTACTCACAGACTTTCACACAGTGAGGATAACTGTACTCACAGACTTTCACACAGTGAGGATAACCGTACTCACAGACTGTCACACAGTGAAGGTAACTGTACTCACAGACTTTCACACAGTGAGGATAACTGTTCTCAAAGACTTTCACACAGTGAAGATAACCGTACTCAGACTTTCACACAGTGAGGATAATTGTACTCACAGACTTTCACACAGTGAGGATAACCGTACTCACAGACTTTCACACAGTGAGGATAACCGTACTCACAGACTTTCACACAGTGAGGATAATTGTACTCACAGACTTTCACACAGTGAGGATAACCGTACTCACAGACTTTCACACAGTCAAGATAACTGTACTCACAGACTTTCACACAGTGAACAGAATTGTACTCACAGACTTTCACACAGTGAGGATAACTGTACTCACAGACTTTCACACAGTGAGGATAACCGTACTCACAGACTTTCACACAGTCAAGATAACTGTACTCACAGACTTTCACACAGTGAAGATAATTGTACTCACAGACTTTCACACAGTGAGGATAACTGTACTCACAGACTTTCACACAGTCAAGATAACTGTACTCACAGACTTTCACACAGTGAAGATAACTGCACTCACAGACTTTCAGACAGTGAGGATAATTGTACTCACAGACTTTCACACAGTGAGGATAACCGTACTCACAGACTTTCACACAGTGAGGATAATTGTACTCACAGACTTTCACACAGTGAGGATAACCGTACTCACAGACTTTCACACAGTCAAGATAACTGTACTCACAGACTTTCACACAGTGAACAGAATTGTACTCACAGACTTTCACACAGTGAGGATAACTGTACTCACAGACTTTCACACAGTGAGGATAACCGTACTCACAGACTTTCACACAGTCAAGATAACTGTACTCACAGACTTTCACACAGTGAAGATAATTGTACTCACAGACTTTCACACAGTGAGGATAACCGTACTCACAGACTTTCACACAGTCAAGATAACTGTACTCACAGACTTTCACACAGTGAGGATAACTGTACTCACAGACTTTCACACAGTGAAGATAATTGTACTCACAGACTTTCACACAGTGAGGATAACTGTACTCACAGACTTTCATACAGTGAAGATAACTGTAGTCACAGACTTTCACACATTGAGGATAGCTGTAATCACAGAATTTCCCACAGTGAGGATAACTGTACTCACAGACTTTCACACAGTGAAGATAACTGTACTCACAGACTTTCACACAGTGAAGATAACTGTATTCACAGGCTTTCACACTGTGAGGATAACTGAACTCACAGACTTTCACACAGTGAAGATAACTGTATTCACAGGCTTTCACACAGTGAGGATAACTGTACTCACAGACTTTCACACAGTGAAGATAACTATTCACAGGCTTTCAAACTGTGAGGATAACTGAACTCACAGACTTTCACACAGTGAGAATAACCGGACTCACAGACTTTCACACAGTGAAGATAACTGTACTCACAGACTTTCACACAGTGAGGATAACTGAACTCACAGACTTTCACACAGTGAGAATAACCGGACTCACAGACTTTCACACAGTGAAGATAACTGTACTCACAGACTTTCACACAGTGAGGATAACTGTACTCACAGACTTTCACACAGTGAAGATAACTGTATTCACAGGCTTTCACACAGTGAGGATAACTGTACTCACAGACTTTCACACAGTGAGGATAACTGTACTCACAGACTTTCACACAGTGAAGATAACTGTAGTCACAGACTTTCACACAGTGAGGATAACCGTACTGACAGACTTTCACACAGTGAAGATAACTGTAGTCACAGACTTTCACACAGTCAAGATAACTGTAGTCACAGACTTTCACACAGTGAGGATAACCGTACTCACAGACTTTCACACAGTGAAGATAACTGTACTCACAGACTTTCACACGGTGAAGATAACTGTTTTCACAGAATTTTATACAGTGAGGATAACTGTATTCACAGACTGTCACACAGTGAAGATAACTGTTTTCACAGAATTTCACACAGTGAGGATAACTGTATTCACAGAATTTCACACAGTGAGGATAACTGTACTCACAGACTTTCACACAGTGAGGATAACTGTACTCACAGACTTTCACACAGTGAGGATAACCGTACTCACAGACTGTCACACAGTGAAGGTAACTGTACTCACAGACTTTCACACAGTGAGGATAACTGTACTCACAGACTTTCACACAGTGAGGATAACTGTACTCACAGACTGTCACACAGTGAAGATAACTGTACTCAGAGATTTTCACACAGTGAGGATAACCGTACTCACAGACTGTCACACAGTGAAGGTAACTGTACTCACAGACTTTCACACAGTGAAGATAACCGTACTCACAGACTTTCACACAGTGAGGATAATTGTACTCACAGACTTTCACACAGTGAGGATAACTGTACTCACAGACTTTCACACAGTGAGGATAACCGTACTCACAGACTTTCACACAGTGAGGATAACTGTACTCACAGACTTTCACACAGTGAGGATAACTGTACTCACAGACTTTCACACAGTGAGGATAACCGTACTCACAGACTTTCACACAGTCAAGATAACTGTACTCACAGACTTTCACACAGTGAAGATAACTGCACTCACAGACTTTCAGACAGTGAGGATAATTGTACTCACAGACTTTCACACAGTGAGGATAACCGTACTCACAGACTTTCACACAGTGAGGATAATTGTACTCACAGACTTTCACACAGTGAGGATAACCGGACTCACAGACTTTCACACAGTCAAGATAACTGTACTCACAGACTTTCACACAGTGAAGAGAATTGTACTCACAGACTTTCACACAGTGAGGATAACCGTACTCACAGACTTTCACACAGTCAAGATAACTGTACTCACAGACTTTCACACAGTGAAGATAATTGTACTCACAGACTTTCACACAGTGAGGATAACCGTACTCACAGACTTTCACACAGTGAAGATAATTGTACTCACAGACTTTCACACAGTGAGGATAACTGTACTCACAGACTTTCACACAGTCAAGATAACTGTACTCACAGACTTTCACACAGTGAGGATAACTGTACTCACAGACTTTCACACAGTGCGCATAACCGTACTCACAGACTTTCACACAGTGAGGATAACTGTACTCACAGACTTTCACACAGTGAAGATAATTGTACTCACAGACTTTCACACAGTGAGGATAACTGTACTCACAGACTTTCATACAGTGAAGATAACTGTAGTCACAGACTTTCACACATTGAGGATAGCTGTAATCACAGAATTTCCCACAGTGAGGACAACTGTACTCACAGACTTTCACACAGTGAAGATAACTGTATTCACAGGCTTTCACAGAGTGAGGATAACTGTACTTACAGACTTTCACACAGTGAAGATAACTGTATTCACAGGCTTTCACACAGTGAGGATAACTGTACTCACAGACTTTCACACAGTGAAGATAACTGTATTCACAGGCTTTCACACTGTGAGGATAACTGAACTCACAGACTTTCACACAGTGAGAATAACCGGACTCACAGACTTTCACACAGTGAAGATAACTGTACTCACAGACTTTCACACAGTGAGGATAACTGAACTCACAGACTTTCACACAGTGAGAATAACCGGACTCACAGACTTTCACACAGTGAAGATAACTGTACTCACAGACTTTCACACAGTGAGGATAACTGTACTCACAGACTTTCACACAGTGAAGATAACTGTATTCACAGGCTTTCACACAGTGAGGATAACTGTACTCACAGACTGTCACACAGTGAGGATAACTGTACTCACAGACTTTCACACAGTGAAGATAACTGTAGTCACAGACTTTCACACAGTGAGGATAACCGTACTGACAGACTTTCACACAGTGAAGATAACTGTAGTCACAGACTTTCACACAGTCAAGATAACTGTAGTCACAGACTTTCACACAGTGAGGATAACCGTACTGACAGACTTTCACACAGTGAAGATAACTGTAGTCACAGAATTTCACACAGTGAAGATAATTGTACTCACAGACTTTCACACAGTGAGGATAACTGCAATCACAGACTTTCACACGGTGAGGATAACCGTACTCACAGACTTTCACACATTGAAGATAACTGTACACTCAGACTTTCACACAGTGAGGATAACCATACTCACAGACTTTCACACAGTGAAGATAACTGTACTCACAGACTTTCACACGGTGAAGATAATTTTTTCACAGAATTTTACACAGTGAGGATAACTGTATTCACAGACTGTCACACAGTGAAGATAACTGTTTTCACAGAATTTCACACAGTGAGGATAACTGTATTCACAGAATTTCACACAGTGAGGATAACTGTACTCACAGACTTTCACACAGTGAGGATAACTGTACTCACAGACTTTCAGACAGTGAGGATAATTGTACTCACAGACTTTCACACAGTGAGGATTACCGTACTCACAGACTTTCACACAGTGAGGATAACTGTACTCACAGACTTTCACACAGTGAGGATAACAGTACTCACAGACTGTCACACATTGAGGATAACTGTACTCACAGACTTTCAGACAGTGAGGATAACTGTACTCACAGACTTTCACACAGTGACGATAACCGTACTCACAGACTTTCACACAGTGAGGATAACTGTACTCAGAGATTTTCACACAGTGAGGATAACCGTACTCACAGACTTTCACACAGTGAAGATAACCGTACTCACAGACTTTCACACAGTGAGGATAACTGTACTCACAGACTTTCACACAGTGAGGATAACTGTACTCAGAGATTTTCACACAGTGAGGATAACTGTACTCAGAGATTTTCACACAGTGAGGATAACCGTACTCACAGAATTTCACACGGTGAAGATAACTGTACTCACAGACTTTCACACATTGAGGATAACCGTACTCACACACTTTCACACAGTGAGGATAACTGTACTCACAGACTTTCACACAGTGAGGATAACCGTAGTCACAGACTTTCACACAGTGAGGATAACTGTACTCACAGACTTTCACACAGTGAGGATAACTGTATTCACAGAATTTCACACAGTGAGGATAACTGTACTCACAGACTTTCAGACAGTGAGGATAATTGTACTCTCAGATTTTCACACAGTGACGATAACCGTACTCACAGACTTTCACACAGTGAGGATAACTGTACTCACAGAATTTCAAACGGTGAAGATAACTGTACTCACAGACTTTCACACAGTGAGGATAACCGTACTCACAGACTTTCACACAGTGAGGATAACTGTACTCACAGACTTTCACACAGTGAGGATAACTGGACTCACAGACTGTCACACAGTGAGGATAACTGTACTCACAGACTTTCAGACAGTGAGGATAATTGTAGTCACAGACTTTCACACAGTGAGGTTAACCGTACTCACAGACTTTCACACAATGAGGATAACTGTACTCACAGACTTTCACACAGTGAGGATAACTGTACTCACAGACTTTCAGACAGTGAGGATAACTGTACTCAGAGATTTTCAAACAGTGACGATAACCGTACTCACAGACTTTCACAGAGTGAGGATAACTGTACGCACAGACTTTCACACAGTGAAGATAACTGTACGCACAGACTTTCACACATTGAAGATAACTGTACTCAGAGACTTTCAGACAGTGAGGATAATTGTACTCACAGACTTTCACACAGTGACGATAACCGTACTCACAGACTTTCACACAGTGAGGATAACTGTACTCACAGACTTTCACACAGTGAGGATAACTGTACTCAGAGATTTTCACACAGTGAGGATAACCGTTCTCACAGAATTTCACACGGTGAAGATAAATGTACTCACAGACTTTCATACAGTGAGGATAACCGTACTCACAGACTTTCACACAGTCAAGATAACTGTACTCACAGACTTTCACACAGTGAGGAGAACCGTACTCACAGACTTTCACACAGTGAGGATAACTGTACTCACAGACTTTCACACAGTGAGGATAACTGTACTCACAGACCTTCACACAGTGAGGATAACTGTACTCACAGAGTGTCACACAGTGAGGATAACTGTACTCACAGACTGTCACACAGTGAGGACAACCGTACTCACAGACTTTCACACAGTGAGGATAACTGTACTCACAGACTTTCACACAGTGAGGATAACTGTACTCACAGACTGTCACACAGTGAGGATAACTGTACTCACAGACTGTCACATAGTGAGGATAACCGTACTCACAGACTTTCACACAGTGAGGATAACTGTACTCACAGACTTTCACACAGTCAAGATAACTGTACTCACAGACATTCACACAGTGAGGATAACCGTACTCACAGACTTTCACACAGTGAGGATAACTGTACTCACAGACTTTCACACAGTCAAGATAACTGGACTCACAGACTTTGACACAGTGAGCATAACTGTACTCACAGACTTTCACACAGTGAGTATAACTGCACTCACAGACTTTCACACAGTGAGGATAACTGTACTTACAGACTTTCACACAGTGAGGATAACTGTACTCACAGACTTTCAGACAGTGAGGATAACTGTATTCACAGACATTCACACAGTGAAGATAACTGTCCTCACAGACTTTCACACAGTGAGGATAACTGTACTCACAGACTTTCACACAGTGAGAATAACCGTACTCACAGACTTTCACACAATGAGGATAACTGTACTCACAGACTGTCACACAGTGAGGATAACTGTACTCACAGACTTTCAGACAGTGAGGATAATTGTACTCACAGACTTTCACACAGTGAGGATAACCGTACTCACTGACTTTCACACAATGAGGATAACCGTACTCACAGACTTTCACACATTGAAGATAACTGTACACTCAGACTTTCACACAGTGAGGATAACCATACTCACAGACTTTCACACAGTGAAGATAACTGTACTCACAGACTTTCACACGGTGAAGATAATTTTTTCACAGAATTTTACACAGTGAGGATAACTGTATTCACAGACTGTCACACAGTGAAGATAACTGTTTTCACAGAATTTCACACAGTGAGGATAACTGTATTCACAGAATTTCACACAGTGAGGATAACTGTACTCACAGACTTTCACACAGTGAGGATAACTGTACTCACAGACTTTCAGACAGTGAGGATAATTGTACTCACAGACTTTCACACAGTGAGGATAACTGTACTCACAGACTTTCAGACAGTGAGGATAATTGTACTCACAGACTTTCACACAGTGAGGAAAACTGTACTCACAGAATTTCACACAGTGACGATAATCGTACTCACAGAGTTTCACACAGTGAGGATAACTGTACTCACAGACTTTCACACAGTGAGGATAACCGTACTCACAGAATTTCACACAGTGAGGAAAACTGTACTCAGAGACTTTCACACAGTGAGGATAACTGTACTCACAAACTTTCACACAGTGAGGATAACTGTATTCACAGACTGTCACACAGTGAGGATAACTGTACTCACAGACTTTCAGACAGTGAGGATAATTGTACTCACAGACTTTCACACAGTGAGGATTACCGTACTCACAGACTTTCACACAGTGAGGATAACTGTACTCACAGACTTTCACACAGTGAGGATAACAGTACTCACAGACTGTCACACATTGAGGATAACTGTACTCACAGACTTTCAGACAGTGAGGATAACTGTACTCACAGACTTTCACACAGTGACGATAACCGTACTCACAGACTTTCACACAGTAAGGATAACTGTACTCAGAGATTTTCACACAGTGAGGATAACCGTACTCACAGACTTTCACACAGTGAAGATAACCGTACTCACAGACTTTCACACAGTGAGGATAACTGTACTCACAGACTTTCACACAGTGACGATAACCGTACTCAGAGATTTTCACACAGTGAGGATAACTGTACTCAGAGATTTTCACACAGTGAGGATAACTGTACTCAGAGATTTTCACACAGTGAGGATAACTGTACTCACAGACTTTCACACAGTGAGGATAACAGTCCTCACAGACTTTCACACAGTGAGGATAACCGTACTCACAGAATTTCACACGGTGAAGATAACAGTCCTCACAGACTTTCACACAGTGAGGATAACTGTATTCACAGAATTTCACACAGTGAGGATAACTGTACTCACAGACTTTCAGACAGTGAGGATAATTGTACTCTCAGATTTTCACACAGTGACGATAACCGTACTCACAGACTTTCACACAGTGAGGATAACTGTACTCACAGAATTTCAAACGGTGAAGATAACTGTACTCACAGACTTTCACACAGTGAGGATAACCGTACTCACAGACTTTCACACAGTGAGGATAACCGTACTCACAGACTTTCACACAGTGAGGATAACTGGACTCACAGACTGTCACACAGTGAGGATAACTGTACTCACAGACTTTCAGACAGTGAGGATAATTGTAGTCACAGACTTTCACACAGTGAGGTTAACCGTACTCACAGACTTTCACACAATGAGGATAACTGTACTCACAGACTTTCACACAGTGAGGATAACTGTACTCACAGACTTTCAGACAGTGAGGATAACTGTACTCAGAGATTTTCAAACAGTGACGATAACCGTACTCACAGACTTTCACAGAGTGAGGATAACTGTACGCACAGACTTTCACACAGTGAAGATAACTGTACGCACAGACTTTCACACAGTGAAGATAACTGTACTCAGAGACTTTCAGACAGTGAGGATAATTGTACTCACAGACTTTCACACAGTGACGATAACCGTACTCACAGACTTTCACACAGTGAGGATAACTGTACTCACAGACTTTCACACAGTGAGGATAACTGTACTCAGAGATTTTCACACAGTGAGGATAACCGTTCTCACAGAATTTCACACGGTGAAGATAACTGTACTCACAGACTTTCATACAGTGAGGATAACCGTACTCACAGACTTTCACACAGTGAGGATAACTCTACTCACAGACTTTCACACAGTGAGGATAACTGTACTCACAGAGTGTCACACAGTGAGGATAACTGTACTCACAGACTGTCACACAGTGAGGACAACCGTACTCACAGACTTTCACACAGTGAGGATAACTGTACTCACAGACTTTCACACAGTGAGGATAACTGTACTCACAGACTGTCACACAGTGAGGATAACTGTACTCACAGACTGTCACATAGTGAGGATAACCGTACTCACAGACTTTCACACAGTGAGGATAACTGTACTCACAGACTTTCACACAGTCAAGATAACTGTACTCACAGACATTCACACAGTGAGGATAACCGTACTCACAGACTTTCACACAGTGAGGATAACTGTACTCACAGACTTTCACACAGTCAAGATAACTGGACTCACAGACTTTGACACAGTGAGCATAACTGTACTCACAGACTTTCACACAGTGAGTATAACTGCACTCACAGACTTTCACACAGTGAGGATAACTGTACTTACAGACTTTCACACAGTGAGGATAACTGTACTCACAGACTTTCAGACAGTGAGGATAACTGTATTCACAGACATTCACACAGTGAAGATAACTGTCCTCACAGACTTTCACACAGTGAGGATAACTGTACTCACAGACTTTCACACAGTGAGAATAACCGTACTCACAGACTTTCACACAATGAGGATAACTGTACTCACAGACTGTCACACAGTGAGGATAACTGTACTCACAGACTTTCAGACAGTGAGGATAATTGTACTCACAGACTTTCACACAGTGAGGATAACCGTACTCACTGACTTTCACACAATGAGGATAACTGTACTCACAGACTGTCACACAGTGAAGATAACTGTAGTCACAGACTTTCACACAATGAGGATAACTGTACTCACAGACTGTCACACAGTGAGGATAACTGTACTCAGAGATTTTCACACAGTGAGGATAACCGTACTCACAGACTTTCACACATTGAAGATAACCGTACTCACAGACTTTCACACAGTGAGGATAACTGTACTCACAGACTTTCACACAGTGACGATAACCGTACTCAGAGATTTTCACACAGTGAGGATAACTGTACTCAGAGATTTTCACACAGTGAGGATAACCGTACTCACAGAATTTCACACGGTGAAGATAACTGTACTCACAGACTTTCACACATTGAGGATAACCGTACTCACACACTTTCACACAGTGAGGATAACCATACTCACAGACTTTCACACAGTGAGGATAACTGTATTCACAGAATTTCACACAGTGAGGATAACTGTACTCACAGACTTTCAGACAGTGAGGATAATTGTACTCACAGATTTTCACACAGTGACGATAACCGTACTCACAGACTTTCACACAGTGAGGATAACTGTACTCACAGACTTTCACACAGTGAGGATAACCGTACTCACAGACTTTCACACAGTGAGGATAACCGTACTCACAGACTTTCACACAGTGAGGATAACTGGACTCACAGACTGTCACACAGTGAGGATAACTGTACTCACAGACTTTCAGACAGTGAGGATAATTGTAGTCACAGACTTTCACACAGTGAGGTTAACCGTACTCACAGACTTTCACACAATGAGGATAACTGTACTCACAGACTTTCACACAGTGAGGATAACTGTACTCACAGACTTTCAGACAGTGAGGATAACTGTACTCAGAGATTTTCAAACAGTGACGATAACCGTACTCACAGACTTTCACAGAGTGAGGATAACTGTATTCAGAGATTTTCACACAGTGAGGATAACTGTACTCACAGACTTTCACACAGTGAAGATAACTGTACGCACAGACTTTCACACAGTGAAGATAACTGTACTCAGAGACTTTCAGACAGTGAGGATAATTGTACTCACAGACTTTCACACAGTGAGGATAACTGTACTCACAGACTTTCACACAGTGAAGATAACTGTACGCACAGACTTTCACACAGTGAAGATAACTGTACTCAGAGACTTTCAGACAGTGAGGATAATTGTACTCACAGACTTTCACACAGTGACGATAACCGTACTCACAGACTTTCACACAGTGAGGATAACCGTACTCACAGACTTTCACACAGTGAGGATAACTCTACTCACAGACTTTCAGACAGTGAGGATAACTGTACTCAGAGATTTTCAAACAGTGACGATAACCGTACTCACAGACTTTCACAGAGTGAGGATAACTGTATTCAGAGATTTTCACACAGTGAGGATAACTGTACTCACAGACTGTCACACAGTGAGGATAACTGTACTCACAGACTGTCACACAGTGAGGATAACCGTACTCACAGACTTTCACACAGTGAGGATAACTGTACTCACAGACTTTCACACAGTCAAGATAACTGTACTCACAGACATTCACACAGTGAGGATAACCGTACTCACAGACTTTCACACAGTGAGGATAACTGTACTCACAGACTTTCACACAGTCAAGATAACTGGACTCACAGACTTTGACACAGTGAGCATAACTGTACTCACAGACTTTCACACAGTGAGTATAACTGCACTCACAGACTTTCACACATGAGGATAACTGTACTTACAGACTTTCACACAGTGAGGATAACTGTACTCACAGACTTTCAGACATTGAGGATAACTGTATTCACAGACATTCACACAGTGAAGATAACTGTCCTCACAGACTTTCACACAGTGAGGATAACTGTACTCACAGACTTTCACACAGTGAGAATAACCGTACTCACAGACTTTCACACAGTGAAGATAACTGTAGTCACAGACTTTCACACAATGAGGATAACTGTACTCACAGACTGTCACACAGTGAGGATAACTGTACTCACAGACTTTCAGACAGTGAGGATAATTGTACTCACAGACTTTCACACAGTGAGGATAACCGTACTCACTGACTTTCACACAATGAGGATAACTGTACTCACAGACTGTCACACAGTGAAGATAACTGTAGTCACAGACTTTCACACAATGAGGATAACTGTACTCACAGACTGTCACACAGTGAGGATAACTGTACTCACAGACTTTCACACAGTGAGGATAACTGTACTCACAGACTTTCACACAGTGAGGATAACCGTACTCACAGACTTTCACACAATGAGGATAACTGTACTCACAGACTTTCACACAGTGAGGACAACCGTACTCACAGACTGTCACACAGTGAGGATAACTGTGCTCACAGACTGTCACACAGTGAGGATAACTTTGCTCACAGACTTTCAGACAGTGAGGATAACTGTACTCACAGACTTTCACACAGTGACGATAACCGTACTCACAGACTTTCACACAGTGAGGAAAATTGTACTCAGAGATTTTCACACAGTGATGATAACCGTACTCACAGACTTTCACACAGTGAGGATAACCGTACTCACAGACTTTCCCAGAGTTAGGATAAATGTACTCACAGACTTTCACACAGTGAGGATAACCGTACTCACAGACTTTCACACAGTGAAGATAACTGTACGCACAGACTTTCACACAGTGAAGATAACTGTCCTCACAGACTTTCACACAGTGAGGATAACCGTACTCACAGACTTTCACACAGTGAAGATAACTGTCCGCACAGACATTCACACAGTGAGGATAACTGTACTCACCGACTTTCAGACAGTGAGGATAACTGTACTCACAGACTGTCACACAGTGACGATAAACGTACTCACAGACTTTCACACAGTGAGGATAACTGTACTCAGAGATTTTCACACAGTGAGGATAACTGTACTCACAGACTTTCAGACAGTGAGGATAACTGTACTCACAGACTTTCACACAGTGACGATAACCGTACTCACAGACTTTCACACAGTGAGGATAACTGTCCTCAGAGATTTTCACTCAGTGAGGATAACCGTACTCACAGTCTTTCACACAATGAGGATAACTGTACTCACAGACTTTCACACAGTGAGGATAACCGTACTCACAGACTGTCACACATTGAGGATAACTGTACTCACAGACTTTCAGACAGTGAGGATAACTGTACTCACAGACTTTCACACAGTGACGATAACCGTACTCACAGACTTTCACACAGTGAGGATAACTTTACTCAGAGATTTTCACACAGTGAGGACAACCGTACTCACAGACTTTCACACAGTGAAGATAACTGTACTCACAGACTTTCACACAGTGAGGACAACCGTACTCACAGACTTTCACACAGTGAAGATAACTGTACTCACAGACTTTCACACAGTGACGATAACCGTACTCACAGACTTTCACACAGTGAGGATAACTGTACTCAGAGATTTTCACTCAGTGAGGATAACCGTACTCACAGTCTTTCACACAATGAGGATAACTGTACTCACAGACTTTCACACAGTGAGGATAACCGTACTCACAGACTGTCACACAGTGAGGATAACTGTACTCACAGACTTTCAGACAGTGAGGATAACTGTACTCACAGACTTTCACACCGTGACGATAACTGTACACACAGACTTTAACACAGTGAAGATAACTGTCCTCACAGACTTTCACACAGTGAGGATAACCGAACTCACAGACTTTCACACAGTGAAGATAACTGTACTCACAGACTTTCACACATTGAGGATAACCGTACTCACAGACTTTCACACAGTGAGGATAACCGTACTCACAGACTTTCACACAGTGAGGATAACTGTACTCACAGACTTTCACACAGTGAGGATAACCGTACTCACAGATTGTCACACAGTGAGGATAACTGTACTCACAGACTTTCAGACAGTGAGGATAACTGTACTCACAGACTTTCACACAGTGACGATAACCGTACTCACAGACGTTCACACAGTGAGGATAAATGAACTCAGAGATTTTCACACAGTGAGGATAACCGTACTCACAGACTTTCACACAGTGAGGATAACTGTTCTCACAGACTTTCACACAGTGAAGATAACTGTACTCACAGACTTTCACACAGTGAGGATAACTGTTCTCACAGACTTTCACACAGTGAAGATAACCGGACTCACAGACTTTCACACAGTGAGGATAACTGTTCTCACAGACTTTCACACAGTGAAGATAACTGTACTCACAGACTTTCACACAGTGAAGATAACTGTACTCACAGACTTTCAGACAGTGAGGATAATTGTACTCACAGACTTTCACACAGTGTGGATAACTGTACTCACAGACTTTCACACAGTGAGGATAACTGTACTCACAGACTTTCAGACAGTGAGGATAATTGTACTCACAGACTTTCACACAGTGAGGATAACTGTACTCACAGACTTTCAGACAGTGAGGATAAATGTACTCACAGACTTTCACACAGTGAGGATAACTGTACTCACAGACTTTCAGACAGTGAGGATAACTGTACTCACAGACTTTCACACAGTGACGATAACCATAGTCACAGAATTTCACACAGTGAGGATAACTGTACTCACAGACTTTCACACAGTGAGGATAACTGTACTCAGAGATTTTCACACAGTGAGGATAACCGTACTCACAGAATTTCACACGGTGAAGATAACTGTACTCACAGACTTTCACACAGTGAGGATAACCGTACTCACAGACTTTCACACAGTGAGGATAACCGTACTCACAGACTTTCACACAGTCAAGATAACCATACTCACAGACTTTCACACAGTGAGGATAACCGTACTCACAGACTTTCACACAGTCAAGATAACTGTACGCACAGACTTTCACACAGTGAGGATAACTGTACTCACAGACTTTCACACAGTGAGGATAACTGTACTCACAGACTGTCACACAGTGAGGATAACTGTACTCACAGACTGTCACACAGTGAGGATAACCGTACTCACAGACTTTCACACAGTGAGGATAACTGTACTCACAGACTTTCACACAGTCAAGATAACTGTACTCACAGACATTCACACAGTGAGGATAACCGTACTCACAGACTTTCACACAGTGAGGATAACTGTACTCACAGACTTTCACACAGTCAAGATAACTGTACTCACAGACTTTGACACAGTGAGCATAACTGTACTCACAGACTTTCACACAGTGAGTATAACTGTACTCACAGACTTTCACACAGTGAGGATAACTGTACTTACAGACTTTCACACAGTGAGGATAACTGTACTCACAGACTTTCAGACAGTGAGGATAACTGTATTCACAGACATTCACACAGTGAAGATAACTGTCCTCACAGACTTTCACACAGTGAGGATAACTGTACTCACAGACTTTCACACAGTGAGAATAACCGTACTCACAGACTTTCACACAGTGAAGATAACTGTAGTCACAGACTTTCACACAATGAGGATAACTGTACTCACAGACTGTCACACAGTGAGGATAACTGTACTCACAGACTTTCAGACAGTGAGGATAATTGTACTCACAGACTTTCACACAGTGATGATAACCGTACTCACAGACTTTCACACAATGAGGATAACTGTACTCACAGACTGTCACACAGTGAAGATAACTGTAGTCACAGACTTTCACACAATGAGGATAACTGTACTCACAGACTGTCACACAGTGAGGATAACCGTACCCACAGACTTTCACACAATGAGGATAACTGTACTCACAGACTTTCACACAGTGAGGACAACCGTACTCACAGACTGTCACACAGTGAGGATAACTGTGCTCACAGACTGTCACACAGTGAGGATAACTTTGCTCACAGACTTTCAGACAGTGAGGATAACTGTACTCACAGACTTTCACACAGTGAGGATAATTGTACTCAGAGATTTTCACACAGTGATGATAACCGTACTCACAGACTTTCACACAGTGAGGATAACCGTACTCACAGACTTTCCCAGAGTTAGGATAAATGTACTCACAGACTTTCACACAGTGAGGATAACCGTACTCACAGACTTTCACACAGTGAAGATAACTGTACGCACAGACTTTCACACAGTGAAGATAACTGTCCTCACAGACTTTCACACAGTGAGGATAACCGTACTCACAGACTTTCACACAGTGAAGATAACTGTACGCACAGACTTTCACACAGTGAAGATAACTGTCCTCACAGACTTTCACACAGTGAGGATAACCGTACTCACAGACTTTCACACAGTGAAGATAACTGTACTCACAGACTTTCACACATTGAGGATAACTGTACGCACAGACTTTCACACAGTGAAGATAACTGTCCTCACAGACTTTCACACAGTGAGGATAACCGTACTCACAGACTTTCACACAGTGAAGATAACTGTACTCACAGACTTTCACACAGTGAGGATAACTGTACGCACAGACTTTCACACAGTGAGGATAACCGTACTCACAGAATTTCAAACGGTGAAGATAACCGTACTCAAAGACTTTCACACAGTGAAGATAACTGTCCGCACAGACATTCACACAGTGAGGATAACTGTACTCACCGACTTTCAGACAGTGAGGATAACTGTACTCACAGACTGTCACACAGTGACGATAAACGTACTCACAGACTTTCACACAGTGAGGATAACTGTACTCAGAGATTTTCACACAGTGAGGATAACTGTACTCACAGACTTTCAGACAGTGAGGATAACTGTACTCACAGACTTTCACACAGTGACGATAACCGTACTCACAGACTTTCACACAGTGAGGATAACTGTCCTCAGAGATTTTCACTCAGTGAGGATAACCGTACTCACAGTCTTTCACACAATGAGGATAACTGTACTCACAGACTTTCACACAGTGAGGATAACCGTACTCACAGACTGTCACACATTGAGGATAACCGTACTCACAGACTTTCACACAGTGAGGATAACTTTACTCAGAGATTTTCACACAGTGAGGACAACCGTACTCACAGACTTTCACACAGTGAAGATAACTGTACTCACAGACTTTAACACAGTGACGATAACCGTACTCACAGACTTTCACACAGTGAGGATAACTGTACTCAGAGATTTTCACTCAGTGAGGATAACCGTACTCACAGTCTTTCACACAATGAGGATAACTGTACTCACAGACTTTCACACAGTGAGGATAACCGTACTCACAGACTGTCACACAGTGAGGATAACTGTACTCACAGACTTTCAGACAGTGAGGATAACTGTACTCACAGACTTTCACACCGTGACGATAACCGTACTCACAGACTTTCACACAGTGAGGATAACTTTACTCAGAGATTTTCACACAGTGAGGACAACCGTACTCACAGACTTTCACACAGTGAAGATAACTGTACACACAGACTTTAACACAGTGAAGATAACTGTCCTCACAGACTTTCACACAGTGAGGATAACCGAACTCACAGACTTTCACACAGTGAAGATAACTGTACTCACAGACTTTCACACAGTGAGGATAACCGTACTCACAGAATTTCAAACGGTGAAGATAACTGTACTCACAGACTTTCACACAGTGAGGATAACTGTACTCACAGACTTTCACACAGTGAGGATAACCGTACTCACAGATTGTCACACAGTGAGGATAACTGTACTCACAGACTTTCAGACAGTGAGGATAACTGTACTCACAGACTTTCACACAGTGACGATAACCGTACTCACAGACGTTCACACAGTGTGGATAACTGTACTCACAGACTTTCACACAGTGAGGATAACTGTACTCACAGACTTTCAGACAGTGAGGATAATTGTACTCACAGACTTTCACACAGTGAGGATAAATGTACTCACAGACTTTCACACAGTGAGGATAACTGTACTCACAGACTTTCACACAGTGAAGATAACTGTACTCACAGACTTTCACACAGTGAGGATAACTGTACTCACAGACTTTCAGACAGTGAGGATAAATGTACTCACAGACTTTCACACAGTGAGGATAACTGTACTCACAGACTTTCAGACAGTGAGGATAACTGTACTCACAGACTTTCACACAGTGACGATAACCATAGTCACAGAATTTCACACAGTGAGGATAACTGTACTCACAGACTTTCACACAGTGAGGATAACTGTACTCAGAGATTTTCACACAGTGAGGATAACCGTACTCACAGAATTTCACACGGTGAAGATAACTGTACTCACAGACTTTCACACAGTGAGGATAACCGTACTCACAGACTTTCACACAGTGAGGATAACCGTACTCACAGACTTTCACACAGTCAAGATAACCATACTCACAGACTTTCACACAGTGAGGATAACCGTACTCACAGACTTTCACACAGTCAAGATAACTGTACGCACAGACTTTCACACAGTGAGGATAACTGTACTCACAGACTTTCACACAGTGAGGATAACTGTACTCACAGACTGTCACACAGTGAGGATAACTGTACTCACAGACTGTCACACAGTGAGGATAACCGTACTCACAGACTTTCACACAGTGAGGATAACTGTACTCACAGACTTTCACACAGTCAAGATAACTGTACTCACAGACATTCACACAGTGAGGATAACCGTACTCACAGACTTTCACACAGTGAGGATAACTGTACTCACAGACTTTCACACAGTCAAGATAACTGTACTCACAGACTTTGACACAGTGAGCATAACTGTACTCACAGACTTTCACACAGTGACGATAACCATAGTCACAGAATTTCACACAGTGAGGATAACTGTACTCACAGACTTTCACACAGTGAGGATAACTGTACTCAGAGATTTTCACACAGTGAGGATAACCGTACTCACAGAATTTCACACGGTGAAGATAACTGTACTCACAGACTTTCACACAGTGAGGATAACCGTACTCACAGACTTTCACACAGTGAGGATAACCGTACTCACAGACTTTCACACAGTCAAGATAACCATACTCACAGACTTTCACACAGTGAGGATAACCGTACTCACAGACTTTCACACAGTCAAGATAACTGTACGCACAGACTTTCACACAGTGAGGATAACTGTACTCACAGACTTTCACACAGTGAGGATAACTGTACTCACAGACTGTCACACAGTGAGGATAACTGTACTCACAGACTGTCACACAGTGAGGATAACCGTACTCACAGACTTTCACACAGTGAGGATAACTGTACTCACAGACTTTCACACAGTCAAGATAACTGTACTCACAGACATTCACACAGTGAGGATAACCGTACTCACAGACTTTCACACAGTCAAGATAACTGTACTCACAGACTTTGACACAGTGAGCATAACTGTACTCACAGACTTTCACACAGTGAGTATAACTGTACTCACAGACTTTCACACAGTGAGGATAACTGTACTTACAGACTTTCACACAGTGAGGATAACTGTACTCACAGACTTTCAGACAGTGAGGATAACTGTATTCACAGACATTCACACAGTGAAGATAACTGTCCTCACAGACTTTCACACAGTGAGGATAACTGTACTCACAGACTTTCACACAGTGAGAATAACCGTACTCACAGACTTTCACACAGTGAAGATAACTGTAGTCACAGACTTTCACACAATGAGGATAACTGTACTCACAGACTGTCACACAGTGAGGATAACTGTACTCACAGACTTTCAGACAGTGAGGATAATTGTACTCACAGACTTTCACACAGTGATGATAACCGTACTCACAGACTTTCACACAATGAGGATAACTGTACTCACAGACTGTCACACAGTGAAGATAACTGTAGTCACAGACTTTCACACAATGAGGATAACTGTACTCACAGACTGTCACACAGTGAGGATAACCGTACCCACAGACTTTCACACAATGAGGATAACTGTACTCACAGACTTTCACACAGTGAGGACAACCGTACTCACAGACTGTCACACAGTGAGGATAACTGTGCTCACAGACTGTCACACAGTGAGGATAACTTTGCTCACAGACTTTCAGACAGTGAGGATAACTGTACTCACAGACTTTCACACAGTGAGGATAATTGTACTCAGAGATTTTCACACAGTGATGATAACCGTACTCACAGACTTTCACACAGTGAGGATAACCGTACTCACAGACTTTCCCAGAGTTAGGATAAATGTACTCACAGACTTTCACACAGTGAGGATAACCGTACTCACAGACTTTCACACAGTGAAGATAACTGTACGCACAGACTTTCACACAGTGAAGATAACTGTCCTCACAGACTTTCACACAGTGAGGATAACCGTACTCACAGACTTTCACACAGTGAAGATAACTGTACGCACAGACTTTCACACAGTGAAGATAACTGTCCTCACAGACTTTCACACAGTGAGGATAACCGTACTCACAGACTTTCACACAGTGAAGATAACTGTACTCACAGACTTTCACACATTGAGGATAACTGTACGCACAGACTTTCACACAGTGAAGATAACTGTCCTCACAGACTTTCACACAGTGAGGATAACCGTACTCACAGACTTTCACACAGTGAAGATAACTGTACTCACAGACTTTCACACAGTGAGGATAACTGTACGCACAGACTTTCACACAGTGAGGATAACCGTACTCACAGAATTTCAAACGGTGAAGATAACCGTACTCAAAGACTTTCACACAGTGAAGATAACTGTCCGCACAGACATTCACACAGTGAGGATAACTGTACTCACCGACTTTCAGACAGTGAGGATAACTGTACTCACAGACTGTCACACAGTGACGATAAACGTACTCACAGACTTTCACACAGTGAGGATAACTGTACTCAGAGATTTTCACACAGTGAGGATAACTGTACTCACAGACTTTCAGACAGTGAGGATAACTGTACTCACAGACTTTCACACAGTGACGATAACCGTACTCACAGACTTTCACACAGTGAGGATAACTGTCCTCAGAGATTTTCACTCAGTGAGGATAACCGTACTCACAGTCTTTCACACAATGAGGATAACTGTACTCACAGACTTTCACACAGTGAGGATAACCGTACTCACAGACTGTCACACATTGAGGATAACCGTACTCACAGACTTTCACACAGTGAGGATAACTTTACTCAGAGATTTTCACACAGTGAGGACAACCGTACTCACAGACTTTCACACAGTGAAGATAACTGTACTCACAGACTTTAACACAGTGACGATAACCGTACTCACAGACTTTCACACAGTGAGGATAACTGTACTCAGAGATTTTCACTCAGTGAGGATAACCGTACTCACAGTCTTTCACACAATGAGGATAACTGTACTCACAGACTTTCACACAGTGAGGATAACCGTACTCACAGACTGTCACACAGTGAGGATAACTGTACTCACAGACTTTCAGACAGTGAGGATAACTGTACTCACAGACTTTCACACCGTGACGATAACCGTACTCACAGACTTTCACACAGTGAGGATAACTTTACTCAGAGATTTTCACACAGTGAGGACAACCGTACTCACAGACTTTCACACAGTGAAGATAACTGTACACACAGACTTTAACACAGTGAAGATAACTGTCCTCACAGACTTTCACACAGTGAGGATAACCGAACTCACAGACTTTCACACAGTGAAGATAACTGTACTCACAGACTTTCACACAGTGAGGATAACCGTACTCACAGAATTTCAAACGGTGAAGATAACTGTACTCACAGACTTTCACACAGTGAGGATAACTGTACTCACAGACTTTCACACAGTGAGGATAACCGTACTCACAGATTGTCACACAGTGAGGATAACTGTACTCACAGACTTTCAGACAGTGAGGATAACTGTACTCACAGACTTTCACACAGTGACGATAACCGTACTCACAGACGTTCACACAGTGTGGATAACTGTACTCACAGACTTTCACACAGTGAGGATAACTGTACTCACAGACTTTCAGACAGTGAGGATAATTGTACTCACAGACTTTCACACAGTGAGGATAAATGTACTCACAGACTTTCACACAGTGAGGATAACTGTACTCACAGACTTTCACACAGTGAAGATAACTGTACTCACAGACTTTCACACAGTGAGGATAACTGTACTCACAGACTTTCAGACAGTGAGGATAAATGTACTCACAGACTTTCACACAGTGAGGATAACTGTACTCACAGACTTTCAGACAGTGAGGATAACTGTACTCACAGACTTTCACACAGTGACGATAACCATAGTCACAGAATTTCACACAGTGAGGATAACTGTACTCACAGACTTTCACACAGTGAGGATAACTGTACTCAGAGATTTTCACACAGTGAGGATAACCGTACTCACAGAATTTCACACGGTGAAGATAACTGTACTCACAGACTTTCACACAGTGAGGATAACCGTACTCACAGACTTTCACACAGTGAGGATAACCGTACTCACAGACTTTCACACAGTCAAGATAACCATACTCACAGACTTTCACACAGTGAGGATAACCGTACTCACAGACTTTCACACAGTCAAGATAACTGTACGCACAGACTTTCACACAGTGAGGATAACTGTACTCACAGACTTTCACACAGTGAGGATAACTGTACTCACAGACTGTCACACAGTGAGGATAACTGTACTCACAGACTGTCACACAGTGAGGATAACCGTACTCACAGACTTTCACACAGTGAGGATAACTGTACTCACAGACTTTCACACAGTCAAGATAACTGTACTCACAGACATTCACACAGTGAGGATAACCGTACTCACAGACTTTCACACAGTGAGGATAACTGTACTCACAGACTTTCACACAGTCAAGATAACTGTACTCACAGACTTTGACACAGTGAGCATAACTGTACTCACAGACTTTCACACAGTGAGTATAACTGTACTCACAGACTTTCACACAGTGAGGATAACTGTACTTACAGACTTTCACACAGTGAGGATAACTGTACTCACAGACTTTCAGACAGTGAGGATAACTGTATTCACAGACATTCACACAGTGAAGATAACTGTCCTCACAGACTTTCACACAGTGAGGATAACTGTACTCACAGACTTTCACACAGTGAGAATAACCGTACTCACAGACTTTCACACAGTGAAGATAACTGTAGTCACAGACTTTCACACAATGAGGATAACTGTACTCACAGACTGTCACACAGTGAGGATAACTGTACTCACAGACTTTCAGACAGTGAGGATAATTGTACTCACAGACTTTCACACAGTGATGATAACCGTACTCACAGACTTTCACACAATGAGGATAACTGTACTCACAGACTGTCACACAGTGAAGATAACTGTAGTCACAGACTTTCACACAATGAGGATAACTGTACTCACAGACTGTCACACAGTGAGGATAACCGTACCCACAGACTTTCACACAATGAGGATAACTGTACTCACAGACTTTCACACAGTGAGGACAACCGTACTCACAGACTGTCACACAGTGAGGATAACTGTGCTCACAGACTGTCACACAGTGAGGATAACTTTGCTCACAGACTTTCAGACAGTGAGGATAACTGTACTCACAGACTTTCACACAGTGAGGATAATTGTACTCAGAGATTTTCACACAGTGATGATAACCGTACTCACAGACTTTCACACAGTGAGGATAACCGTACTCACAGACTTTCCCAGAGTTAGGATAAATGTACTCACAGACTTTCACACAGTGAGGATAACCGTACTCACAGACTTTCACACAGTGAAGATAACTGTACGCACAGACTTTCACACAGTGAAGATAACTGTCCTCACAGACTTTCACACAGTGAGGATAACCGTACTCACAGACTTTCACACAGTGAAGATAACTGTCCGCACAGACTTTCACACAGTGAGGATAACTGTACTCAGAGATTTTCACACAGTGAGGATAACTGTACTCACAGACTTTCACACAGTGACGATAACCGTACTCACAGACTTTCACACAGTGAGGATAACTGTACTCAGAGATTTTCACTCAGTGAGGATAACCGTACTCACAGTCTTTCACACAATGAGGATAACTGTACTCACAGACTTTCACACAGTGAGGATAACCGTACTCACAGACTGTCACACAGTGAGGATAACTGTACTCACAGACTTTCACACAGTGAGGATAACTGTACTCACAGACTTTCACACAGTGAGGATAACTGTACTCACAGACTGTCACACAGTGAGGATAACTGTACTCACAGACTTTCACACAGTGAGGATAACCGTGCTCACAGACTGTCACACAGTGAGGATAACTGTACTCACAGACTTTCAGACAGTGAGGATAACTGTACTCACAGACTTTCACACAGTGACGATAACCGTACTCACAGACTTTCACACAGTGAGGATAACTTTACTCAGAGATTTTCACACAGTGAGGACAACCGTACTCACAGACTTTAACACAGTGAAGATAACTGTCCTCACAGACTTTCACACAGTGAGGATAACCGAACTCACAGACTTTCACACATTCAAGATAACCGTACTCACAGACTTTCACACAGTGAGGATAACTGTACTCACAGACTTTCACACAGTGAGGATAACTGTACTCACAGACTTTCACACAGTGAGGATAACCGTACTCACAGAATTTCAAACGGTGAAGATAACTGTACTCACAGACTTTCACACAGTGAGGATAACTGTACTCACAGACTTTCACACAGTGAGGATAACCGTACTCACAGATTGTCACACAGTGAGGATAACTGTACTCACAGACGTTCACACAGTGAGGATAAATGAACTCAGAGATTTTCACACAGTGAGGATAACCGTACTCACAGACTTTCACACAGTGAGTATAACTGTTCTCACAGACTTTCACACAGTGAAGATAACCGGACTCACAGACTTTCACACAGTGAGGATAACTGTTCTCACAGACTTTCACACAGTGAAGATAACTGTACTCACAGACTTTCACACAGTGAAGATAACTGTACTCACAGACTTTCAGACAGTGAGGATAATTGTACTCACAGACTTTCAGACAGTGAGGATAACCGTACTCACAGACTTTCACACAGTGAAGATAACTGTACTCACAGACTTTCACACAGTGAGTATAACTGTTCTCACAGACTTTCACACAGTGAAGATAACTGTACTCACAGACTTTCACACAGTGAGTATAACTGTTCTCACAGACTTTCACACAGTGAAGATAACCGGACTCACAGACTTTCACACAGTGAGGATAACTGTTCTCACAGACTTTCACACAGTGAAGATAACTGTACTCACAGACTTTCACACAGTGAAGATAACTGTACTCACAGACTTTCAGACAGTGAGGATAATTGTACTCACAGACTTTCAGACAGTGAGGATAACCGTACTCACAGACTTTCACACAGTGAGGATAACTGTACTCACAGACTTTCAGACAGTGAGGATAATTGTACTCACAGACTTTCACACAGTGAGGATAACTGTACTCACAGACTTTCACACAGTGAGGATAACTGTACTCACAGACTTTCAGACAGTGAGGATAACTGTACTCACAGACTTTCACACAGTGACGATAACCATAGTCACAGAATTTCACACAGTGAGGATAACTGGACTCACAGACTTTCACACAGTGAGGATAACTGTACTCAGAGATTTTCACACAGTGAGGATAACCGTACTCACTGAATTTCACACGGTGAAGATAACTGTACTCACAGACTTTCACACAGTGAGGATAACCGTACTCACAGACTTTCACACAGTGAGGATAACCGTACTCACAGATTGTCACACAGTGAGGATAACTGTACTCACAGACTTTCAGACAGTGAGGATAAATGTACTCACAGACTTTCACACAGTGACGATAACCGTACTCACAGACGTTCACACAGTGAGGATAAATGAACTCAGAGATTTTCACACAGTGAGGATAACCGTACTCAAAGACTTTCACACAGTGAGGATAACTGTTCTCACAGACTTTCACACAGTGAAGATAACTGTACTCACAGACTTTCACACAGTGAGGATAACTGTTCTCACAGACTTTCACACAGTGAAGATAACCGGACTCACAGACTTTCACACAGTGAGGATAACTGTTCTCACAGACTTTCACACAGTGAAGATAACTGTACTCACAGACTTTCACACAGTGAAGATAACTGTACTCACAGACTTTCAGACAGTGAGGATAATTGTACTCACAGACTTTCAGACAGTGAGGATAACCGTACTCACAGACTTTCACACAGTGAGGATAACTGTACTCACAGACTTTCAGACAGTGAGGATAATTGTACTCACAGACTTTCACACAGTGAGGATAACTGTACTCACAGACTTTCAGACAGTGAGGATAAATGTACTCACCGACTTTCACACAGTGAGGATAACTGTACTCACAGACTTTCAGACAGTTAGGATAACTGTACTCACAGACTTTCACACAGTGACGATAACCATAGTCACAGAATTTCACACAGTGAGGATAACTGTACTCACAGACTTTCACACAGTGAGGATAATTGTACTCAGAGATTTTCACACAGTGAGGATAACCGTACTCACAGAATTTCACACGGTGAAGATAACTGTACTCACAGACTTTCACACAGTGAGGATAACCGTACTCACAGACTTTCACACAGTGAGGATAACCGTACTCACAGACTTTCACACAGTCAAGATAACTGTACGCACAGACTTTCACACAGTGAGGATAACTGTACTCACAGATTTTCACACAGTGAGGATAACTGTACTCACAGACTGTCACACAGTGAGGATAACTGTACTCACAGACTGTCACACAGTGAGGATAACCGTACTCACAGACTTTCACACAGTGAGGATAACTGTACTCACAGACTTTCACACAGTCAAGATAACTGTACTCACAGACTTTCACACAGTGAGGATAACTGTACTCACAGACTTTCACACAGTGAGGATAACCGTACTCACAGACTTTCACACAGTCAAGATAACTGTACTCACAGACTTTCACACAGTGAGGATAACCGCACTCACAGAATTACAAACGGTGAAGATAACTGTACTCACAGACTGTCACACAGTGAGGATAACTGTACTCACAGACTGTCACACAGTGAGGATAACTGTACTCACAGACTGTCACACAGTGAGGATAACTGTACTCACAGACTTTCACACAGTGACGACAACCATAGTCACAGAATGTCACACAGTGAGGATAACTGTACTCACAGACTTTCACACAGTGAGGATAACTGTACTCAGAGATTTTCACACAGTGAGGATAACCGTACTCACAGAATTTCACACGGTGAAGATAACTGTACTCACAGACTTTCACACAGTGAGGATAACTGTACTCACAGACTTTCACACAGTGAGGATAACCGTACTCACAGACTTTCACACAGTCAAGATAACCATACTCACAGACTTTCACACAGTGAGGATAACCGTACTCACAGACTTTCACACAGTCAAGATAACTGTACGCACAGACTTTCACACAGTGAGGATAACTGTACTCACAGACTTTCACACAGTGAGGATAACTGTACTCACAGACTGTCACACAGTGAGGATAACTGCACTCACAGACTGTCACACAGTGAGGATAACCGTACTCACAGACTTTCACACAGTGAGGATAACTGTACTCACAGACTTTCACACAGTCAAGATAACTGTACTCACAGACTTTCACACAGTCAAGATAACTGTCCTCACAGACTTTCACACAGTGAGGATAACTGTACTCACAGACTTTCACACAGTCAAGATAACTGTACTCACAGACTTTCACACATTCAAGATAACTGTACTCACAGACTTTCACACAGTGAGGATAACCGTACTCACAGAATTTCAAACGGTGAAGATAAGTGTACGCACAGACGTTCACACAGTGAGGATAACTGTACTCACAGACTTTCACACAGTGACGATAACCATAGTCACAGAATTTCACACAGTGAGGATAACTGTACTCACAGACTTTCACACAGTGAGGATAACTGTACTCACAGACTGTCACACAGTGAGGATAACTGTACTCACAGACTTTCACACAGTGACGATAACCGTACTCACAGACTTTCACACAGTGAGGATAACTGTACTCACAGACTTTCACACATTCAAGATAACTGTACTCACAGACTTTCACACAGTGAGGATAACCGTACTCACAGAATTTCAAACAGTGAAGATAAGTGTACGCACAGACTTTCACACAATGAGGATAACTGTACTCATAGACTTTCACACAGTGAGGATAACTGTACTCACAGACTTTCACACAGTGAGGATAACTGTACTCACAGACTTTCACACAGTGACGATAACCATAGTCACAGAATTTCACAGAGTGAGGATAACTGTACTCACAGACTTTCACACAGTGAGGATAACTGTACTCACAGACTTTCACACAGTGAGGATAACCGTACTCACAGACTTTCACACAGTCAAGATAACTGTACGCACAGACTTTCACACAGTGAGGATAACTGTACTCACAGACTTTCACACAGTGAGGATAACTGTACTCACAGACTGTCACACAGTGAGGATAACTGTACTCACAGACTGTCACACAGTGAGGATAACCGTACTCACAGACTTTCACACAGTGAGGATAACTGTACTCACAGACTTTCAGACAGTGAGGATAACTGTACTCACAGACTTTCACACAGTCAAGATAACTGTACTCACAGACTTTCACACAGTGAGGATAACTGTACTCACAGACTTTCACACAGTGAGGATAACCGTACTCACAGACTTTCACACAGTCAAGATAACTGTACTCACAGACTTTCACACAGTGAGGATAACCGCACTCACAGAATTTCAAACGGTGAAGATAACTGTACTCAAAGACTGTCACACAGTGAGGATAACTGTACTCACAGACTGTCACACAGTGAGGATAACTGTCCTCACAGACTTTCACACAGTGAGGATAACTGTACGCACAGACTTTCACACAGTGAGGATAACTGTACTCACAGACTTTCACACAGTGACGATAACCATAGTCACAGAATTTCACACAGTGAGGATAACCGTACTCACAGACTTTCACACAGTCAAGATAACTGTACGCACAGACTTTCACACAGTGAGGATAATTGTACTCACAGACTTTCACACAGTGAGGATAACTGTACTCACAGACTGTCACACAGTGAGGATAACTGTACTCACAGACTGTCACACAGTGAGGATAACCGTACTCACAGACTTTCACACAGTGAGGATAAATGTACTCACAGACTTTCAGACAGTGAGGATAACTGTACTCACAGACTTTCACACAGTCAAGATAACTGTACTCACAGACTTTCACACAGTGAGGATAACTGTACTCACAGACTTTCACACAGTGAGGATAACCGTACTCACAGACTTTCACACAGTCAAGATAACTGTACTCACAGACTTTCACACAGTGAGGATAACCGCACTCACAGAATTTCAAACGGTGAAGATAACTGTACTCACAGACTGTCACACAGTGAGGATAACTGTACTCACAGACTGTCACACAGTGAGGATAACTGTCCTCACAGACTTTCACACAGTGAGGATAACTGTACTCACAGACTTTCACACAGTCAAGATAACTGTACTCACAGACTTTCACACAGTGAGGATAACTGTACTCACAGACTTTCACACAGTGAGGATAACTGTACTCACAGACTTTCACACAGTGAGGATAACTGTACTCACAGACTTTCACACAGTGAGGATAACTATACTCACAGACTTTCACACATTGAGGATAACTGTAAGCACAGACATTCACACAGTGAAGATAACTGTCCTCACAGACTTTCACACAGTGAAGATAACTGTAGTCACAGACTTTCACACGATGAGGATAACTGTACTCACAGACTGTCACACAGTGAGGATAACTGTACTCACAGACTTTCAGACAGTGAGGATAACCGTACTCACAGACTTTCACACAGTGAGGATAACCGTACTCACAGACTGTCACACAGTGAGGATAACTGTGCTCACAGACTTTCAGACAGTGAGGATAACTGTACTCACAGACTTTCACACAGTGATGATAACCGTACTCACAGACTTTCACACAGTGAGGATTACTGTACTCAGAGATTTTCACACAGTGAGGATAACCGTACTCACAGACTTTCAGACAGTGAGGATAACTGTGCTCACAGACTTTCACACAGTGAGGATAACCGTACTCACAGACTGTCACACAGTGAGGATAACTGTACTCACAGACTTTCAGACAGTGAGGATAACTGTACTCACAGACTTTCACACAGTGACGATAACCATAGTCACAGAATTTCACACAGTGAGGATAACTGTACTCACAGACTTTCACACAGTGAGGATAACTGTAATAAGAGATTTTCACACAGTGAGGATAACCGTACTCACTGAATTTCACACGGTGAAGATAACTGTACTCACAGACTTTCACACAGTGAGGATAACCGTACTCACAGACTTTCACACAGTGAGGATAACCGTACTCACAGATTGTCACACAGTGAGGATAACTGTACTCACAGACTTTCAGACAGTGAGGATAACTGTACTCACAGACTTTCACACAGTGACGATAACCGTACTCACAGACGTTCACACAGTGAGGATAAATGAACTCAGAGATTTTCACACAGTGAGGATAACCGTACTCACAGACTTTCACACAGTGAGGATAACTGTTCTCACAGACTTTCACACAGTGAAGATAACTGTACTCACAGACTTTCACACAGTGAGGATAACTGTTCTCACAGACTTTCACACAGTGAAGATAACCGGACTCACAGACTTTCACACAGTGAGGATAACTGTTCTCACAGACTTTCACACAGTGAAGATAACTGTACTCACAGACTTTCACACAGTGAAGATAACTGTACTCACAGACTTTCAGACAGTGAGGATAATTGTACTCACAGACTTTCAGACAGTGAGGATAACCGTACTCACAGACTTTCACACAGTGAGGATAACTGTACTCACAGACTTTCAGACAGTGAGGATAATTGTACTCACAGACTTTCACACAGTGAGGATAACTGTACTCACAGACTTTCAGACAGTGAGGATAAATGTACTCACCGACTTTCACACAGTGAGGATAACTGTACTCACAGACTTTCAGACAGTTAGGATAACTGTACTCACAGACTTTCACACAGTGACGATAACCATAGTCACAGAATTTCACACAGTGAGGATAACTGTACTCACAGACTTTCACACAGTGAGGATAATTGTACTCAGAGATTTTCACACAGTGAGGATAACCGTACTCACAGAATTTCACACGGTGAAGATAACTGTACTCACAGACTTTCACACAGTGAGGATAACCGTACTCACAGACTTTCACACAGTGAGGATAACCGTACTCACAGACTTTCACACAGTCAAGATAACTGTACGCACAGACTTTCACACAGTGAGGATAACTGTACTCACAGACTTTCACACAGTGAGGATAACTGTACTCACAGACTGTCACACAGTGAGGATAACTGTACTCACAGACTGTCACACAGTGAGGATAACCGTACTCACAGACTTTCACACAGTGAGGATAACTGTACTCACAGACTTTCACACAGTCAAGATAACTGTACTCACAGACTTTCACACAGTGAGGATAACTGTACTCACAGACTTTCACACAGTGAGGATAACCGTACTCACAGACTTTCACACAGTCAAGATAACTGTACTCACAGACTTTCACACAGTGAGGATAACCGCACTCACAGAATTACAAACGGTGAAGATAACTGTACTCACAGACTGTCACACAGTGAGGATAACTGTACTCACAGACTGTCACACAGTGAGGATAACTGTACTCACAGACTGTCACACAGTGAGGATAACTGTACTCACAGACTTTCACACAGTGACGATAACCATAGTCACAGAATGTCACACAGTGAGGATAACTGTACTCACAGACTTTCACACAGTGAGGATAACTGTACTCAGAGATTTTCACACAGTGAGGATAACCGTACTCACAGAATTTCACACGGTGAAGATAACTGTACTCACAGACTTTCACACAGTGAGGATAACTGTACTCACAGACTTTCACACAGTGAGGATAACCGTACTCACAGACTTTCACACAGTCAAGATAACCATACTCACAGACTTTCACACAGTGAGGATAACCGTACTCACAGACTTTCACACAGTCAAGATAACTGTACGCACAGACTTTCACACAGTGAGGATAACTGTACTCACAGACTTTCACACAGTGAGGATAACTGTACTCACAGACTGTCACACAGTGAGGATAACTGTACTCACAGACTGTCACACAGTGAGGATAACCGTACTCACAGACTTTCACACAGTGAGGATAACTGTACTCACAGACTTTCACACAGTCAAGATAACTGTACTCACAGACTTTCACACAGTCAAGATAACTGTCCTCACAGACTTTCACACAGTGAGGATAACTGTACGCACAGACGTTCACACAGTGAGGATAACTGTACTCACAGACTTTCACACAGTGACGATAACCATAGTCACAGAATTTCACACAGTGAGGATAACCGTACTCACAGACTTTCACACAGTGAGGATAACCGTACTCACAGACTGTCACACAGTGAGGATAACTGTCCTCACAGACTTTCACACAGTGAGGATAACTGTACTCACAGACTTTCACACATTCAAGATAACTGTACTCACAGACTTTCACACAGTGAGGATAACTGTACTCAGAGATTTTCACACAGTGAGGATAACCGTACTCACAGACTTTCACACAGTGAGGATAACCGTACTCACAGACTTTCACACAGTCAAGATAACTGTACGCACAGACTTTCACACAGTGAGGATAACTGTACTCACAGACTTTCACACAGTGAGGATAACTGTACTCACAGACTGTCACACAGTGAGGATAACTGTACTCACAGACTGTCACACAGTGAGGATAACCGTACTCACAGACTTTCACACAGTGAGGATAACTGTACTCACAGACTTTCAGACAGTGAGGATAACTGTACTCACAGACTTTCACACAGTCAAGATAACTGTACTCACAGACTTTCACACAGTGAGGATAACTGTACTCACAGACTTTCACACAGTGAGGATAACCGTACTCACAGACTTTCACACAGTCAAGATAACTGTACTCACAGACTTTCACACAGTGAGGATAACCGCACTCACAGAATTTCAAACGGTGAAGATAACTGTACTCACAGACTGTCACACAGTGAGGATAACTGTACTCACAGACTGTCACACAGTGAGGATAACTGTCCTCACAGACTTTCACACAGTGAGGATAACTGTACTCACAGACTTTCACACAGTCAAGATAAGTGTACTCACAGACTTTCACACAGTGAGGATAACCGTACTCACAGAATTTCAAACGGTGAAGATAACTGTACTCACAGACTGTCACACAGTGAGGATAACTGTACTCACAGACTGTCACACAGTGAGGATAACTGTCCTCACAGACTTTCACACAGTGAGGATAACTGTACTCACAGACTTTCACACAGTCAAGATAAGTGTACTCACAGACTTTCACACAGTGAGGATAACTGTACTCACAGACTTTCACACAGTGACGATAACCATAGTCACAGAATTTCACACAGTGAGGATAACTGTACTCACAGACTTTCACACAGTGAGGATAACTGTACTCAGAGATTTTCACACAGTGAGGATAACCGTACTCACAGAATTTCACACGGTGAAGATAACTGTACTCACAGACTTTCACACAGTCAAGATAACTGTACGCACAGACTTTCACACAGTGAGGATAACTGTACTCACAGACTTTCACACAGTGAGGATAACCGTACTCACAGACTTTCACACAGTCAAGATAACTGTACGCACAGACTTTCACACAGTGAGGATAATTGTACTCACAGACTTTCACACAGTGAGGATAACTGTACTCACAGACTGTCACACAGTGAGGATAACTGTACTCACAGACTGTCACACAGTGAGGATAAATGTACTCACAGACTTTCAGACAGTGAGGATAACTGTACTCACAGACTTTCACACAGTCAAGATAACTGTACTCACAGACTTTCACACAGTGAGGATAACTGTACTCACAGACTTTCACACAGTGAGGATAACCGTACTCACAGACTTTCACACAGTCAAGATAACTGTACTCACAGACTTTCACACAGTGAGGATAACCGCACTCACAGAATTTCAAACGGTGAAGATAACTGTACTCACAGACTGTCACACAGTGAGGATAACTGTACTCACAGACTGTCACACAGTGAGGATAACTGTCCTCACAGACTTTCACACAGTGAGGATAACTGTACTCACAGACTTTCACACAGTCAAGATAACTGTACTCACAGACTTTCACACAGTGAGGATAACTGTACTCACAGACTTTCACACAGTGAGGATAACTGTACTCACAGACTTTCACACAGTGAGGATAACTGTACTCACAGACTTTCACACAGTGAGGATAACTATACTCACAGACTTTCACACATTGAGGATAACTGTAAGCACAGACATTCACACAGTGAAGATAACTGTCCTCACAGACTTTCACACAGTGAAGATAACTGTAGTCACAGACTTTCACACGATGAGGATAACTGTACTCACAGACTGTCACACAGTGAGGATAACTGTACTCACGGACTTTCAGACAGTGAGGATAACCGTACTCACAGACTTTCACACAGTGAGGATAACCGTACTCACAGACTTTCACACAATGAGGATAACTGTACTCACAGACTTTCACACAGTGAGGATAACCGTACTCACAGACTGTCACACAGTGAGGATAACTGTGCTCACAGACTTTCAGACAGTGAGGATAACTGTACTCACAGACTTTCACACAGTGATGATAACCGTACTCACAGACTTTCACACAGTGAGGATTACTGTACTCAGAGATTTTCACACAGTGAGGATAACCGTACTCACAGACTTTCAGACAGTGAGGATAACCGTACTCACAGACTGTCACACAGTGAGGATAACCGTACTCACAGACTGTCACACAGTGAGGATAACTGTACTCACAGACTTTCACACAGTGAGGATAACCGTACTCACAGACTGTCACACAGTGAGGATAACTGTGCTCACAGACTTTCAGACAGTGAGGATAACTGTGCTCACAGACTTTCACACAGTGAGGATAACTGTACTCACAGTCTGTCACACAGTGAGGATAACTGTACTCACAGACTTTCACACAGTGAGGATAACCGTACTCACAGACTGTCACACAGTGAGGATAACCGTACTCACAGACTTTCACACAGTGAGGATAACTGTGCTCACAGACTTTCACACAGTGAGGATAACTGTACTCACAGACTTTCAGACAGTGAGAATAACTGTACTCACAGACTTTCACACAGTGAGGATAACTGTGCTCACAGACTTTCAGACAGTGAGGATAAATGTACTCACAGACTTTCACACAGTGAGGATAACTGTACTCACAGACTTTCACACAGTGAGGATAACCGTACTCACAGACTGTCACACAGTGAGGATAACTGTGCTCACAGACTTTCAGACAGTGAGGATAACTGTACTCACAGACTTTCACACAGTGAGGATAACCGTACTCACAGACTGTCACACAGTGAGGATAACTGTGCTCACAGACTTTCAGACAGTGAGGATAAATGTACTCACAGACTTTCACACAGTGACGATAACCGTACTCACAGACTTTCACACAGTGAGGATAACTGTACTCAGAGATTTTCACACAGTGAGGATAACCGTACTCACAGACTTTCACAAAATGAAGATAACTGTCCTCACAGACTTTCACACAGTGAGGATAACTGTACTCACAGACTTTCACACAGTGAGGATAACTGTACTCAGACTTTCACACAGTCAAGATAACTGTAATCACAGACTTTCACACAGTGAGGATAACTGTACTCAAAGACTTTCACACAGTGAGGATAACTGTACTCACAGACTTTCACACAGTGAGGATAACTGTACTCACAGACTTTCACACAGTGAAGATAACTTTACTCACAAACCTTCACACATTGAGGATAACTGTATGCACAGACATTCACACAGTGAAGATAACTGTCCTCACAGACTTTCACACAGTGAGGATAACTGTACTCACAGACTTTCACACAGTGAGAATAACCGTACTCACAGACTTTCACACAGTGAAGATAACTGTAGTCACAGACTTTCACACAGTGAGGATAATTGTACTCACAGACTGTCACACAGTGAGGATAACCGAACTCACAGACTTTCACACAATGAGGATAACTGTACTCACAGACTTTCAAACAGTGAGGATAATCATACTCACAGACTGTCACACAGTGAGGATAACTGTACTCACAGACTTTCAGACAGTGAGGATAACTGTACTCACAGACTTACACACAGTTACGATAACCGTACTCACAGACTGTCACACAGTGAGGATAACTGTGCTCACAGACTTTCAGACAGTGAGGATAACTGTACTCACAGACTTTCACACAGTGATGATAACCGTACTCACAGACTTTCACACAGTGAGGATTACTGTACTCAGAGATTTTCACACAGTGAGGATAACCGTACTCACAGACTTTCAGACAGTGAGGATAACTGTGCTCACAGACTTTCACACAGTGAGGATAACCGTACTCACAGACTGTCACACAGTGAGGATAACTGTGCTCACAGACTTTCAGACAGTGAGGATAACTGTACTCACAGACTTTCAAACAGTGAGGATAATCATACTCACAGACTGTCACACAGTGAGGATAACTGTACTCACAGACTTTCAGACAGTGAGGATAACTGTACTCACAGACTTACACACAGTTACGATAACCGTACTCACAGACTGTCACACAGTGAGGATAACTGTACTCACAGACTTTCACACAGTGAGGATAACCGTACTCACAGACTGTCACACAGTGAGGATAACTGTGCTCACAGACTTTCAGACAGTGAGGATAACTGTGCTCACAGACTTTCACACAGTGAGGATAACTGTACTCACAGTCTGTCACACAGTGAGGATAACTGTACTCACAGACTTTCACACAGTGAGGATAACCGTACTCACAGACTGTCACACAGTGAGGATAACCGTACTCACAGACTTTCACACAGTGAGGATAACCGTACTCACAGACTTTCACACAGTGAGGATAACTGTACTCACAGACTTTCACACAGTGACGATAACTGTACTCACAGACTTTCACACAGTGAGGATAACTGTACTCACAGACTTTCACACAGTGACGATAACCGTACTCACAGACTTTCACACAGTGAGGATAACTGTACTCACAGAATTTCAAACGGTGAAGATAACTGTCCTCACAGACTTTCACACAGTGAGGATAACTGTACTCACAGACTTTCACACATTCAAGATAACTGTACTCACAGACTTTCACACAGTGAGGATAACCGTACTCACAGACTTTCACACAGTGAGGATAACCGTACTCACAGAATTTCAAACGGTGAAGATAACTGTCCTCACAGACTTTCACACAGTGAGGATAACTGTACTCACAGACTTTCACACATTCAAGATAACTGTACGCACAGACGTTCACACAGTGAGGATAACTGTACTCACAGACTTTCACACAGTGACGATAACCATAGTCACAGAATTTCACACAGTGAGGATAACCGTACTCACAGACTGTCACACAGTGAGGATAACTGTACTCACAGACTGTCACACAGTGACGATAACCGTACTCACAGAATTTCAAACGGTGAAGATAACTGTCCTCACAGACTTTCACACAGTGAAGATAACTGTACTCACAGACTTTCACACAGTGAGGATAACTGTACTCACAGACTTTCACACAGTGACGATAACCGTACTCACAGACTGTCACACAGTGAGGATAACTGTGCTCACAGACTTTCACACAGTGACGATAACCATAGTCACAGAATTTCACACAGTGAGGATAACTGTACTCACAGACTTTCACACAGTGAGGATAACTGTACTCAGAGATTTTCACACAGTGAGGATAACCGTACTCACAGACTTTCACACAGTGAGGATAACTGTACTCACAGACTTTCACTCAGTCAAGATAACTGTACGCACAGACTTTCACACAGTGAGGATAACTGTACTCACAGACTTTCACTCAGTCAAGATAACTGTACGCACAGACTTTCACACAGTGAGGATAACCGTACTCACAGACTTTCACACAGTCAAGATAACTGTACGCACAGACTTTCACACAGTGAGGATAACTGTACTCACAGACTTTCACACAGTGAGGATAACTGTACTCACAGACTGTAACACAGTGAGGATAACTGTACTCACAGAATGTCACACAGTGAGGATAACCGTACTCACAGACTTTCAAACAGTGAGGATAACTGTACTCACAGACTTTCACACAGTCAAGATAACTGTACTCACAGACTTTCACACAGTGAGGATAACTGTACTCACAGACTTTCACACAGTGAGGATAACCGTACTCACAGACTTTCACACAGTCAAGATAACTGTACTCACAGACTTTCACACAGTGAGGATAACCGCACTCACAGAATTTCAAACGGTGAAGATAACTGTACTCACAGACTGTCACACAGTGAGGATAACTGTACTCACAGACTGTCACACAGTGAGGATAACTGTCCTCACAGACTTTCACACAGTGAGGATAACTGTACTCACAGACTTTCACACAGTCAAGATAACTGTACTCACAGACTTTCACACAGTGAGGATAACTGTACTCACAGACTTTCACACAGTGAGGATAACTGTACTCACAGACTTTCACACAGTGAGGATAACTGTACTCACAGACTTTCACACAGTGAGGATAACTATACTCACAGACTTTCACACATTGAGGATAACTGTAAGCACAGACATTCACACAGTGAAGATAACTGTCCTCACAGACTTTCACACAGTGAAGATAACTGTCGTCACAGACTTTCACACAATGAGGATAACTGTACTCACAGACTGTCACACAGTGAGGATAACTGTACTCACAGACTTTCAGACAGTGAGGATAACCGTACTCACAGACTTTCACACAGTGAGGATAACCGTACTCACAGACTTTCACACAATGAGGATAACTGTGCTCACAGACTTTCAGACATTGAGGATAACTGTACTCACAGACTTTCACACAGTGATGATAACCGTACTCACAGACTTTCACACAGTGAGGATTACTGTACTCAGAGATTTTCACACAGTGAGGATAACCGTACTCACAGACTTTCAGACAGTGAGGATAACTGTGCTCACAGACTTTCACACAGTGAGGATAACCGTACTCACAGACTGTCACACAGTGAGGATAACTGTACTCACAGACTTTCACACAGTGAGGATAACCGTACTCACAGACTGTCAAACAGTGAGGATAACTGTGCTCACAGACTTTCAGACAGTGAGGATAACTGTGCTCACAGACTTTCACACAGTGAGGATAACTGTACTCACAGTCTGTCACACAGTGAGGATAACTGTACTCACAGACTTTCACACAGTGAGGATAACCGTACTCACAGACTGTCACACAGTGAGGATAACCGTACTCACAGACTTTCACACAGTGAGGATAACTGTGCTCACAGACTTTCACACAGTGAGGATAACTGTACTCACAGACTTTCAGACAGTGAGAATAACTGTACTCACAGACTTTCACACAGTGAGGATAACTGTGCTCACAGACTTTCAGACAGTGAGGATAACTGTACTCACAGACTTTCACACAGTGAGGATAACTGTACTCACAGACTTTCACACAGTGAGGATAACCGTACTCACAGACTGTCACACAGTGAGGATAACTGTGCTCACAGACTTTCAGACAGTGAGGATAACTGTACTCACAGACTTTCACACAGTGAGGATAACCGTACTCACAGACTGTCACACAGTGAGGATAACTGTGCTCACAGACTTTCAGACAGTGAGGATAAATGTACTCACAGACTTTCACACAGTGACGATAACCGTACTCACAGACTTTCACACAGTGAGGATAACTGTACTCAGAGATTTTCACACAGTGAGGATAACCGTACTCACAGACTTTCACACAGTGAAGATAACTGTCCTCACAGACTTTCACACAGTGAGGATAACTGTACTCACAGACTTTCACACAGTGAGGATAACCATACTCACAGACTGTCACACAGTGAGGATAACTGTACTCACAGACTATCACACAGTGAGGATAACCATACTCACAGACTGTCACACAGTGAGGATAACTGTACTCACAGACTTTCACACATTCAAGATAACTGTACTCACAGACTTTCACACAGTGAGGATAACCGTACTCACAGAATTTCAAACGGTGAAGATAAGTGTACGCACAGACTTTCACACAGTGAGGATAACTGTACTCACAGACTTTCACACAGTGACGATAACCATAGTCACAGAATTTCACACAGTGAGGATAACTGTACTCACAGACTTTCACACAGTGAGGATAACTGTACTCAGAGATTTTCACACAGTGAGGATAACCGTACTCACAGAATTTCACACGGTGAAGATAACTGTACTCACAGACTTTCACACAGTGAGGATAACTGTTCTCACAGACTTTCACACAGTGAGGATAACCGTACTCACAGACTTTCACACAGTGAGGATAACCGTACTCACAGACTTTCACTCAGCCAAGATAACTGTACGCACAGACTTTCACACAGTGAGGATAACTGTACTCACAGACTTTCACACAGTGAGGATAACTGTACTCACAGACTGTCACACAGTGAGGATAACTGTACTCACAGACTGTCACACAGTGAGGATAACCGTACTCACAGACTTTCAAACAGTGAGGATAACTGTACTCACAGACTTTCACACAGTCAAGATAACTGTACTCACAGACTTTCACACAGTGAGGATAACTGTACTCACAGACTTTCACACAGTGAGGATAACCGTACTCACAGACTTTCACACAGTCAAGATAACTGTACTCACAGACTTTCACACAGTGAGGATAACCGCACTCACAGAATTTCAAACGGTGAAGATAACTGTACTCACAGACTGTCACACAGTGAGGATAACTGTACTCACAGACTGTCACACAGTGAGGATAACTGTCCTCACAGACTTTCACACAGTGAGGATAACTGTACTCACAGACTTTCACACAGTCAAGATAACTGTACTCACAGACTTTCACACAGTGAGGATAACTGTACTCACAGACTTTCACACAGTGAGGATAACTGTACTCACAGACTTTCACACAGTGAGGATAACTGTACTCACAGACTTTCACACAGTGAGGATAACTATACTCACAGACTTTCACACATTGAGGATAACTGTAAGCACAGACATTCACACAGTGAAGATAACTGTCCTCACAGACTTTCACACAGTGAAGATAACTGTAGTCACAGACTTTCACACAATGAGGATAACTGTACTCACAGACTGTCACACAGTGAGGATAACTGTACTCACAGACTTTCAGACAGTGAGGATAACCGTACTCACAGACTTTCACACAGTGAGGATAACCGTACTCACAGACTTTCACACAATGAGGATAACTGTACTCACAGACTTTCACACAGTGAGGATAACCGTACTCACAGACTGTCACACAGTGAGGATAACTGTGCTCACAGACTTTCAGACATTGAGGATAACTGTACTCACAGACTTTCACACAGTGATGATAACCGTACTCACAGACTTTCACACAGTGAGGATTACTGTACTCAGAGATTTTCACACAGTGAGGATAACCGTACTCACAGACTTTCAGACAGTGAGGATAACTGTGCTCACAGACTTTCACACAGTGAGGATAACCGTACTCACAGACTGTCACACAGTGAGGATAACTGTACTCACAGACTTTCACACAGTGAGGATAACCGTACTCACAGACTGTCACACATTGAGGATAACTGTGCTCACAGACTTTCAGACAGTGAGGATAACTGTGCTCACAGACTTTCACACAGTGAGGATAACTGTACTCACAGTCTGTCACACAGTGAGGATAACTGTACTCACAGACTTTCACACAGTGAGGATAACCGTACTCACAGACTGTCACACAGTGAGGATAACCGTACTCACAGACTTTCACACAGTGAGGATAACTGTGCTCACAGACTTTCACACAGTGAGGATAACTGTACTCACAGACTTTCAGACAGTGAGAATAACTGTACTCACAGACTTTCACACAGTGAGGATAACTGTGCTCACAGACTTTCAGACAGTGAGGATAAATGTACTCACAGACTTTCACACAGTGAGGATAACTGTACTCACAGACTTTCACACAGTGAGGATAACCGTACTCACAGACTGTCACACAGTGAGGATAACTGTGCTCACAGACTTTCAGACAGTGAGGATAACTGTACTCACAGACTTTCACACAGTGAGGATAACCGTACTCACAGACTGTCACACAGTGAGGATAACTGTGCTCACAGACTTTCAGACAGTGAGGATAAATGTACTCACAGACTTTCACACAGTCAAGATAACTGTAATCACAGACTTTCACACAGTGAGGATAACTGTACTCAAAGACTTTCACACAGTGAGGATTACTGTACTCACAGACTTTCACACAGTGAGGATAACTGTACTCACAGACTTTCACACAGTGAAGATAACTTTACTCACAAACCTTCACACATTGAGGATAACTGTACGCACAGACTGTCACACAGTGAGGATAACCGAACTCACAGACTTTCACACAATGAGGATAACTGTACTCACAGACTTTCAAACAGTGAGGATAATCATACTCACAGACTGTCACACAGTGAGGATAACTGTACTCACAGACTTTCAGACAGTGAGGATAACTGTACTCACAGACTTACACACAGTTACGATAACTGTACTCACAGACTGTCACACAGTGAGGATAACTGTACTCACAGACTTTCACACAGTGAAGATAACTGTACACACAGACTTTCACACAGTGAAAATAACTGTCCTCACAGACATTCACACAGTGAGGATAACCGTACTCACAGACTTTCACACAGTGAGGATAACTGTACTCACAGACTTTCACACAGTGAGGATAACTGTACTCACAGAATTTCAAACGGTGCAGATAACTGTACTCACAGACTTTCACACAGTGAGGATAACTGTACTCAGAGATTTTCACACAGTGAGGATAACCGTACTCACAGACTTTCACACAGTGAGGATAACCGTACTCACAGACTTTCACACAGTGAGGATAACCGTACTCACAGACTGTCACACAGTGAGGATAACTGTACTCACAGACTTTCAGACAGTGAGGATAACTGTACTCACAGACTTTCACACAGTGACGATAACCGTACTCACAGACTTTCACACAGTGAGGATAACTGTACTCTGAGATTTTCACACAGTGTGGACAACCGTACTTACAGACTTTCACACAGTGAAGATAACTGTACTCACAGACTTTCACACAGTGAGGATAACTGTACTCACAGACTTTCACACAGTGAGGATAACCGTACTCACAGAATTTCAAACGGTGAAGATAACTGTACTCACAGACTTTCACACATTGAGGATAACTGTACTCACAGACTTTCACACAGTGAGGATAACTGTACTCACAGACTTTCACACATTGAGGATAACTGTACTCACAGACTTTCAGACATTGAGGATAATTGTACTCACAGACTTTCACACAGTGAGGATAACCGTACTCACAGACATTCACACAGTGAAGATAACTGTCCTCACAGACTTTCACACAGTGAGGATAACTGTACTCACAGACTTTCACACAGTGACGATAACGGTACTCACAGACTTTCACACAGTGAAGATAACTGTAGTCACAGACTTTCACACAGTGAGGATAACTGTACTCACAGACTGTTACACAATGAGGATAACTGTACTCACAGACTGTCACACAGTGAGGATAACTGTACTCACAGACTTTCAGACAGTGAGGATAACTGTACTCACAGAATTTCAAACGGTGAAGATAACTGTACTCACAGACATTCACACAGTGAGGATAACCGTACTCACAGACTTTCACACAGTCAAGATAACTGTACTCACAGACTTTCACACAGTGAGGATAACTGTACTCACAGAATTTCAAACGGTGAAGATAAGTGTCCTCACAGACTTTCACACAGTGAGGATAACTGTACTCACAGACTTTCACACAGTCAAGATAACTGTACTCACAGACTTTCACACAGTGAGCATAACTGTACTCAAAGACTTTCACACAGTGAGGATAACTGTACTCACAGACTTTCACACAGTGAGGATAACTGTACTCACAGACTTTCACACAGTGAGGATAACTGTACTCACAGACTTTCACACAGTGAGGATAACTGTACTAACAGACTTTCACACAGTGAAGATAACTGTACTCACAGACTGTCACACAGTGAGGATAACTGTACTCACAGACTTTCACACAATGAGGATAACTGTACTCACAGACTGTCACACAGTGAGGATAACTGTACTCACAGACTTTCAGACAGTGAGGATAATTGGACTCACAGACTTTCACACGGTGAGGATAACCGTACTCACAGACTTTCACACAATGAGGATAACTGTACTCACAGACTTTCACACAGTGAGGATAACCGTACTCACAGACTTTCACACAGTGAGGATAACTGGACTCACAGACTTTCACACATTGAGGATAACTGTACGCACAGACATTCACACAGTGAAGATAACTGTCCTCACAGACTTTCACACAGTGAAGATAACTGTACTCACAGACTGTTACACAGTGAGGATAACTGTACTCACAGACTTTCACACAATGAGGATAAATGTACTCACAGACTGTCACACAGTGAGGATAACTGTACTCACAGACTTTCAGACAGTGAGTATAATTGTACTCACAGACTTTCACACAGTGAGGATAACCGTACTCACAGACTTTCACACAATGAGGATAACTGTACTCACAGACTTTCACACAATGAGCATAACCGTACTCACAGACTGTCACACAGTGAGGATAACTGTGCCCACAGACTTTCAGACAGTGAGGATAACTGTACTCACAGACTTTCACACAGTGACGATAACCGTACTCACAGACTTTCACACAGTGAGGATAACTGTACTCTGAGATTTTCACACAGTGAGGACAACCGTAATCACAGACATTCACACAGTGAAGATAACTGTACTCACAGACTTTCACACAATGAGGATAACTGTACTCTGAGATTTTCACACAGTGAGGACAACCGTACTCACAGACATTCACACAGTGAAGATAACTGTACACACAGACTTTCACAAAATGACGATAACTGTCCTCACAGACGTTCACACAGTGAGGATAACCGTACTCACAGACTTTCACACAGTGAGGATAACTGTACTCACAGACTTTCACACAGTGAGGATAACTGTACTCACAGACTTTCAAACGGTGAAGATAACTGTACTCACAGACTTTCACACATTGAGGATAACCGTACTCACAGACTTTCACACATTGAGGATAACCGTACTCACAGACTTTCACACAGTGAGGATAACTGTACTCACAGACTTTCACACATTGAGGATAACCGTACTCACAGACTTTCACACAGTGAGGATAACTGTACTCACAGACTTTCAAACGGTGAAGATAACTGTACTCACAGACTTTCACACATTGAGGATAACCGTACTCACAGACTTTCACACAGTGTGGATAACTGTACTCACAGACTGTCACACAGTGAGGATAACTGTACTCACAGACTTTCACACAATGAGGATAACTGTACTCACAGACTGTCACACAGTGTGGATAACTGTACTCACAGACTTTCAGACAGTGAGGATAATTGTACTCACAGACTTTCACACAGTGAGGATAACCGTACTCACAGACTTTCACACTATGAGGATAACTGTACTCACAGACTTTCACACAGTGAGGATAACCGTACTCACAGACTGTCACACAGTGAGGATAACTGTGCTCACAGACTTTCAGACAGTGAGGATAACTGTACTCACAGACTTTCACACAGTGACGATAACCGTACTCACAGACTTTCATACAGTGAGGATAACTGTACTCAGAGATTTTCACACAGTGATGATAACCGTACTCAGAGACTTTCACACAGTGATGATAAACGTACTCCCAGACTTTCACACAGTGAGGATAACTGTACTCAGAGATTTTCACACAGTGACGATAACTGTCCTCACAGACTTTCACACAGTGAGGTTAACTGTACTCACAGACTTTCACAGAGTGAGGATAACTGTACTCACAGACTTTCACACAGTGAGGATAACTGTACTCACAGACTTTCACACAGTGAGGATAACCGTACTCACAGAATTTCAAACGGTGAAGATAACTGTACTCACAGACTTTCACACAGTGAGGATAACTGTACTCACAGACTTTCACACAGTGAGGATAACCGTACTCACAGACTTTCACACAGTCAAGATAACTGTACTCACAGACTTTCACACAGTGAGGACAACCGTACTCACAGACTTTCACACGGTGAAGATAACTGTACTCACAGACTTTCACACAGTGAAGATAACTGTACTCACAGACTTTCACACATTGAGGATAACTGTACTCTGAGATTTTCACACAGTGAGGACAACCGTACTCACAGACTTTCACACAGTGAAGATAACTGTACGCACAGACTTTCACACAGTGAAGATAACCGTACTCACAGACTTTCACACAGTTAGGATAACTGTACTCACAGACTTTCACACAGTGAGGATAACTGTACTCACAGACTTTGACACAGTTAGAATAACTGTACTCACAGACTTTCACACAGTGAGAATAACTGTACTCACAGACTTTCACACATTGAGGATAACTGTACGCACAGACATTCACACAGTGAAGATAACTGTCCTCACAGACTTTCACACAGTGATGATCACCGTACTCACAGACTTTCACACAGTGATGATCACCGTACTCACAGACTTTCACACATTGAGGATAACTGTACGCACAGACATTCACACAGTGAAGATAACTGTACTCACAGACTTTCACACAGTGAGGATAACCGTACTCACGGACTTTCACACAGTGAGGATAACTGTACTCACAGACTGTCACACAGTGAGGATAACCGTACTCACAGACTTTCACACAGTGACGGTAACCGTACTCACAGACTTTCACACAGTGAGGATAACTGTACTCAGAGATTTTCACACAGTGAGGATAACCGTACTCACAGACTTTCAGACAGTGAGGATAACTGTACTCACAGACTTTCAGACAGTGAGGATAACTGTACTCACAGACTTTCACACAGTGACGATAACTGTACTCACAGACTTTCACACAGTGACGGTAACCGTACTCACAGACTTTCACACAGTGAGGATAACTGTACTCAGAGATTTTCACACAGTGAGGATAACTGTACTCTGAGATTTTCACACAGTGAGGACAACCGTACTCACAGACTTTCACACAGTGAAGATAACTGTACGCACAGACTTTCACACAGTGAAGATAACTGTCCTCACGCACTTTCACACAGTGAGGATAACTGTACTCACAGAATTTCAAACGGTGAAGATAACCGTACTCACAGACTTTCACACAGTGAGGATAACTGTACTCTGAGATTTTCACACAGTGAGGACAACCGTAATCACAGACATTCACACAGTGAAGATAACTGTACTCACAGACTTTCACACAGTGAGGATAACTGTACTCAGAGATTTTCACACAGTGAGGATAACTGTACTCACAGACTTTCACACAGTGAGGATAACTGTACTCACAGACTTTCACACAGTGAAGATAACCGTACTCACAGACTTTCACACAGTGAAGATAACCGTACTCACATACTGTCACACAGTGAGCATAACTGTACTCACAGACTTTCACACAGTGAGGATAACTGTACTCACGTACTTTCACACAGTGAGGATAACTGTACTCACAGACTGTCACACAGTGAGGATAACTGTACTCACGTACTTTCACACAGTGAGGATCACTGTACTCACAGACTGTCACACATTGAGGATAACTGTACTCACAGACTTTCACACAGTGAAGATAACCGTACTCACAGACTTTCACAGAGTGAGGATAACTGTACTCACAGACTTTCACACAGTGAGGATAACTGTACTCACAGACTTTCACACAGTGAGGATAACCGTACTCACAGACTGTCACACATTGAGGATAACTGTACTCACAGACTTTCACACAGAGAAGATAACCGTACTCACAGACTTTCACACAGTGAGGATAACCGTACTCACAGACTTTCACACAGTGAGGATAACTGTACTCACAGACTGTCACACATTGAGGATAACTGTACTCACAGACTTTCACACAGTGAGGATAACCATACTCACAGACTTTCACACAGTGAGGATAACTGTACTCACAGACTTTCACACAGTGAGGCTAACCGTACTCACAGACTTTCACACAGTGAGGATAACTGTACTCACAGACTTTCACACAGTCAAGATAATTGTACTCACAGACTTTCACACGGTGAGGATAACCGTACTCACAGACTTTCACACAGTGAGGATAACTGTACTCACTGACTTTCACACAGTGAAGATAATTGTGCTCACAGACTTTCACACAGTGAAGATAATTGTACTCACAGACTTTCTCACAGTGAAGATAACTGTACTCACAGACTTTCACACAGTGAAGATAACTGTACTCACAGACTTTCACACAGTGAAGATAACTGTACTCACAGATTTTCACACAGTGAGGATAACTGTACTCACAGACTTTCACACAGTGAAGATAACTGTACTCACAGACTTTCACACGGTGAGGATAACCGTACTCACAGACTTTCACACAGTGAAGATAACTGTACTCACAGACTTTCACACAGTGAGGATAACTGTACTCACAGACTTTCACACAGTGAAGATAATTGTACTCACAGACTTTCACACGGTGAGGATAACCGTACTCACAGACTTTCACACAGTGAGGATAACTGTACTCACAGACTATCACACAGTGAGGATAACCGTACTCACAGACTGTCACACAGTGAGGATAACAGTACTCACAGACTGTCACACAGTGAAGATAACTGTACTCATAGCCGTTCACACAGTGAGGATAACTGTGCTCACAGACTTTCACACAGTGAGGATAACTGTACTCACAGACTTTCACACAGTGAGGATAACTGTACTCACAGACTTTCACACAATGAGGATAACTGTACTCACAGACTGTCACACAGTGAAGATAACTGTACTCATAGCCATTCACACAGTGAGGATAACTGTGCTCACAGACTTTCACACAGTGAGGATAACTGTACTCACAGACTTTCACACAGTGAGGATAACCGTACTCACAGACTGTCACACAGTGAGGATAACTGTACTAACAGACTTTCAGACAGTGAGGATAACTGTACTCACAGACTTTCACACAGTGACGATAACCGTACTCACAGACGTTCACACAGTGAGGATAAATGTACTCAGAGATTTTCACACAGTGAGGATAACCGTACTCACAGACTATCACACAGTGAAGATAACTGTACTCACAGACTTTCACACAGTGAGGATAACTGTTCTCAGAGACTTTCACACAGTGAAGATAACCGTACTCACAGACTTTCACACAGTGAGGATAACTGTTCTCACAGACTTTCACACAGTGAAGATAACTGTACTCACAGACTTTCACACAGTGAAGATAACTGTACTCACAGACTTTCACACAATGAGGATAACTGTACTCACAGACTGTCACACAGTGAAGATAACTGTACTCATAGCCATTCACACAGTGAGGATAACTGTGCTCACAGACTTTCACACAGTGAGGATAACTGTACTCACAGACTTTCACACAGTGAGGATAACCGTACTCACAGACTGTCACACAGTGAGGATAACTGTACTAACAGACTTTCAGACAGTGAGGATAACTGTACTCACAGACTTTCACACAGTGACGATAACCGTACTCACAGACGTTCACACAGTGAGGATAAATGTACTCAGAGATTTTCACACAGTGAGGATAACTGTTCTCACAGACTTTCACACAGTGAAGATAACTGTACTCACAGACTTTCACACAGTGAGGATAACTGTTCTCAGAGACTTTCACACAGTGAAGATAACCGTACTCACAGACTTTCACACAGTGAGGATAACTGTTCTCACAGACTTTCACACAGTGAAGATAACTGTAATCACAGACTTTCACACAGTGAAGATAACTGTACTCACAGACTTTCAGACAGTGAGGATAATTGTACTCACAGACTTTCAGACAGTGAGGATAACCGGACTCACAGACTTTCACACAGTGAGGATAACTGTACTCACAGACTTTCAGACAGTGAGGATAATTGTACTCACAGACTTTCACACAGTGAGGATTACTGTACTCACAGACTTTCAGACAGTGAGGATAATTGTACTCACAGACTTTCACACAGTGAGGATAACTGTACTCACAGACTTTCAGACAGTGAGGATAACTGTACTCACAGACTTTCACACAGTGAGGATAACTGTACTCACAGACTTTCACACAGTGACGATAACCATAGTCACAGAATTTCACACAGTGAGGATAACTGTACTCACAGACTTTCACACAGTGAGGATAACTGTACTCAGAGATTTTCACACAGTTAGGATAACCGTACTCACAGAATTTCACACGCTGAAGATAACTGTACTCACAGACTTTCACACAGTGAGGATAACCGTACTCACAGACTTTCACACAGTCAAGATAACCATACTCACAGACTTTCACACAGTGAGGATAACCGTACTCACTGACTTTCACACAGTCAAGATAACTGTACTCACAGACTTTCACACAGTGAGGATAACCGTACTCACAGACTTTCACACAGTGAGGATAACTGAACGCACAGACTTTCACACAGTGAGGATAACTGTACTCACAGACTTTCACACAGTGAGGATAACTGTACTCACAGACTGACACACAGTGAAGATAACTGTACTCACAGACTGTCACACAGTGAGGATAACCGTACTCACAGACTTTCACACAGTGAGGATAACTGTACTCACAGACTTTCACACAGTCAAGATAACTGTACTCACAGACTTTCACACAGTGTGGATAACTGTACTCACAGACTTTCACACAGTGAGGATAACCGTACTCACAGACTTTCACACAGTCAAGATAACTGTACTCACAGACTTTCACACAGTGAGGATAACTGTCCTCACAGACTTTCAGACAGTGAGGATAACCGTACTCACAGAATTTCAAACGGTGAAGATAACTGTACTCACAGACTTTCACACAGTGAGGATAACTGTACTCATAGACTGTCACACAGTGAGGATAACCGTACTCACAGACTTTCACACAGTGAGGTTAACTGTACTCACAGACTTTCACACAGTCAAGATAACTCCACTCACAGACTTTCACACAGTGAGGATAACTGCACTCACAGACTTTCACACAGTGAGGATAACTGTACTCACAGACTTTCACACAGTGAGGATAACTGTACTCACAGACTTTCACACAGTGAGGATAACTGTACTCACAGACATTCACACAGTGAAGATAACTGTCCTCACAGACTTTCACACAGTGAGGATAACTGTACTCACAGACTTTCACACAATGAGGATAACTGTACTCACAGACTGTCACACAGTGAGGATAACTGTACTCACAGACTTTCTGACAGTGAGGATAACCGTACTCACAGACTTTCACACAGTGAGGATAACCGTACTCACAGACTTTCACACAATGAGGATAACTGTACTCACAGACTTTCACACAGTGAGGATAACCGTACTCACAGACTTTCACACAGTGAGGATAACTGTGCTCACAGACTTTCAGACAGTGAGGATAACTGTACTCACAGACTTTCACATAGTGAGGATAACTGTTCTCAGAGATTTTCACACAGTGATGATAACCGTACTCACAGACTTTCACACAGTGAGGATAACTGTGCTCACAGACTTTGACACAGTGAGGATAACCGTACTCACAGACTGTCACACAGTGAGGATAACTGTACTCACAGACTTTCAAACAGTGAGGATAACCGTACTCACAGACTGTCACACAGTGAGGATAACTGTGCTCACAGACTTTCAGACAGTGAGGATAACTGTGCTCACAGACTTTCAAACAGTGAGGATAACTGTACTCACAGACTGTCACACAGTGAGGATAACTGTACTCACAGACTTTCACACAGTGAGGATAACCGTACTCACAGACTGTCACACAGTGAGGATAACTGTACTCACAGACTTTCACACAGTGAGGATAACTGTGCTCACAGACTTTCACACAGTGAGGATAACTGTACTCACAGACTTTCAGACAGTGAGGATAACTGTACTCAAAGACTTTCACACAGTGACGATAACCGTACTCACAGACTTTCACACAGTGAGGATAACTGTACTCAGAGATTTTCACACAGTGAGGATAACCGTACTCACAGACTTTCACACAGTGAAGATAACTGTCCTCACAGACTTTCACACAGTGAGGATAACTGTACTCACAGACTTTCACACAGTGAGGATAACCGTACTCACAGACTGTCACACAGTGAGGATAACTGTACTCACAGAAATTCAAACGGTGAAGATAACTGTCCTCACAGACTTTCACACAGTGAGGATAACTGTACTCACAGACTTTCACACAGTGAGGATAACCGTACTCACAGACTTTCACACAGTGAGGATAACCGTACTCACAGAATTTCAAACGGTGAAGATAACTGTCCTCACAGACTGTCACATAGTGAGGATAACTGTACTCACAGACTTTCACACAGTCAAGATAACTATACTCACAGACTTTCACACAGTCAAGATAACTGTACTCACAGACTTTCACACAGTGAGGATAACTGTACTCACAGACTTTCACATAGTGAGGATAACTGTTCTCAGAGATTTTCACACAGTGATGATAACCGTACTCACAGACTTTCACACAGTGAGGATAACTGTGCTCACAGACTTTGACACAGTGAGGATAACCGTACTCACAGACTGTCACACAGTGAGGATAACTGTACTCACAGACTTTCAAACAGTGAGGATAACCGTACTCACAGACTGTCACACAGTGAGGATAACTGTGCTCACAGACTTTCAGACAGTGAGGATAACTGTGCTCACAGACTTTCAAACCGTGAGGATAACTGTACTCACAGACTGTCACACAGTGAGGATAACTGTACTCACAGACTTTCACACAGTGAGGATAACCGTACTCACAGACTGTCACACAGTGAGGATAACCGTACTCACAGACTTTCACACAGTGAGGATAACTGTGCTCACAGACTTTCACACAGTGAGGATAACTGTACTCACAGACTTTCAGACAGTGAGGATAACTGTACTCAAAGACTTTCACACAGTGACGATAACATTACTCACAGACTTTCACACAGTGAGGATAACTGTACTCAGAGATTTTCACACAGTGAGGATAACCGTACTCACAGACTTTCACACAGTGAAGATAACTGTCCTCACAGACTTTCACACAGTGAGGATAACTGTACTCACAGACTTTCACACAGTGAGGATAACCGTACTCACAGACTGTCACACAGTGAGGATAACTGTACTCACAGACCAACACACAGTGAGGATAACTGTACTCACAGAAATTCAAACGGTGAAGATAACTGTCCTCACAGACTTTCACACAGTGAGGATAACTGAACTCACAGACTTTCACACAGTCAAGATAACTGTACTCACAGACTTTCACACAGTGAGGATAACCGTACTCACAGAATTTCAAACAGTGAAGATAACTGTCCTCACAGACTGTCACATAGTGAGGATAACTGTACTCACAGACTTTCACACAGTCAAGATAACTGTACTCACAGACTTTCACACAGTGAGGATAACCGTACTGACAGAATTTCAAACGGTGAAGATAAGTGTACTCACAGACTTTCACACAGTGAAGATAACTGTACTCACAGACTTTCACACAGTGAGGATAACTGTACTCACAGACTTTCACACAGTCAAGATAACTGTACTCACAGACTTTCACACAGTGAGGATAACTGTACTCAAAGACTTTCACACAGTGAGGATAACTGTACTCACAGACTTTCACACAGTGAGGATAACTGTACTCACAGACTTTCACACAGTGAGGATAACTGTACTCACAAACTTTCACACATTGAGGATAACTGTACGCACAGACATTCACACAGTGAAGATAACTGTCCTCACAGACTTTCACACAGTGAGGATAACTGTACTCACAGACTTTCACACAGAGAGAATAACCGTACTCACAGACTTTCACACAGTGAAGATAACTGTAGTCACAGACTTTCACACAGTGAGGATAACTGTACTCACAGTCTGTCACACAGTGAGGATAACCGTACTCACAGACTTTCACACAATGAGGATAACTGTACTCACAGACTGTCACACAGTGAGGATAACTGTACTCACAGACTTTCAGACAGTGAGGATAACTGTACTCACAGACTTTCAGACAGTGAGGATAACTGTACTCACAGACTTTCACACAGTGAGGATAACCGTACTCACAGACTGTCACACAGTGAGGATAACTGTGCTCGCAGACTTTCAGACAGTGAGGATAACTGTACTCACAGACTTTCACACAGTGACGATAACCGTACTCACAGACTTTCACACAGTGAGGATAACCGTACTCACAGAATTTCAAACGTTGAAGATAACTGTCCTCACAGACTGTCACATAGTGAGGATAACTGTACTCACAGACTTTCACACAGTCAAGATAACTGTACTCACAGACTTTCACACAGTGAGGATAACCATACTGACAGAATTTCAAACGGTGAAGATAAGTGCACTCACAGACTTTCACACAGTGAGGATAACTGTACTCACAGACTTTCACACAGTGAGGATAACTGTACTCACAGACTTTCACACAGTCAAGATAACTGTACTCACAGACTTTCACACAGTGAGGATAACTGTACTCAAAGACTTTCACACAGTAAGGATAACTGTACTCACAGACGTTCACACAGTGAGGATAACTGTACTCACAGACTTTCACACAGTGAGGATAACTGTACTCACAAACTTTCACACATTGAGGATAACTGTACGCACAGACATTCACACAGTGAAGATAACTGTCCTCACAGACTTTCACACAGTGAGGATAACTGTACTCACAGACTTTCACACAGTGAAGTTAACTGTAGTCACAGACTTTCACACAGTGAGGATAACTGTACTCACAGACTGTCACACAGTGAGGATAACCGTACTCACAGACTTTCACACAATGAGGATAACTGCACTCACAGACTGTCACACAGTGAGGATAACTGTACTCACAGACTTTCAGACAGTGAGGATAACCGTACTCACAGACTTTCACACAGTGAGGATAAACGTACTCACAGACTTTCAGACAGTGAGGATAACTGTACTCACAGACTTTCACACAGTGAGGATAACCGTACTCACAGACTGTCACACAGTGAGGATAACTGTGCTCACAGACTTTCAGACATTGAGGATAACTGTACTCACAGACTTTCACACAGTGACGATAACCGTACTCACAGACTTTCACACAGTGAGGATAACTGTACTCAGAGATTTTCACACAGTGATGATAAAGGTACTCACAGACTTTGACACTGTGAGGATAACCGTACTCACAGACTGTCACACAGTGAGGATAACTGTACTCACAGACTTTCAAACAGTGAGGATAACCGTACTCACAGACTGTCACACAGTGAGGATAACTGTGCTCACAGACTTTCAGACAGTGAGGATAACTGAGCTCACAGACTTTCACACAGTGAGGATAACTGTACTCACAGACTGTCACACAGTGAGGATAACTGTACTCACAGACTTTCACACAGTGAGGATAACCGTACTCACAGACTGTCACACAGTGAGGATAACCGTACTCACAGACTTTCACACAGTGAGGATAACTGTGCTCACAGACTGTCACATAGTGAGGATAACTGTACTCACAGACTTTCACACAGTCAAGATAACTGTACTCACAGACTTTCACACAGTGAGGATAACTGTACTCACAGACTTTCACACAGTGACGATAACCGTACTCACAGACTTTCACATAGTGAGGATAACTGTTCTCAGAGATTTTCACACAGTGATGATAACCGTACTCACAGACTTTCACACAGTGAGGATAACTGTGCTCACAGACTTTGACACAGTGAGGATAACCGTACTCACAGACTGTCACACAGTGAGGATAACTGTACTCACAGACTTTCAAACAGTGAGGATAACCGTACTCACAGACTGTCACACAGTGAGGATAACTGTGCTCACAGACTTTCAGACAGTGAGGATAACTGTGCTCACAGACTTTCAAACCGTGAGGATAACTGTACTCACAGACTGTCACACAGTGAGGATAACTGTACTCACAGACTTTCACACAGTGAGGATAACCGTACTCACAGACTGTCACACAGTGAGGATAACCGTACTCACAGACTTTCACACAGTGAGGATAACTGTGCTCACAGACTTTCACACAGTGAGGATAACTGTACTCACAGACTTTCAGACAGTGAGGATAACTGTACTCAAAGACTTTCACACAGTGACGATAACATTACTCACAGACTTTCACACAGTGAGGATAACTGTACTCAGAGATTTTCACACAGTGAGGATAACCGTACTCACAGACTTTCACACAGTGAAGATAACTGTCCTCACAGACTTTCACACAGTGAGGATAACTGTACTCACAGACTTTCACACAGTGAGGATAACCGTACTCACAGACTGTCACACAGTGAGGATAACTGTACTCACAGACCAACACACAGTGAGGATAACTGTACTCACAGAAATTCAAACGGTGAAGATAACTGTCCTCACAGACTTTCACACAGTGAGGATAACTGAACTCACAGACTTTCACACAGTCAAGATAACTGTACTCACAGACTTTCACACAGTGAGGATAACCGTACTCACAGAATTTCAAACAGTGAAGATAACTGTCCTCACAGACTGTCACATAGTGAGGATAACTGTACTCACAGACTTTCACACAGTCTAGATAACTGTACTCACAGACTTTCACACAGTGAGGATAACCGTACTGACAGAATTTCAAACGGTGAAGATAAGTGTACTCACAGACTTTCACACAGTGAAGATAACTGTACTCACAGACTTTCACACAGTGAGGATAACTGTACTCACAGACTTTCACACAGTCAAGATAACTGTACTCACAGACTTTCACACAGTGAGGATAACTGTACTCAAAGACTTTCACACAGTGAGGATAACTGTACTCACAGACTTTCACACAGTGAGGATAACTGTACTCACAGACTTTCACACAGTGAGGATAACTGTACTCACAAACTTTCACACATTGAGGATAACTGTACGCACAGACATTCACACAGTGAAGATAACTGTCCTCACAGACTTTCACACAGTGAGGATAACTGTACTCACAGACTTTCACACAGAGAGAATAACCGTACTCACAGACTTTCACACAGTGAAGATAACTGTAGTCACAGACTTTCACACAGTGAGGATAACTGTACTCACAGTCTGTCACACAGTGAGGATAACCGTACTCACAGACTTTCACACAATGAGGATAACTGTACTCACAGACTGTCACACAGTGAGGATAACTGTACTCACAGACTTTCAGACAGTGAGGATAACCGTACTCACAGACTTTCACACAGTGAGGATAACTGTACTCACAGACTTTCAGACAGTGAGGATAACTGTACTCACAGACTTTCACACAGTGAGGATAACAGTACTCACAGACTGTCACACAGTGAGGATAACTGTGCTCGCAGACTTTCAGACAGTGAGGATAACTGTACTCACAGACTTTCACACAGTGACGATAACCGTACTCACAGACTTTCACACAGTGAGGATAACCGTACTCACAGACTGTCACACAGTGAGGATAACTGTGCTCACAGACTTTCACACAGTGAGGATAACTGTACTCACAGACTTTCAGACAGTGAGGATAACTGTACTCACAGACTTTCACACAGTGAGGATAACTGTGCTCACAGACTTTCAGACAGTGAGGATAACTGTACTCACAGACTTTCACACAGTGAGGATAACCGTACTCACAGACTGTCACACAGTGAGGATAACTGTGCTCACAGACTTTCACACAGTGACGATAACCGTACTCACAGACTTTCACACATTGAGGATAACTGTACTCAGAGATTTTCACACAGTGAGGATAACCGTACTCACAGACTTTCACACAGTGAAGATAACTGTCCTCACAGACTTTCACACATTGAGGATAACTGTACTCACAGACTTTCACACAGTGAGGATAACCGTACTCACAGACTGTCACACAGTGAGGATAACTGTACTCACAGACTTTCACACAGTGAGGATAACTGTACTCACAGAATTTCAAACGGTGAAATAAGTGTACTCACAGACTTTCACACAGTGAGGATAACTGTACTCACAGACTTTCACACAGTGAGGATAACTGTACTCACAGACTTTCACACAGTCAAGATAACTGTACTCACAGACTTTCACACAGTGAGGATAACTGTACTCAAAGACTTTCACACAGTGAGGATAATTGTACTCACAGACTTTCACACAGTGAGGATAAATGTACTCACAGACTTTCACACAGTGAGGATAACTGTACTCACAAACTTTCACACATTGAGGATAACTGTACGCACAGACATTCACACAGTGAAGATAACTGTCCTCACAGACGTTCACACAGTGAGGATAACTGCACTCACAGACTTTCACACAGTGAGAATAACCGTACTCACAGACTTTCACACAGTGAAGATAACTGTGGTCACAGACTTTCACACAGTGAGGATAACTGTACTCACAGACTGTCACACAGTGAGGATAACCGTACTCACAGACTTTCACACAATGAGGATAACTGTACTCACAGACTTTCACACAGTGAGGATAACTGTACTCACAGACTTTCAGACAGTGAGGATAACTGTACTCACAGACTTTCACACAGTTACGATAACCGTACTCACAGACTTTCACACAGTGAGGATAACTGTACTCTGAGATTTTCACACAGTGAGGACAACCGTACTCACAGACTTTCACACAGTGAAGATAACTGTACACACAGACTTTCACACAGTGAAAATAACTGTCCTCAAAGACTTTCACACAGTGAGGATAACCGTACTCACAGACTTTCACACAGTGAGGATAACTGTACTCAGAGATTTTCACACAGTGAGGATAACCGTACTCACAGACTTTCACACAGTGATGATAACTGTACTCACAGACTTTCACACAGTGAGGATAACCGTACTCACAGACTTTCACACAGTGAGGATAACCGTACTCACACACTGTCACACAGTGAGGATAACTGTACTCACAGACTTTCAGACAGTGAGGATAACTGTACTCACAGACTTTCACACAGTGACGATAACCGTACTCACAGACTTTCACACAGTGAGGATAACTGTACTCACAGACTGTCACACAGTGAGGATAACTGTACTCACAGACTTTCAGACAGTGAGGATAATTGTACTCACAGACTTTCACACAGTGAGGATAACCGTACTCACAGACATTCACACAGTGAAGATAACTGTCCTCACAGACTTTCACACAGTGAGGATAACTGTACTCACACACTTTCACACAGTGATGATAACCGTACTCACAGACTTTCACACAGTGAAGATAACTGTAGTCACAGACTTTCACACAGGGAGGATAACTGTACTCACAGACTGTCACACAGTGAGGATAACTGTACTCACAGACTTTCAGACAGTGAGGATAATTGTACTCACAGACTTTCAGACAGTGAGGATAACCGTACTCAGAGACTTTTACACAATGAGGATAACTGTACTCACAGACTGTCACACAGTGAGGATAAGTGTACTCACAGACTTTCAGACAGTGAGGATAACTGTACTCACAGAATTTCAAACGGTGAAGATAACTGTACTCACAGACTTTCACACAGTGAGGATAACCGTACTCACAGACTTTCACACAGTCAAGATAACTGTACTCACAGACTTTCACACAGTGAGGATAACCGTACTCACAGACTTTCACACAGTCAACATAACTGTACTCACAGACTTTCACACAGTGAGGATAACTGTACTCACAGACTTTCACACAGTCAACATAACTGTACTCACAGACTTTCACACAGTGAGGATAACTGTACTCAAAGACTTTCACACAGTGAGGATAACTGTACTCACAGACTTTCACACAGTGAGGATAACTGTACTCACAGACTTTCACACAGTGAGGATAACTGTACTCACAGACTTTCACACATTGAGGATAACTGTACGCACAGACATTCACACAGTGAAGATAACTGTCCTCACAGACTTTCACACAGTGAAGATAACTGTACTCACAGACTGTCACACAGTGAGGATAACTGTACTCACAGACTTTCACACAATGAGGATAACTGTGCTCACAGACTGTCACACAGTGAGGATAACTGTATTCACAGACTTTCAGACAGTGAGGATAATTGTACTCACAGACTTTCACACAGTGAGGATAACCGTACTCACAGACCTTCACACAATGAGGATAACTGTACTCACAGACTTTCACACAGTGAGGATAACCTTACTCACAGACTGTCACACAGTGAGGATAACTGTGCTCACAGACTTTCACACAGTGACGATAACCGTACTCACAGACTTTCACACAGTGAGGATAACTGTACTCAGAGATTTTCACACAGTGATGATAACCGTACTCACAGACTTTCACACAGTGATGATAAACGTACTCACAGACTTTCACACAGTGAGGATAACTGTACTCACAGACTTTCACACAGTGAGGATAACTGTACTCAGAGATTTTCACACAGTGATGATAACCGTACTCACAGACTTTCACACAGTGATGATAAACGTACTCACAGACTGTCACACAGTGAGGATAACTGTACTCACAGACTTTCAGACAGTGAGGATAATTGTACTCACAGACTTTCACACAGTGAGGATAACCGTACTCACAGACCTTCACACAATGAGGATAACTGTACTCACAGACTTTCACACAGTGAGGATAACCGTACTCACAGACTGTCACACAGTGAGGATAACTGTGCTCACAGACTTTCAGACAGTGAGGATAACTGTGCTCACAGACTTTCACACAGTGACGATAACCGTACTCACAGACTTTCACACAGTGATGATAAACGTACTCACAGACATTCACACAGTGAGGATAACCGTACTCACAGAATTTCAAACGGTGAAGATAACTGTACTCACAGACTTTCACACAGTGAGGATAACTGTACTCACAGACTTTCACACAGTGAGGATAACCGTACTCACAGACTTTCACACAGTCAAGATAACTGTACTCACAGACTTTCACACAGTGAGGATAACCGTACTCACAGAATTTCAAACGGTGAAGATAAGTGTACTCACAGACTGTCAAACAGTGAGGATAACTGTACTCTGAGATTTTCACACACTGAGGACAACCGTACTCACAGACATTCACACAGTGAAGATAACTGTACTCACAGACTTTCACACAGTGAGGATAACTGCACTCACAGACTTTCACACAGTGACGATAACTGTACTCACAGACTTTCACACATTGAGGATAACCGTACTCACAGACTTTCACACAGTGAGGATAACTGTACTCACAGACTTTCACACAGTGAGGATAACTGTACTCACAGACTTTCACACAGTGAAGATAACTGTACTCACAGACTGTCACACAGTGAGGATAACTGTACTCACAGACTTTCACACAATGAGGATAACTGTACTCACAGACTGTCACACAGTGAGGATAACTGTACTCAGAGATTTTCACACAGTGATGATAACCGTACTCACAGACTTTCACACAGTGAGGATAACTGCACTCACAGACTTTCACACATTGAGGATAACTGTACTCACAGAATTTCAAACAGTGAAGATAACTGTACTCACAGACTTTCACACATTGAGGATAACTGTACTCACAGACTTTCACACAGTGAGGATAACCGTACTCACAGACTTTCACACAGTCAAGATAACTGTACTCACAGACTGTCACACAGTGAGGATAACTGTACTCTCAGATTTTCACACAGTGAGGACAACCGTACTCACAGACATTCACACAGTGAAGATAAATGTACTCACAGACTTTCACACAATGAGGATAAATGTACTCTGAGATTTTCACACAGTGAGGACAACCGTACTCACAGACATTCACACAGTGAAGATAACTGTACACACAGACTTTCACACAGTGAAGATAACTGTCCTCACAGACGTTCACACAGTGAGGATAACCGTACTCACAGACTTTCACACAGTGAGGATAACTGTACTCACAGACTTTCACACAGTGAGGATAACTGTACTCACAGACTTTCACACAGTGAGGATAACCGTACTCACAGACGTTCACACAGTGAGGATAACTGTACTCACAGACTTTCACACAGTGAGGATAACCGTACTCACAGAATTTCAAACGGTGAAGATAACTGTACTCACAGACTTTCACACATTGAGGATAACCGTACTCACAGACTTTCACACAGTGAGGATAACTGTACTCACAGACTTTCACACAGTGAGGATAACTGTACTCAGAGATTTTCACACAGTGAGGATAACCTTACTCACAGGCTTTCACACAGTTAGGATAACTGTACTCAGAGATTTTCACACAGTGAGGATAACTGCACTCACAGACTTTCACACAGTGAGGATAACCGTGCTCACAGACTGTCACACAGTGAGGATAACTGTACTCACAGACTTTCAGACAGTGAGAATAACTGTACTCACAGACTTTCACACAGTGACGATAACCGTACTCACAGACTTTCACACAGTGAGGATAACTGTACTCAGAGATTTTCACACAGTGAGGATAACCGTACTCACAGACTTTCACACAGTGAGGATAACCGTACTCACAGACTTTCACACAGTGAGGATAACTGTACTCACAGACTTTCACACAGTGAGGATAACTGTACTCACAGACTTTCACACAGTGAGGATAACTGTACTCAGAGATTTTCACACAGTGAGGATAACCGTACTCACAGACTTTCACACAGTGAGGATAACCGTACTCACAGACTTTCACACAGTGAGGATAACTGTACTCACAGACTTTCACACAGTGAGGATAACTGTACTCACAGACTTTCACACAGTGAGGATAACTGTACTCTGAGATTTTCACACAGTGAGGACAACCGTACTCACAGACTTTCACACGGTGAAGATAACTGTACTCACAGACTTTCACACAGTGAGGATAACAGTACTCTGAGATTTTCACACAGTGAGGATAACCGTACTCACAGACTTTCACACAGTGAGGATAACTGTACTCACAGACTTTCACACAGTGAGGATAATTATACTCTGAGATTTTCACACAGTGAGGACAACCGTACTCACAGACATTCACACAGTGAAGATAACTGTACTCACAGACTGTCACACAGTGAGGATAACTGTACTCACAGACTTTCACACAATGAGGATAACTGTACTCACAGACTGTCACACAATGAGGATAACTGTACTCACAGACTTTCACACAGTGATGATAAACGTACTCACAGACTTTCACACAGTGAGGATAACTGTACTCAGAGATTTTCACACAGTGAGGATAACCGTACTCACAGACTTTCACACAGTGAAGATAACTGTCCTCACAGACTTTCACACAGTGAGGTTAACTGTACTCACAGACTTTCACACAGTGAGGATAACTGCACTCACAGACTTTCACACAGTGAGGATAACTGTACTCACAGACTTTCACACAGTGAGGATAACCGTACTCACAGATTTTCAAACGGTGAAGATAACTGTACTCACAGACTTTCACACAGTGAGGATAACTGTACTCACAGACTTTCACACAGTGAGGATAACCGTACTCACAGAGTTTCACACAGTCAAGATAACTGTACTCACAGACTTTCACACAGTGAGGATAACTGTACTCACAGACTGTCACACAGTGAGGATAACTGTACTCTGAGATTTTCACACAGTGAGGACAACCGTACTCACAGACATTCACACAGTGAAGTTAACTGTACTCACAGACTTTCACACAATGAGGATAACTGTACTCTGAGATTTTCACACAGTGAGGACAACCGTACTCACAGACATTCACACAGTGAAGATAACTGTACACACAGACTTTCACACAGTGAAGATAACTGTCCTCACAGACGTTCACACAGTGAGGATAACCGTACTCACAGACTTTCACACAGTGAGGATAACTGTACTCACAGACTTTCACACAGTGAGGATAACTGTACTCACAGACTTTCACACAGTGAGGATAACTGTACTCAGAGATTTTCACACAGTGAGGATAACCGTACTCACAGGCTTTCACACAGTTAGGATAACTGGACTCAGAGATTTTCACACAGTGAGGATAACTGTACTCACAGACTTTCACACAGTGAGGATAACCGTGCTCACAGACTGTCACACAGTGAGGATAACTGTACTCACAGACTTTCAGACAGTGAGGATAACTGTACTCACAGACTTTCACACAGTGACGATAACCGTACTCACAGACTTTCACACAGTGAGGATAACTGTACTCAGAGATTTTCACACAGTGAGGATAACCGTACTCACAGACTTTCACACAGTGAGGATAACCGTACTCACAGACTTTCACACAGTGAGGATAACTGTGCTCACAGACTTTCACACAGTGAGGATAACTGTACTCACAGACTTTCACACAGTGAGGATAACTGTACTCTGAGATTTTCACTCAATGAGGACAACCGTACTCACAGACTTTCACACGGTGAAGATAACTGTACTCACAGACTTTCACACAGTGAGGATAACTGTACTCTGAGATTTTCACACAGTGAGGATAACCGTACTCACAGACTTTCACACAGTGAGGATAACTGTACTCACAGACTTTCACACAGTGAGGATAACTGTACTCTGAGATTTTCACACAGTGAAGATAACTGTACGCACAGACTTTCACACAGTGAAGATAACTGTCCTCACAGACTTTCACACAGTGAGGATAACCGTACTCACAGACTTTCACACAGTGAGGATAACCGTACTCACAGAATTTCAAACGGTGAAGATAACTGTACTTACAGACTTTCACACATTGAGGATAACTGTACTCACAGACTTTCAGACAGTGAGGATAATTGTACTCACAGACTTTCACACAGTTCCGATAACCGTACTCACAGACTTTCACACAGTGAGGATAACTGTACTCAGAGATTTTCACACAGTGAGGATAACCGTCCTCACAGACTGTCACACAGTCAGGATAACTGTACGCACAGACTTTCCCAGAGTTAGGATAAACGGACTCACAGACTTTCACACAATGAGGATAACTGTACTCTGAGATTTTCACACAGTGAGGACAACCGTACTCACAGACTTTCACACAGTGAAGATAACTGTACGCACAGACTTTCACACAGTGAAGATAACTGTCCTCACAGACTTTCACACAGTGAGGATAACCGAACTCACAGACTTTCACACAATGAGGATAACTGTACTCTGAGATTTTCACACAGTGAGGACAACCGTACTCACAGACTTTCACACAGTGAAGATAACTGTACGCACAGACTTTCACACAGTGAAGATAACTGTCCTCACAGACTTTCACACAGTGAGGATAACCGAACTCACAGACTTTCACACAATGAGGATAACTGTACTCTGAGATTTTCACACAGTGAGGACAACCGTACTCACAGACTTTCACACAGTGAAGATAACTGTACTCACAGACTTTCACACATTGAGGATAACCGTACTCACAGACTTTCACACATTGAGGATAACTGTACTCACAGACTTTCACACAGTGAGGATAACTGTACTCTGAGATTTTCACACCGTGAGGACAACCGTACTCACAGACTTTCACACAGTGAGGATAACTGTACTCACAGACTTTCAGACAGTGAGGATAACTGTACTCACAGACTTTCACACAGTGAGGATAACTGTACTCTGAGATTTTCACACAGTGAGGACAACCGTACTCACAGACTTTCACACGGTGAAGATAACTGTACTCACAGACTTTCACACATTGAGGATAACCGTACTCACAGACTTTCACACATTGAGGATAACTGTACTCACAGACTTTCACACAGTGAGGATAACTGTACTCTGAGATTTTCACACCGTGAGGACAACCGTACTCACAGACTTTCACACAGTGAGGATAACTGTACTCACAGACTTTCAGACAGTGAGGATAACTGTACTCACAGACTTTCACACAGTGAGGATAACTGTACTCTGAGATTTTCACACAGTGAGGACAACCGTACTCACAGACTTTCACACGGTGAAGATAACTGTACTCACAGACTTTCACACAGTGAGGATAACTGTACTCTGAGATTTTCACACAGTGAGGATAACTGTACTCAGAGATTTTCACACAGTGAGGAGAACCGTACTCACAGACTTTCACACAGTGAGGATAACCGTACTCACAGACTTTCACACAGTGAGGATAACTGTACTCACAGACTTTCACACAGTGAGGATAACTGTACTCACAGACTTTCACACAGTGAGGATAACTGTACTCTGAGATTTTCACACAGTGAGGACAACCGTACTCACAGACTTTCACACGGTGAAGATAACTGTACTCACAGACTTTCACACAGTGAGGATAACTGTACTCTGAGATTTTCACACAGTGAGGATAACCGTACTCACAGACTTTCACACAGTGAGGATAACTGTACTCACAAACTTTCACACAGTGAGGATAACTGTACTCTGAGATTTTCACACAGTGAGCACAACCGTACTCACAGACTTTCACACAGTGAAGATAACTGTACGCACAGACTTTCACACAGTGAAGATAACTGTCCTCACAGACTTTCACACAGTGAGGATAACCGTACTCACAGACTTTCACACAGTGAGGATAACTGTCCTCACAGACTTTCAGACAGTGAGGATAATTGTACTCACAGACTTTCACACAGTGAGGATAACCGTACTCACAGACTTTCACACAGTGAGGATAACTGTACTCACAGACTTTCACACAGTGAGGATAACTGCACTCACAGACTTTCACACAGTGAGAATAACTGTACTCACAGACTTTGACACAGTGAGGATAACTGTACTCACAGACTTTCACACAGTGAGGATAACGGTACTCACAGACTTTCACACAGTGAGGATAACTGTACTCACAGACTTTCACACATTGAGGATAACTGTACGCACAGACATTCACACAGTGAAGATAACTGTCCTCACAGACTTTCACACAGTGAGGATAACTGTACTCACAGACTTTCACACAGTGATGATAACCGTACTCACAGACTTTCACACAGTGAAGATAACTGCAGTCACAGACTTTCACACAGTGAGGATAACTGTTCTCACAGACTATCACACAGTGAGGATAACCGTACTCACAGACTATCACACAGTGAAGATAACTGTACACACAGAATTTCCCACAGTGAGGATAACTGTACTCACAGACTTTCACACAGTGAAGATAACTGTACTCACAGACTTTCACACAGTGAGGATAACCGTACTCACAGACTTTCACACAGTGAAGATAACTGTACTCACAGACTTTCACACAGTGACGATAACTGAACTCACAGACTTTCACACAGTGAAGATAACTGAACTCACAGACTTTCACACAGTGACGATAACTGTACTCACAGGCTTTCACACAGTGAGGATAACCGTACTCACAGACTTTCACACAGTGAAGATAACTGTACTCACAGACTATCACACAGTGAGGATAACCGTAGTCACAGACTATCACACAGTGAAGATAACTGAACTCACAGACTTTCACACAGTGACGATAACTGAACTCACAGACTTTCACACAGTGAAGATAACTGAACTCACAGACTTTCACACAGTGACGATAACTGTACTCACAGACTTTCACACAGTGAGGATAACCGTACTCACAGACTTTCAGACAGTGAGGATAAATGTACTCACAGACTTTCACACAGTGAAGATAACTGTACTCACAGATTTTCACACAGTGAGGATAACTGTACTCACAGACTTTCACACAGTGAAGATAACTGTACTCACAGACTTTCACACGGTGAGGATAACCGTACTCACAGACTTTCACACAGTGAAGATAACTGTACTCACAGACTTTCACACAGTGAGGATAACTGTACTCACAGACTTTCACACAGTGAAGATAATTGTACTCACAGACTTTCACACGGTGAGGATAACCGTACTCACAGACTTTCACACAGTGAGGATAACTGTACTCACAGACTATCACACAGTGAGGATAACTGTACTCACAGACTGTCACACAGTGAGGATAACTGTACTCACAGACTTTCACACAGTGAAGATAACTGTACTCACAGACTTTCACACAGTGAAGATAACTGTACTCACAGACTTTCACACAGTGAAGATAACTGTACTCACAGATTTTCACACAGTGAGGATAACTGTACTCACAGACTTTCACACAGTGAAGATAACTGTACTCACAGACTTTCACACGGTGAGGATAACCGTACTCACAGACTTTCACACAGTGAAGATAACTGTACTCACAGACTTTCACACAGTGAGGATAACTGTACTCACAGACTTTCACACAGTGAAGATAATTGTACTCACAGACTTTCACACGGTGAGGATAACCGTACTCACAGACTTTCACACAGTGAGGATAACTGTACTCACAGACTATCACACAGTGAGGATAACTGTACTCACAGACTGTCACACAGTGAGGATAACCGTACTCACAGACTGTCACACAGTGAAGATAACTGTACTCATAGCCGTTCACACAGTGAGGATAACTGTGCTCACAGACTTTCACACAGTGAGGATAACTGTACTCACAGACTTTCACACAGTGAGGATAACTGTTCTCACAGACTTTCACACAATGAGGATAACTGTACTCACAGACTGTCACACAGTGAAGATAACTGTACTCATAGCCGTTCACACAGTGAGGATAACTGTGCTCACAGACTTTCACACAGTGAGGAGAACTGTACTCACAGACTTTCACACAGTGAGGATAACCGTACTCACAGACTTTCACACAGTGAGGATAACTGTACTCACAGACTTTCACACAGTGAGGATAACTGTACTCACAGACTTTCACACAGTGAGGATAACCGTACTCACAGACTTTCACACAGTGAGGATAACCGTACTCACAGACTTTCACACAGTGAGGATAACTGTACTCAGACTTTCACACAGTGAAGATAACCGTACTCACAGACTTTCACACAGTGAAGATAACTGTACTCACAGACTTTCACACAGTGAGGATAACCGTACTCACAGACTATCACACAGTGAGGATAACCGTACTCACAGACTTTCACACAGTGAAGATAACTGTACTCACAGACTTTCACACAGTGAGGATAACCGTACTCACAGACTTTCACACAGTGAAGATAACTGTCCTCACAGACTTTCACACAGTGAAGATAACTGTACTCACAGACTTTCACACAGTGAGGATAACCGTACTCACAGACTTTCACACAGTGAAGATAACTGTACTCACAGACTTTCACACAGTGAGGATAACTGTACTCACAGACTTTCACACAGTGAAGATAACTGTACTCACAGAATTTCCCACAGTGAGGATAACTGTACTCACAGACTTTCACACAGTGAGGATAACCGTACTCACAGACTTTCACACAGTGAAGATAACTGTACTCACAGACTTTCACACAGTGAGGATAACTGTTCTCACAGACGTTCACACAGTGAAGATAACTGTACTCACAGACTTTCACACAGTGAGGATAACTGTCCTCACAGACTTTCACACAGTGAAGATAACTGTACTCACAGACTTTCACACAGTGAGGATAACCGTACTCACAGACTTTCACACAGTGAAGATAACTGTACTCACAGAATTTCCCACAGTGAGGATAACTGTACTCACAGAATTTCACACAGTGAGGATAACTGTACTCACAGACTGTCACACAGTGAAGATAACTGTACTCACAGACTATCACACAGTGAAGATAACTGTACTCACAGAATTTCCCACAGTGAGGATAACTGTACTCACAGAATTTCACACAGTGAGGATAACTGTACTCACAGACTGTCACACAGTGAAGATAACTGTACTCACAGACTGTCACACAGTGAAGATAACTGTACTCACAGACTATCACACAGTGAGGATAACCGTACTCACAGACTTTCACACAGTGAGGATAACCGTACTCACAGACTTTCACACAGTGAGGATAACTGTACTCAGACTTTCACACAGTGAAGATAACCGTACTCACAGACTTTCACACAGTGAAGATAACTGTACTCACAGACTTTCACACAGTGAGGATAACCGTACTCACAGACTATCACACAGTGAGGATAACCGTACTCACAGACTTTCACACAGTGAAGATAACTGTACTCACAGACTTTCACACAGTGAGGATAACCGTACTCACAGACTTTCACACAGTGAAGATAACTGTCCTCACCGACTTTCACACAGTGAAGATAACTGTACTCACAGACTTTCACACAGTGAGGATAACCGTACTCACAGACTTTCACACAGTGAAGATAACTGTACTCACAGACTTTCACACAGTGAGGATAACTGTACTCACAGACTTTCACACAGTGAAGATAACTGTACTCACAGAATTTCCCACAGTGAGGATAACTGTACTCACAGACTTTCACACAGTGAGGATAACCGTACTCACAGACTTTCACACAGTGAAGATAACTGTACTCACAGACTTTCACACAGTGAGGATAACTGTTCTCACAGACTTTCACACAGTGAAGATAACTGTACTCACAGACTTTCACACAGTGAGGATAACTGTCCTCACAGACTTTCACACAGTGAAGATAACTGTACTCACAGACTTTCACACAGTGAGGATAACCGTACTCACAGACTTTCACACAGTGAAGATAACTGTACTCACAGAATTTCCCACAGTGAGGATAACTGTACTCACAGAATTTCACACAGTGAGGATAACTGTACTCACAGACTGTCACACAGTGAAGATAACTGTACTCACAGAATTTCCCACAGTGAGGATAACTGTACTCACAGAATTTCACACAGTGAGGATAACTGTACTCACAGACTATCACACAGTGAAGATAACTGTACTCACAGAATTTCCCACAGTGAGGATAACTGTACTCACAGAATTTCACACAGTGAGGATAACTGTACTCACAGACTGTCACACAGTGAAGATAACTGTACTCACAGACTGTCACACAGTGAAGATAACTGTACTCACAGACTATCACACAGTGAGGATAACCGTACTCACAGACTATCACACAGTGAAGATAACTGTACTCACAGAATTTCCCACAGTGAGGATAACTGTACTCACAGACTTTCACACAGTGAAGATAACTGTACTCACAGACTTTCACACAGTGAGGATAACCGTACTCACAGACTTTCACACAGTGAAGATAACTGTACTCACAGACTTTCACACAGTGAGGATAACTGTCCTCACAGACTTTCACACAGTGAAGATAACTGTACTCACAGACTTTCACACAGTGAGGATAACCGTACTCACAGACTTTCACACAGTGAAGATAACTGTACTCACAGAATTTCCCACAGTGAGGATAACTGTACTCACAGTATTTCACACAGTGAGGATAACTGTACTCACAGACTGTCACACAGTGAAGATAACTGTACTCACAGACTTTCACACAGTGAGGATAACTGTACTCACAGACTTTCACACAGTGAAGATAACTGTACTCACAGACTTTCACACAGTGAGGATAACTATACTCACAGACTTTCACACAATGAGGATAACTGTACTCACAGACTTTCACACAGTGAAGATAACTGTCCTCACAGACTTTCACACAGTGAGGATAACCGAACTCACAGACTTTCACACAATGAGGATAACTGTACTCTGAGATTTTCACACAGTGAGGACAACCGTACTCACAGACTTTCACACAGTGAGGATATTGCACTCACAGACTTTCACACAGTGAGGATAACCGTACTCACAGAATTTCAAACAGTGAAGATAACTGTACTCACAGACTTTCACACATTGAGGATAACTGTACTCACAGACTTTCACACAGTGAGGATAACTGTACTCTGAGATTTTCACACCGTGAGGACAACCGTACTCACAGACTTTCACACAGTGAGGATAACTGTACTCACAGACTTTCAGACAGTGAAGATAACTGTACTCACAGACTTTCACACAGTGAGGATAACCGTACTCACAGACTTTCACACAGTGAAGATAACTGTCCTCACAGACTTTCACACAGTGAAGATAACTGTACTCACAGACTTTCACACAGTGAGGATAACCGTACTCACAGACTTTCACACAGTGAAGATAACTGTACTCACAGACTTTCACACAGTGAGGATAACTGTACTCACAGACTTTCACACAGTGAAGATAACTGTACTCACAGAATTTCCCACAGTGAGGATAACTGTACTCACAGACTTTCACACAGTGAGGATAACCGTACTCACAGACTTTCACACAGTGAAGATAACTGTACTCACAGACTTTCACACAGTGAGGATAACTGTTCTCACAGACTTTCACACAGTGAAGATAACTGTACTCACAGACTTTCACACAGTGAGGATAACTGTCCTCACAGACTTTCACACAGTGAAGATAACTGTACTCACAGACTTTCACACAGTGAGGATAACCGTACTCACAGACTTTCACACAGTGAAGATAACTGTACTCACAGAATTTCCCACAGTGAGGATAACTGTACTCACAGAATTTCACACAGTGAGGATAACTGTACTCACAGACTGTCACACAGTGAAGATAACTGTACTCACAGAATTTCCCACAGTGAGGATAACTGTACTCACAGAATTTCACACAGTGAGGATAACTGTACTCACAGACTATCACACAGTGAAGATAACTTTACTCACAGAATTTCCCACAGTGAGGATAACTGTACTCACAGAATTTCACACAGTGAGGATAACTGTACTCACAGACTGTCACACAGTGAAGATAACTGTACTCACAGACTGTCACACAGTGAAGATAACTGTACTCACAGACTATCACACAGTTAGGATAACCGTACTCACAGACTATCACACAGTGAAGATAACTGTACTCACAGAATTTCCCACAGTGAGGATAACTGTACTCACAGACTTTCACACAGTGAAGATAACTGTACTCACAGACTTTCACACAGTGAGGATAACCGTACTCACAGACTTTCACACAGTGAAGATAACTGTACTCACAGACTTTCACACAGTGAGGATAACTGTCCTCACAGACTTTCACACAGTGAAGATAACTGTACTCACAGACTTTCACACAGTGAGGATAACCGTACTCACAGACTTTCACACAGTGAAGATAACTGTACTCACAGAATTTCCCACAGTGAGGATAACTGTACTCACAGTGTTTCACACAGTGAGGATAACTGTACTCACAGACTGTCACACAGTGAAGATAACTGTACTCACAGACTTTCACACAGTGAGGATAACTGTACTCACAGACTTTCACACAGTGAAGATAACTGTCCTCACAGACTTTCACACAGTGAGGATAACCGAACTCACAGACTTTCACACAATGAGGATAACTGTACTCTGAGATTTTCACACAGTGAGGACAACCGTACTCACAGACTTTCACACAGTGAGGATAACTGCACTCACAGACTTTCACACAGTGAGGATAACCGTACTCACAGAATTTCAAACAGTGAAGATAACTGTACTCACAGACTTTCACACATTGAGGATAACCGTACTCACAGACTTTCACACAGTGAGGATAACTGTACTCACAGACTTTCACACAGTGAGGATAACTGTACTCTGAGATTTTCACACCGTGAGGACAACCGTACTCACAGACTTTCACACAGTGAGGATAACTGTACTCACAGACTTTCAGACAGTGAGGATAACTGTACTCACAGACTTTCACACAGTGAGGATAACTGTACTCTGAGATTTTCACACAGTGAGGACAACCGTACTCACAGACTTTCACACGGTGAAGATAACTGCACTCACAGACTTTCACACAGTGAGGATAACTGTACTCTGAGATTTTCACACAGTGAGGATAACTGTACTCAGAGATTTTCACACAGTGAGGAGAACCGTACTCACAGACTTTCACACAGTGAGGATAACCGTACTCACAGACTTTCACACAGTGAGGATAACTGTACTCACAGACTTTCACACAGTGAGGATAACTGTACTCACAGACTTTCACACAGTGAGGATAACTGTACTCTGAGATTTTCACACAGTGAGGACAACCGTACTCACAGACTTTCACACGGTGAAGATAACTGTACTCACAGACTTTCACACAGTGAGGATAACTGTACTCTGAGATTTTCACACAGTGAGGATAACCGTACTCACAGACTTTCACACAGTGAGGATAACTGTACTCACAGACTTTCACACAGTGAGGATAACTGTACTCTGAGATTTTCACACAGTGAGCACAACCGTACTCACAGACTTTCACACAGTGAAGATAACTGTACGCACAGACTTTCACACAGTGAAGATAACTGTCCTCACAGACTTTCACACAGTGAGGATAACCGTACTCACAGACTTTCACACAGTGAGGATAACTGTCCTCACAGACTTTCAGACAGTGAGGATAATTGTACTCACAGACTTTCACACAGTGAGGATAACCGTACTCACAGACTTTCACACAGTGAGGATAACTGTACTCACAGAATTTCACACAGTGAGGATAACTGCACTCACAGACTTTCACACAGTGAGAATAACTGTACTCACAGACTTTGACACAGTGAGGATAACTGTACTCACAGACTTTCACACAGTGAGGATAACGGTACTCACAGACTTTCACACAGTGAGGATAACTGTACTCACAGACTTTCACACATTGAGGATAACTGTACGCACAGACATTCACACAGTGAAGATAACTGTCCTCACAGACTTTCACACAGTGAGGATAACTGTACTCACAGACTTTCACACAGTGATGATAACCGTACTCACAGACTTTCACACAGTGAAGATAACTGCAGTCACAGACTTTCACACAGTGAGGATAACTGTTCTCACAGACTTTCACACAGTGAGGATAACTATACTCACAGACTTTCACACAATGAGGATAACTGTACTCACAGACTTTCACACAGTGAAGATAACTGTCCTCACAGACTTTCACACAGTGAGGATAACCGAACTCACAGACTTTCACACAATGAGGATAACTGTACTCTGAGATTTTCACACAGTGAGGACAACCGTACTCACAGACTTTCACACAGTGAAGATAACTGTACTCACAGACTTTCACACATTGAGGATAACCGTACTCACAGACTTTCACACAGTGAGGATAACTGTACTCACAGACTTTCACACAGTGAGGATAACTGTACTCTGAGATTTTCACACCGTGAGGACAACCGTACTCACAGACTTTCACACAGTGAGGATAACTGTACTCACAGACTTTCAGACAGTGAAGATAACTGTACTCACAGACTTTCACACAGTGAGGATAACCGTACTCACAGACTTTCACACAGTGAAGATAACTGTCCTCACAGACTTTCACACAGTGAAGATAACTGTACTCACAGACTTTCACACAGTGAGGATAACCGTACTCACAGACTTTCACACAGTGAAGATAACTGTACTCACAGACTTTCACACAGTGAGGATAACTGTACTCACAGACTTTCACACAGTGAAGATAACTGTACTCACAGAATTTCCCACAGTGAGGATAACTGTACTCACAGACTTTCACACAGTGAGGATAACCGTACTCACAGACTTTCACACAGTGAAGATAACTGTACTCACAGACTTTCACACAGTGAGGATAACTGTTCTCACAGACTTTCACACAGTGAAGATAACTGTACTCACAGACTTTCACACAGTGAGGATAACTGTCCTCACAGACTTTCACACAGTGAAGATAACTGTACTCACAGACTTTCACACAGTGAGGATAACCGTACTCACAGACTTTCACACAGTGAAGATAACTGTACTCACAGAATTTCCCACAGTGAGGATAACTGTACTCACAGAATTTCACACAGTGAGGATAACTGTACTCACAGACTGTCACACAGTGAAGATAACTGTACTCACAGAATTTCCCACAGTGAGGATAACTGTACTCACAGAATTTCACACAGTGAGGATAACTGTACTCACAGACTATCACACAGTGAAGATAACTGTACTCACAGAATTTCCCACAGTGAGGATAACTGTACTCACAGAATTTCACACAGTGAGGATAACTGTACTCACAGACTGTCACACAGTGAAGATAACTGTACTCACAGACTGTCACACAGTGAAGATAACTGTACTCACAGACTATCACACAGTTAGGATAACCGTACTCACAGACTATCACACAGTGAAGATAACTGTACTCACAGAATTTCCCACAGTGAGGATAACTGTACTCACAGACTGTCACACAGTGAAGATAACTGTACTCACAGACTTTCACACAGTGAGGATAACTGTACTCACAGACTTTCACACAGTGAAGATAACTGTACTCACAGACTTTCACACAGTGAGGATAACTATACTCACAGACTTTCACACAATGAGGATAACTGTACTCACAGACTTTCACACAGTGAAGATAACTGTCCTCACAGACTTTCACACAGTGAGGATAACCGAACTCACAGACTTTCACACAATGAGGATAACTGTACTCTGAGATTTTCACACAGTGAGGACAACCGTACTCACAGACTTTCACACAGTGAGGATAACTGCACTCACAGACTTTCACACAGTGAGGATAACCGTACTCACAGAATTTCAAACAGTGAAGATAACTGTACTCACAGACTTTCACACAGTGAGGATAACTGTACTCACAGACTTTCACACATTGAGGATAACTGTACTCACAGACTTTCACACAGTGAGGATAACCGTACTCACAGAATTTCAAACGGTGAAGATAACTGTACTCACAGACTTTCACACATTGAGGATAACCGTACTCACAGACTTTCACACAGTGAGGATAACTGTACTCACAGACTTTCACACAGTGAGGATAACTGTACTCTGAGATTTTCACACCGTGAGGACAACCGTACTCACAGACTTTCACACAGTGAGGATAACTGTACTCACAGACTTTCAGACAGTGAGGATAACTGTACTCACAGACTTTCACACAGTGAGGATAACTGTACTCTGAGATTTTCACACAGTGAGGACAACCGTACTCACAGACTTTCACACGGTGAAGATAACTGCACTCACAGACTTTCACACAGTGAGGATAACTGTACTCTGAGATTTTCACACAGTGAGGATAACTGTACTCAGAGATTTTCACACAGTGAGGAGAACCGTACTCACAGACTTTCACACAGTGAGGATAACCGTACTCACAGACTTTCACACAGTGAGGATAACTGTACTCACAGACTTTCACACAGTGAGGATAACTGTACTCACAGACTTTCACACAGTGAGGATAACTGTACTCTGAGATTTTCACACAGTGAGGACAACCGTACTCACAGACTTTCACACGGTGAATATAACTGTACTCACAGACTTTCACACAGTGAGGATAACTGTACTCTGAGATTTTCACACAGTGAGGATAACCGTACTCACAGACTTTCACACAGTGAGGATAACTGTACTCACAGACTTTCACACAGTGAGGATAACTGTACTCTGAGATTTTCACACAGTGAGCACAACCGTACTCACAGACTTTCACACAGTGAAGATAACTGTACGCACAGACTTTCACACAGTGAAGATAACTGTCCTCACAGACTTTCACACAGTGAGGATAACCGTACTCACAGACTTTCACACAGTGAGGATAACTGTCCTCACAGACTTTCAGACAGTGAGGATAATTGTACTCACAGACTTTCACACAGTGAGGATAACCGTACTCACAGACTTTCACACAGTGAGGATAACTGTACTCACAGAATTTCACACAGTGAGGATAACTGCACTCACAGACTTTCACACAGTGAGAATAACTGTACTCACAGACTTTGACACAGTGAGGATAACTGTACTCACAGACTTTCACACAGTGAGGATAACGGTACTCACAGACTTTCACACAGTGAGTATAACTGTACTCACAGACTTTCACACATTGAGGATAACTGTACGCACAGACATTCACACAGTGAAGATAACTGTCCTCACAGACTTTCACACAGTGAGGATAACTGTACTCACAGACTTTCACACAGTGATGATAACCGTACTCACAGACTTTCACACAGTGAAGATAACTGCAGTCACAGACTTTCACACAGTGAGGATAACTGTTCTCACAGACTATCACACAGTGAGGATAACCGTACTCACAGACTATCACACAGTGAAGATAACTGTACTCACAGAATTTCCCACAGTGAGGATAACTGTACTCACAGACTTTCACACAGTGAAGATAACTGTACTCACAGACTTTCACACAGTGAGGATAACCGTACTCACAGACTTTCACACAGTGAAGATAACTGTACTCACAGACTATCACACAGTGAGGATAACCGTAGTCACAGACTATCACACAGTGAAGATAACTGAACTCACAGACTGTCACACAGTGACGATAACTGAACTCACAGACTTTCACACAGTGAAGATAACTGAACTCACAGACTTTCACACAGTGACGATAACTGTACTCACAGACTTTCACACAGTGAGGATAACCGTACTCACAGACTTTCAGACAGTGAGGATAACTGTACTCACAGACTTTCACACAGTGAAGATAACTGTACTCACAGACTTTCACACAGTGAAGATAACTGTACTCACAGACTTTCACACAGTGAAGATAACTGTACTCACAGATTTTCACACAGTGAGGATAACTGTACTCACAGACTTTCACACAGTGAAGATAACTGTACTCACAGACTTTCACACGGTGAGGATAACCGTACTCACAGACTTTCACACAGTGAAGATAACTGTACTCACAGACTTTCACACAGTGAGGATAACTGTACTCACAGACTTTCACACAGTGAAGATAATTGTACTCACAGACTTTCACACGGTGAGGATAACCGTACTCACAGACTTTCACACAGTGAGGATAACTGTACTCACAGACTATCACACAGTGAGGATAACTGTACTCACAGACTGTCACACAGTGAGGATAACCGTACTCACAGACTGTCACACAGTGAAGATAACTGTACTCATAGCCGTTCACACAGTGAGGATAACTGTGCTCACAGACTTTCACACAGTGAGGATAACTGTACTCACAGACTTTCACACAGTGAGGATAACTGTTCTCACAGACTTTCACACAATGAGGATAACTGTACTCACAGACTGTCACACAGTGAAGATAACTGTACTCATAGCCGTTCACACAGTGAGGATAACTGTGCTCACAGACTTTCACACAGTGAGGAGAACTGTACTCACAGACTTTCACACAGTGAGGATAACCGTACTCACAGACTTTCACACAGTGAGGATAACTGTACTCACAGACTTTCACACAGTGAGGATAACTGTACTCACAGACTTTCACACAGTGAGGATAACCGTACTCACAGACTTTCACACAGTGAGGATAACCGTACTCACAGACTTTCACACAGTGAGGATAACTGTACTCAGACTTTCACACAGTGAAGATAACAGTACTCACAGACTTTCACACAGTGAAGATAACTGTACTCACAGACTTTCACACAGTGAGGATAACCGTACTCACAGACTATCACACAGTGAGGATAACCGTACTCACAGACTTTCACACAGTGAAGATAACTGTACTCACAGACTTTCACACAGTGAGGATAACTGTACTCACAGACTTTCACACAGTGAAGATAACTGTCCTCACAGACTTTCACACAGTGAAGATAACTGTACTCACAGACTTTCACACAGTGAGGATAACCGTACTCACAGACTTTCACACAGTGAAGATAACTGTACTCACAGACTTTCACACAGTGAGGATAACTGTACTCACAGACTTTCACACAGTGAAGATAACTGTACTCACAGAATTTCCCACAGTGAGGATAACTGTACTCACAGACTTTCACACAGTGAGGATAACCGTACTCACAGACTTTCACACAGTGAAGATAACTGTACTCACAGACTTTCACACAGTGACGATAACTGTTCTCACAGACTTTCACACAGTGAAGATAACTGTACTCACAGACTTTCACACAGTGAGGATAACTGTCCTCACAGACTTTCACACAGTGAAGATAACTGTACTCACAGACTTTCACACAGTGAGGATAACCGTACTCACAGACTTTCACACAGTGAAGATAACTGTACTCACAGAATTTCCCACAGTGAGGATAACTGTACTCACAGAATTTCACACAGTGAGGATAACTGTACTCACAGACTGTCACACAGTGAAGATAACTGTACTCACAGACTATCACACAGTGAAGATAACTGTACTCACAGAATTTCCCACAGTGAGGATAACTGTACTCACAGAATTTCACACAGTGAGGATAACTGTACTCACAGACTGTCACACAGTGAAGATAACTGTACTCACAGACTATCACAAAGTGAGGATAACCGTAGTCACAGACTATCACACAGTGAAGATAACTGAACTCACAGACTGTCACACAGTGACGATAACTGAACTCACAGACTTTCACACAGTGAAGATAACTGAACTCACAGACTTTCACACAGTGACGATAACTGTACTCAAAGACTTTCACACAGTGAGGATAACCGTACTCACAGACTTTCAGACAGTGAGGATAACTGTACTCACAGACTTTCACACAGTGAGGATAACCGTACTCACAGACTTTCAGACAGTGAGGATAACTGTACTCACAGACTTTCACACAGTGAGGATAACCGTACTCACAGACTTTCACACAGTGAAGATAACTGTACTCACAGACTTTCACACAGTGAGGATAACTGTACTCACAGACTTTCACACAGTGAAGATAACTGTACTCACAGAATTTCCCACAGTGAGGATAACTGTACTCACAGACTTTCACACAGTGAGGATAACCGTACTCACAGACTTTCACACAGTGAAGATAACTGTACTCACAGACTTTCACACAGTGAGGATAACTGTTCTCACAGACTTTCACACAGTGAAGATAACTGTACTCACAGACTTTCACACAGTGAGGATAACTGTCCTCACAGACTTTCACACAGTGAAGATAACTGTACTCACAGACTTTCACACAGTGAGGATAACCGTACTCACAGACTTTCACACAGTGAAGATAACTGTACTCACAGAATTTCCCACAGTGAGGATAACTGTACTCACAGAATTTCACACAGTGAGGATAACTGTACTCACAGACTGTCACACAGTGAAGATAACTGTACTCACAGACTATCACACAGTGAAGATAACTGTACTCACAGAATTTCCCACAGTGAGGATAACTGTACTCACAGAATTTCACACAGTGAGGATAACTGTACTCACAGACTGTCACACAGTGAAGATAACTGTACTCACAGACTGTCACACAGTGAAGATAACTGTACTCACAGACTATCACACAGTGAGGATAACCGTACTCACAGACTATCACACAGTGAAGATAACTGTACTCACAGAATTTCCCACAGTGAGGATAACTGTACTCACAGACTTTCACACAGTGAAGATAACTGTACTCACAGACTTTCACACAGTGAGGATAACCGTACTCACAGACTTTCACACAGTGAAGATAACTGTACTCACAGACTTTCACACAGTGAGGATAACTGTCCTCACAGACTTTCACACAGTGAAGATAACTGTACTCACAGACTTTCACACAGTGAGGATAACTGTACTCACAGACTTTCACACAGTGAAGATAACTGTACTCACAGAATTTCCCACAGTGAGGATAACTGTACTCACAGTATTTCACACAGTGAGGATAAATGTACTCACAGACTGTCACACAGTGAAGATAACTGTACTCACAGACTTTCACACAGTGAGGATAACTGTACTCACAGACTTTCACACAGTGAAGATAACTGTACTCACAGACTTTCACACAGTGAGGATAACTATACTCACAGACTTTCACACAATGAGGATAACTGTACTCACAGACTGTCACACAGTGAAGATAACTGTACTCATAGCCGTTCACACAGTGAGGATAACTGTGCTCACAGACTTTCACACAGTGAGGAGAACTGTACTCACAGACTTTCACACAGTGAGGATAACTGTACTCACAGACTTTCACACAGTGAGGATAACCGTACTCACAGACTTTCACACAGTGAGGATAACCGTACTCACAGACTTTCACACAGTGAGGATAACCGTACTCACAGACTTTCACACAGTGAGGATAACCGTACTCACAGACTTTCACACAGTGAGGATAACCGTACTCACAGACTTTCACACAGTGAGGATAACTTTACTCAGACTTTCACACAGTGAAGATAACCGTACTCACAGACTTTCACACAGTGAAGATAACTGTACTCACAGACTTTCACACAGTGAGGATAACCGTACTCACAGACTATCACACAGTGAGGATAACCGTACTCACAGACTTTCACACAGTGAAGATAACTGTACTCACAGACTTTCACACAGTGAGGATAACCGTACTCACAGACTTTCACACAGTGAAGATAACTGTCCTCACAGACTTTCACACAGTGAAGATAACTGTACTCACAGACTTTCACACAGTGAGGATAACCGTACTCACAGACTTTCACACAGTGAAGATAACTGTACTCACAGACTTTCACACAGTGAGGATAACTGTACTCACAGACTTTCACACAGTGAAGATAACTGTACTCACAGACTTTCACACAGTGAGGATAACTGTCCTCACAGACTTTCACACAGTGAAGATAACTGTACTCACAGACTTTCACACAGTGAGGATAACCGTACTCACAGACTTTCACACAGTGAAGATAACTGTACTCACAGAATTTCCCACAGTGAGGATAACTGTACTCACAGAATTTCACACAGTGAGGATAACTGTACTCACAGACTGTCACACAGTGAAGATAACTGTACTCACAGACTATCACACAGTGAAGATAACTGTACTCACAGAATTTCCCACAGTGAGGATAACTGTACTCACAGAATTTCACACAGTGAGGATAACTGTACTCACAGACTGTCACACAGTGAAGATAACTGTACTCACAGACTATCACACAGTGAAGATAACTGTACTCACAGAATTTCCCACAGTGAGGATAACTGTACTCACAGAATTTCACACAGTGAGGATAATTGTACTCACAGACTGTCACACAGTGAAGATAACTGTACTCACAGACTATCACACAGTGAGGATAACCGTACTCACAGACTATCACACAGTGAAGATAACTGTACTCACAGAATTTCTCACAGTGACGATAACTGTACGCACAGACTTTCACACAGTGAGGATAACCGTACTCACAGACTTTCACACAGTGAAGATAACTGTACTCACAGACTTTCACACAGTGAGGATAACCGTACTCACAGACTTTCACACAGTGAAGATAACTGTACTCACAGACTATCACACAGTGAGGATAACCTTAGTCACAGACTATCACACAGTGAAGATAACTGAACTCACAGACTTTCACACAGTGAGGATAACTGAACTCACAGACTTTCACACAGTGAAGATAACTGAACTCACAGACTTTCACACAGTGGAGACCTGAAGGATTCCACAAGATGAATTGGCATGATATACAATGCTCAAGAGGGTTAGTGCAGTGAAGAAAAATATGAGGCCACATAGAGCAAGCACCAGTCTGACTCCAGTGATTAATGCAGTCTTTGGTGATATTACCATGAAGTACGACTGCAACTGCTAGGAACCCAAGCAAGCAATCAATCCACATACTGCTCGTATGTCACGCTACAAATTGCAAGCAAACAACTCACCCACTGTCCTTGTCGCTTCCATTGTTTACTTTTATATAGAAACATAGAAAATAGGACCAAAAGTCGGCCATTCGGCCCTTCGGGCCTGCTCTGCCATTCAAAATGATCATAGCTGATCGTCTAACTCAGTACCCTGTTCCCGCTTTTTCCCCATGTCCCTTGAACCCTTTAGCATTAAGAAATATATTTATCGCCTTCTTGAATATATCTAATGACTTGACCTCCACTGCCTTCTGTGGTAGAGAATTCCACAGGTTCACCACCCGCTGAGTGAAGAAATTTCTCCTCATCTCGGTTCTAAACGGCATACCCTGTATCCTGAGACTGTGACCCCTGGTTCTGGACTCCCCCCCCAGCCAGGGGAAATATCCTCCCTGCATCTAGTCTGTCAAGTCAGTTAGAATTTTTTATGTTTCGATGAGATCACCTCTCAATCTTATAAACTCGAGTGAATATCGGCCGAGTCGACCCAATCTCTCCTCATACGTCAGTCCTGCCATCCCAGGAATCAGTCTGGTAAACCTTTGCTGCACTCCCTCCATGGCAAGGACATCCTTCCTCAGACAAGGAGACCAAAACTGCACACAATACTCCAGATGTGGTCTCACCAAGGCCCTGTATAACTGCAGTAAGACATCCCAGCTTCTGTACTCAAATCCTCTTGCAATGAAGGCCAACATACCATTCGCCTTCCTAACTGCTTGCTGCACCTGAATGCTCACTTTCAGTGACTGGTGTACAAGGACACCCAGGTCTCGTTGCACCTCCCCTTTCCCCAATCTATCACCATTCAGTAATAACCTGCCTTTCTGTTTTTACAACCAAAGTGGATAACCTCACATTTATCCGTTATACTGCATCTGCCATGTTCTTGCCCACTCACCCAACTTGTCTAAATCACACTGGAGCCTCTTTGCATCCTCCTCACAGCTCACATTCCACCCCAGCTTTGTGTTGTCTGCAAACTTGGAAATATTACTTTACGTTCCCTCATCCAAATCATTGATATATATTGTGAATAGCTGGGGCCCAAGCACTGATCCCTGCGGTACCCCACTAGTCACTGCCTGCCACCCGGAAAAAGAGTAGAGTTTATTCCTACTCTCTGCTTCCTGACTGTCAACCAATTCTCAATCCATGCCAGTATATTCCCCCAGTCCCATGTGCTTTAATTTTGCACACTAACCTCTTGTGTGGGACCTTATCAAAAGCCTTCTGAAAATCCAAGTACACCACATCCACTGGTTCTCCCCTATCTATTCTACTAGTAACATCCTCAAAAAACTCCAGTAGATTTGTTAAGCATGATTTCCCTTTCATAAACCCATGCTGACTTTGTCCAATCCCGTTAATGCCCTCCAGGTGTTCTGTTATCACAGCTTTTATAATAGACTCCAGCATTTTCCCCACCACTGATGTTAGGCTAACTGGTCTGTAATTCCCTGTTTTTCCTCTCCCTCCTTTTTTAAACAGTGGGGTTACATTTGCCACCCTCCAATCTGTAGGAACTGTTACAGAGTCTATAGAATTTTGGAAGATGACCACCAATGCATCCACTATTTCCAGGGCCACTTCCTTTAGTACTCTGGGATGTCGATTATCAGGCCCTGGGGATTTGTCAGCCTTTAGCCCCATTAATTTCCCTCACACTATTTTTATACTAATACTGGTTTCTTTCAGTTCCTCCCTCTCACTAACATTTCCAGGAGATTATTTGTGTCCTCCTTTGTGAAGACAGAACCAAAGTATGTGTTTAATTGTTCTGCCATTTCTTTGTTCCCCATTATAATTTCCCCCATTTCTGACTGTAAGCGACCTACATTTGTCTTCACTAATCTTTTTCTCTTGACATATTTATAGAAGCTTTTACAGTCAGTTTTTATGTTCCCTGCTAGTTTACTCTCATACTCTAATTTTCCCCTCTGAATCAATCTCTTTGTCCTCCTTTGCTGAATTCTGAACTGCTCCCAATCCTCAGGCTTGCTGCTTTTTCTGGCAATTTTATACATCTCCTCTTTGGATCTAATACTATCCCTAATTTCTTTTGTGAGCCACGGTTGAGCCACCTTTCCTGTTTTATTTTTGCGCCAGACTTTTATTGGAATTCGAACCCACGCCCCGCAGCGAATGGAACCTTAATCCAGCGCCTTCGCCCGCTCGGCCATGCGGCTCAGTTTAACGTACGACGACTATGAACTCCCAAAATACTACAGTGATTAAAGCAGCAATCAACAACTACAAAGCAAAGCCCAGCCAAATATAGCACAGATTTACACTCCACAGATCCATCAGGTTCGGGCCAAAGAGATCGGCACTGCAGGCCCCAACTTCCACAAACTCGGCGAATGAATGTATGTGTGTGTCCCCAACATCGAGTGTGTGTGTGTGTCCCCAACATCGAGTGTGTGTGTGTGTCCCCAACATCGAGTGTGTGTGTGTGTCCCCAACATCGAGTGTGTGTGTGTGTCCCCAACATCGAGTGTGTGTGTGTGTCCCCAACATCGAGTGTGTGTGTGTCCCCAACATCGAGTGAGTGTGTGTGTCCCCAACATCGAGTGTGTGTGTGTGTCCCCAACATCGAGTGAGTGTGTGTGTCCCCAACATCGAGTGTGTGTGTGTGTCCCCAACATCGAGTGAGTGTGTGTGTCCCCAACATCGAGTGTGTGTGTGTGTCCCCAACATCGAGTGTGTGTGTGTCCCCAACATCGAGTGTGTGTGTGTCCCCAACATCGAGTGTGTGTGTGTGTCCCCAACATCGAGTGAGTGTGTGTCCCCAACATCGAGTGAGTGTGTGTGTCCCCAACATCGAGTGTGTGTGTGTGTCCCCAACATCGAGTGAGTGTGTGTGTCCCCAACATCGAGTGAGTGTGTGTGTCCCCAACATCGAGTGAGTGTGTGTGGCCCCAACATCGAGTGAGTGTGTGGCCCCAACATCGAGTGAGTGTGTGTGTCCCCAACATCGAGTGAGTGTGTGTGGCCCCAACATCGAGTGAGTGTGTGTGTCCCCAACATCGAGTGTGTGTGTGTGTCCCCAACATCGAGTGAGTGTGTGTGTCCCCAACATCGAGTGAGTGTGTGTGTCCCCAACATCGAGTGAGTGTGTGGCCCCAACATCGAGTGTGTGTGTGTGTCCCCAACATCGAGTGAGTGTGTGTGTCCCCAACATCGAGTGAGTGTGTGGCCCCAACATCGAGTGAGTGTGTGTCCCCAACATCGAGTGAGTGTGTGTGTCCCCAACATCGAGTGTGTGTGTGTGTCCCCAACATCGAGTGAGTGTGTGTGTCCCCAACATCGAGTGAGTGTGTGTGTCCCCAACATCGAGTGAGTGTGTGTGGCCCCAACATCGAGTGAGTGTGTGGCCCCAACATCGAGTGAGTGTGTGTGTCCCCAACATCGAGTGAGTGTGTGTGGCCCCAACATCGAGTGAGTGTGTGTGTCCCCAACATCGAGTGAGTGTGTGTGTCCCCAACATCGAGTGAGTGTGTGGCCCCAACATCGAGTGAGTGTGTGTCCCCAACATCGAGTGAGTGTGTGTGTCCCCAACATCGAGTGAGTGTGTGTGTCCCCAACATCGAGTGAGTGTGTGTGTCCCCAACATCGAGTGAGTGTGTGTGTCCCCAACATCGAGTGAGTGTGTGGCCCCAACATCGAGTGAGTGTGCGGGGCCCAACATCGAGTGAGTGTGTGGCCCCAACATCGAGTGAGTGTGTGGCCCCAACATCGAGTGAGTGTGCGGGGCCCAACATCGAGTGAGTGTGTGGCCCCAACATCGAGTGAGTGTGTGGCCCCAACATCGAGTGAGTGTGTGTGTCCCCAACATCGAGTGAGTGTGTGTGGCCCAACATCGAGTGAGTGTGTGTGGCCCAACATCGAGTGAGTGTGTGTGTCCCCAACATCGAGTGAGTGTGTGGCCCAACATCGAGTGAGTGTGTGTCCCCAACATCGAGTGTGTGTGTGTGGCCCAACATCGAGTGAGTGTGTGTGGCCCAACATCGAGTGAGTGTGTGTGTCCCCAACATCGAGTGAGTGTGTGGCCCAACATCGAGTGAGTGTGTGTCCCCAACATCGAGTGAGTGTGTGGCCCAACATCGAGTGAGTGTGTGTCCCCAACATCGAGTGAGTGTGCGGCCCCAACATCGAGTGAGTGTGTGGCCCCAACATCGAGTGAGTGTGTGGCCCCAACATCGAGTGAGTGTGTGTCCCCAACATCGAGTGAGTGTGTGGCCCCAACATCGAGTGAGTGTGTGTCCCCAACATCGAGTGAGTGTGTGGCCCCAACATCGAGTGAGTGTGCGAGGCCCCAACATCGAGTGAGTGTGTGCGGCCCCAACATCGAGTGAGTGTGTGTGTCCCCAACATCGAGTGAGTGTGTGTGTCCCCAACATCGAGTGAGTGTGTGTGTCCCCAACATCGAGTGTGTGTGTGTGTCCCCAACATCGAGTGAGTGTGTGGCCCCAACATCGAGTGAGTGTGTGGCCCCAACATCGAGTGAGTGTGCGGGGCCCAACATCGAGTGAGTGTGTGGCCCCAACATCGAGTGAGTGTGTGGCCCAACATCGAGTGAGTGTGTGTCCCCAACATCGAGTGAGTGTGCGGCCCCAACATCGAGTGAGTGTGTGGCCCCAACATCGAGTGAGTGTGTGGCCCCAACATCGAGTGAGTGTGTGTCCCCAACATCGAGTGAGTGTGTGGCCCCAACATCGAGTGAGTGTGTGTCCCCAACATCGAGTGAGTGTGTGGCCCCAACATCGAGTGAGTGTGCGAGGCCCCAACATCGAGTGAGTGTGTGCGGCCCCAACATCGAGTGAGTGTGTGTGTCCCCAACATCGAGTGAGTGTGTGTGTCCCCAACATCGAGTGAGTGTGTGGCCCCAACATCGAGTGAGTGTGTGTGTCCCCAACATCGAGTGAGTGTGTGTGTCCCCAACATCGAGTGAGTGTGTGGCCCAACATCGAGTGAGTGTGTGGCCCCAACATCGAGTGAGTGTGTGGCCCCAACATCGAGTGAGTGTGTGTGGCCCAACATCGAGTGAGTGTGTGTGGCCCAACATCGAGTGAGTGTGTGTCCCCAACATCGAGTGAGTGTGTGAGGCCCCAACATCGAGTGAGTGTGTGGCCCCAACATCGAGTGAGTGTGTGTGGCCCCAACATCGAGTGAGTGTGCGGCCCCAACATCGAGTGAGTGTGTGTGGCCCCAACATCGAGTGAGTGTGTGGCCCCAACATCGAGTGAGTGTGTGTGGCCCCAACATCGAGTGAGTGTGCGGCCCCAACATCGAGTGAGTGTGTGGCCCCAACATCGAGTGAGTGTGTGTGGCCCAACATCGAGTGAGTGTGTGTGGCCCAACATCGAGTGAGTGTGTGTCCCCAACATTGAGTGAGTGTGTGAGGCCCCAACATCGAGTGAGTGTGTGTGGCCCCAACATCGAGTGAGTGTGTGTGGCCCCAACATCGAGTGAGTGTGTGTGGCCCCAACATCGAGTGAGTGTGCGGGGCCCCAACATCGAGTGAGTGTGTGTGGCCCCAACATCGAGTGAGTGTGTGAGGCCCCAACATCGAGTGAGTGTGTGTGGCCCAACATCGAGTGAGTGTGTGCGGCCCCAACATCGAGTGAGTGTGTGTGGCCCAACATCGAGTGAGTGTGCGAGGCCCCAACATCGAGTGAGTGTGTGTGGCCCAACATCGAGTGAGTGTGTGAGGCCCCAACATCGAGTGAGTGTGTGTGGCCCCAACATCGAGTGAGTGTGTGAGGCCCCAACATCGAGTGAGTGTGTGTGGCCCCAACATCGAGTGAGTGTGTGTGGCCCAACATCGAGTGAGTGTGTGTGTCCCCAACATCGAGTGAGTGTGCGGGGCCCAACATCGAGTGAGTGTGTGTGGCCCCAACATCGAGTGAGTGTGTGGCCCCAACATCGAGTGAGTGTGTGGCCCCAACATCGAGTGAGTCTGCGGGGCCCAACATCGAGTGAGTGTGTGTGGCCCAACATCGAGTGAGTGTGTGTGGCCCAACATCGAGTGAGTGTGTGTGGCCCAACATCGAGTGAGTGTGTGTGGCCCAACATCGAGTGAGTGTGTGTGGCCCAACATCGAGTGAGTGTGTGGCCCAACATCGAGTGAGTGTGTGTGGCCCAACATCGAGTGAGTGTGTGGCCCCAACATCGAGTGAGTGTGTGCGGGGCCCAACATCGAGTGAGTGTGTGGCCCCAACATCGAGTGAGTGTGTGGCCCAACATCGAGTGAGTGTGTGTGGCCCAACATCGAGTGAGTGTGTGTGGCCCAACATCGAGTGAGTGTGCGGGGCCCAACATCGAGTGAGTGTGTGTGTCCCCAACATCGAGTGAGTGTGTGGCCCCAACATCGAGTGAGTGTGTGGCCCCAACATCGAGTGAGTGTGTGTCCCCAACATCGAGTGAGTGTGTGTGTCCCCAACATCGAGTGAGTGTGTGGCCCCAACATCGAGTGAGTGTGTGGCCCCAACATCGAGTGAGTGTGTGGCCCAACATCGAGTGAGTGTGTGTGGCCCAACATCGAGTGAGTGTGTGTGGCCCAACATCGAGTGAGTGTGCGGGGCCCAACATCGAGTGAGTGTGTGAGGCCCCAACATCGAGTGAGTGTGTGTGGCCCAACATCGAGTGAGTGTGTGCGGCCCCAACATCGAGTGAGTGTGTGTGGCCCAACATCGAGTGAGTGTGTGTGGCCCAACATCGAGTGAGTGTGTGGCCCAACATCGAGTGAGTGTGTGTGGCCCAACATCGAGTGAGTGTGTGGCCCAACATCGAGTGAGTGTGCGGGGCCCCAACATCGAGTGAGTGTGCGGCCCCAACATCGAGTGAGTGTGTGTCCCCAACATCGAGTGAGTGTGTGTCCCCAACATCGAGTGAGTGTGTGTGTCCCCAACATCGAGTGAGTGTGTGGCCCCAACATCGAGTGAGTGTGTGGCCCAACATCGAGTGAGTGTGCGGGGCCCCAACATCGAGTGAGTGTGCGGCCCCAACATCGAGTGAGTGTGTGAGGCCCCAACATCGAGTGAGTGTGTGTGGCCCCAACATCGAGTGAGTGTGTGCGGGCCCCAACATCGAGTGAGTGTGTGAGGCCCCAACATCGAGTGAGTGTGTGCGGGCCCCAACATCGAGTGAGTGTGCGGGCCCAACATCGAGTGAGTGTGTGAGGCCCCAACATCGAGTGAGTGTGTGTGGCCCCAACATCGAGTGAGTGTGTGAGGCCCCAACATCGAGTGAGTGTGTGTGGCCCAACATCGAGTGAGTGTGTGAGGCCCCAACATCGAGTGAGTGTGTGCGGGGCCCAACATCGAGTGAGTGTGTGAGGCCCAACATCGAGTGAGTGTGTGAGGCCCAACATCGAGTGAGTGTGTGAGGCCCCAACATCGAGTGAGTGTGTGAGGCCCCAACATCGAGTGAGTGTGTGCGAGGCCCCAACATCGAGTGAGTGTGCGGGGCCCAACATCGAGTGAGTGTGCGGGGCCCAACATCGAGTGAGTGTGTGTGGCCCCAACATCGAGTGAGTGTGTGAGGCCCCAACATCGAGTGAGTGTGCGGGGCCCAACATCGAGTGAGTGTGTGCGGCCCCAACATCGAGTGAGTGTGTGTGGCCCCAACATCGAGTGAGTGTGCGGGGCCCAACATCGAGTGAGTGTGCGGGGCCCAACATCGAGTGAGTGTGTGAGGCCCAACATCGAGTGAGTGTGTGAGGCCCAACATCGAGTGAGTGTGTGTGGCCCCAACATCGAGTGAGTGTGTGGCCCCAACATCGAGTGAGTGTGCGGGCCCCAACATCGAGTGAGTGTGTGGCCCCAACATCGAGTGAGTGTGTGGCCCCAACATCGAGTGAGTGTGTGAGGCCCCAACATCGAGTGAGTGTGTGCGGGGCCCAACATCGAGTGAGTGTGTGCGGGGCCCAACATCGAGTGAGTGTGTGCGGGGCCCAACATCGAGTGAGTGTGCGGGGCCCCAACATCGAGTGAGTGTGTGCGGGGCCCAACATCGAGTGAGTGTGCGGGGCCCAACATCGAGTGAGTGTGTGTGGCCCCAACGTCGAGTGAGTGTGTGCGAGGCCCCAACATCGAGTGAGTGTGCGGGGCCCAACATCGAGTGAGTGTGTGTGGCCCCAACATCGAGTGAGTGTGCGGGGCCCAACATCGAGTGAGTGTGTGTCCCCAACATCGAGTGAGTGTGCGGGGCCCAACATCGAGTGAGTGTGCGGGGCCCAACATCGAGTGAGTGTGTGTGGCCCCAACATCGAGTGAGTGTGCGGGGCCCAACATCGAGTGAGTGTGTGTGGCCCCAACATCGAGTGAGTGTGCGGGGCCCAACATCGAGTGAGTGTGTGTGGCCCCAACATCGAGTGAGTGTGCGGGGCCCAACATCGAGTGAGTGTGCGGGGCCCAACATCGAGTGAGTGTGTGCGGCCCCAACATCGAGTGAGTGTGTGTGGCCCCAACATCGAGTGAGTGTGCGGGGCCCAACATCGAGTGAGTGTGCGGGGCCCAACATCGAGTGAGTGTGTGAGGCCCAACATCGAGTGAGTGTGTGAGGCCCAACATCGAGTGAGTGTGTGTGGCCCCAACATCGAGTGAGTGTGTGGCCCCAACATCGAGTGAGTGTGTGGCCCCAACATCGAGTGAGTGTGCGGGCCCCAACATCGAGTGAGTGTGTGGCCCCAACATCGAGTGAGTGTGTGGCCCCAACATCGAGTGAGTGTGTGGCCCCAACATCGAGTGAGTGTGTGAGGCCCCAACATCGAGTGAGTGTGTGCGGGGCCCAACATCGAGTGAGTGTGTGCGGGGCCCAACATCGAGTGAGTGTGTGCGGGGCCCAACATCGAGTGAGTGTGCGGGGCCCCAACATCGAGTGAGTGTGTGCGGGGCCCAACATCGAGTGAGTGTGCGGGGCCCAACATCGAGTGAGTGTGTGTGGCCCCAACATCGAGTGAGTGTGTGGCCCCAACATCGAGTGAGTGTGTGTGGCCCAACATCGAGTGAGTGTGTGTGGCCCCAACATCGAGTGAGTGTGCGGGGCCCAACATCGAGTGAGTGTGCGGGGCCCAACATCGAGTGAGTGTGTGTGGCCCCAACATCGAGTGAGTGTGCGGGGCCCAACATCGAGTGAGTGTGTGGCCCCAACGTCGAGTGAGTGTGTGGCCCCAACATCGAGTGAGTGTGTGGCCCCAACATCGAGTGAGTGTGTGGCCCCAACATCGAGTGAGTGTGTGTGGCCCAACATCGAGTGAGTGTGTGTGGCCCCAACATCGAGTGAGTGTGTGTGGCCCCAACATCGAGTGAGTGTGTGTGGCCCCAACATCGAGTGAGTGTGTGGCCCAACATCGAGTGAGTGTGTGTCCCCAACATCGAGTGAGTGTGTGTCCCCAACATCGAGTGAGTGTGTGAGGCCCCAACATCGAGTGAGTGTGTGTGGCCCAACATCGAGTGAGTGTGCGGGGCCCAACATCGAGTGAGTGTGTGGCCCCAACATCGAGTGAGTGTGTGTCCCCAACATCGAGTGAGTGTGTGTGGCCCCAACGTCGAGTGAGTGTGTGGCCCCAACATCGAGTGAGTGTGCGGGGCCCAACATCGAGTGAGTGTGTGGCCCCAACATCGAGTGAGTGTGTGTGGCCCCAACATCGAGTGAGTGTGTGGCCCCAACATCGAGTGAGTGTGTGCGGGGCCCAACATCGAGTGAGTGTGTGGCCCCAACATCGAGTGAGTGTGTGAGGCCCCAACATCGAGTGAGTGTGTGCGGGGCCCAACATCGAGTGAGTGTGTGTGGCCCAACATCGAGTGAGTGTGCGGGGCCCAACATCGAGTGAGTGTGTGTGGCCCAACATCGAGTGAGTGTGCGGGGCCCAACATCGAGTGAGTGTGCGGGGCCCAACATCGAGTGAGTGTGTGCGGGGCCCAACATCGAGTGAGTGTGTGGCCCCAACATCGAGTGAGTGTGTGTGGCCCAACATCGAGTGAGTGTGTGCGGGCCCCAACATCGAGTGAGTGTGCGGGGCCCAACATCGAGTGAGTGTGTGCGGCCCCAACTTCGAGTGAGTGTGCGGGGCCCAACATCGAGTGAGTGTGCGGGGCCCAACATCGAGTGAGTGTGTGCGGGGCCCAACATCGAGTGAGTGTGTGGGCCCCAACATCGAGTGAGTGTGTGCGGGGCCCAACATCGAGTGAGTGTGTGTGGCCCAACATTGAGTGAGTGTGTGCGGCCCCAACATCGAGTGAGTGTGCGGGGCCCAACATCGAGTGAGTGTGTGTGGCCCCAACATCGAGTGAGTGTGTGCGGGGCCCAACATCGAGTGAGTGTGTGTGGCCCAACATCGAGTGAGTGTGTGCGGGGCCCAACATCGAGTGAGTGTGTGTGGCCCCAACATCGAGTGAGTGTGTGCGGGGCCCAACATCGAGTGAGTGTGTGTGGCCCAACATCGAGTGAGTGTGTGGGGCCCAACATCGAGTGAGTGTGTGCGGCCCCAACATCGAGTGAGTGTGCGGGGCCCAACATCGAGTGAGTGTGTGCGGCCCCAACATCGAGTGAGTGTGCGGGGCCCAACATCGAGTGAGTGTGTGCGGCCCCAACATCGAGTGAGTGTGTGTGGCCCAACATCGAGTGAGTGTGTGCGAGGCCCAACATCGAGTGAGTGTGTGTGGCCCAACATCGAGTGAGTGTGTGCGGCCCCAACATCGAGTGAGTGTGCGGGGCCCAACATCGAGTGAGTGTGTGCGGCCCCAACATCGAGTGAGTGTGCGTGGCCCAACATCGAGTGAGTGTGTGCGGGGCCCAACATCGAGTGAGTGTGTGTGGCCCAACATCGAGTGAGTGTGTGTGGCCCAACATCGAGTGAGTGTGTGCGGGCCCCAACATCGAGTGAGTGTGCGGGGCCCAACATCGAGTGAGTGTGTGCGGCCCCCACATCGAGTGAGTGTGCGGGGCCCAACATCGAGTGAGTGTGCGGGGCCCAACATCGAGTGAGTGTGTGCGGGGCCCCAACATCGAGTGAGTGTTTGTGGCCCAACATCGAGTGAGTGTGTGCGGGGCCCAACATCGAGTGAGTGTTTGTGGCCCAACATCGAGTGAGTGTGTGCGGGGGCCCAAAATCGAGTGAGTGTTTGTGGCCCAACATCGAGTGAGTGTGTGCGGCCCCAACATCGAGTGAGTGTGCGGGGCCCAACATCGAGTGAGTGTGTGTGGCCCCAACATCGAGTGAGTGTGTGCGGGGCCCAACATCGAGTGAGTGTGTGCGGCCCCAACATCGAGTGAGTGTGCGGGGCCCAACATCGAGTGAGTGTGTGCGGCCCAACATCGAGTGAGTGTGCGGGGCCCAACATCGAGTGAGTGTGTGCGGCCCCAACATCGAGTGAGTGTGCGGGGCCCAACATCGAGTGAGTGTGTGCGGCCCCAACATCGAGTGAGTGTGCGGGGCCCAACATCGAGTGAGTGTGCACGGCCCCAACATCGAGTGAGTGTGTGCGGCCCCAACATCGAGTGAGTGTGCGGGGCCCAACATCGAGTGAGTGTGTGTGGCCCCAACATCGAGTGAGTGTGTGCGGCCCCAACATCGAGTGAGTGTGCGGGGCCCAACATCGAGTGAGTGTGTGCGGCCCCAACATCGAGTGAGTGTGTGCGGGTCCCAACATCGAGTGAGTGTGCGCGGCCCAACATCGAGTGAGTGTGTGCGGGGCCCAACATCGAGTGAGTGTGTGCGGCCCCAACATCGAGTGAGTGTGTGCGGCCCCAACATCGAGTGAGTGTGCGCGGCCCCAACATCGAGTGAGTGTGCGCGGCCCAACATCGAGTGAGTGTGCGGGGCCCCAACATCGAGTGAGTGTGTGCGGCCCCAACATCGAGTGAGTGTGTGCGGCCCCAACATCGAGTGAGTGTGTGCGGCCCCAACATCGAGTGAGTGTGTGCGGGGCCCAACATCGAGTGAGTGTGCGGGGCCCAACATCGAGTGAGTGTGTGCGGCCCCAACATCGAGTGAGTGTGTGCGGGGCCCAACATCGAGTGAGTGTGCGGGGCCCAACATCGAGTGAGTGTGTGCGGGGCCCAACATCGAGTGAGTGTGTGCGGGGCCCAACATCGAGTGAGTGTGTGCGGCCCCAACATCGAGTGAGTGTGTGTGGCCCCAACATCGAGTGAGTGTGCGGCCCCAACATCGAGTGAGTGTGCACGGCCCCAACATCGAGTGAGTGTGTGCGGCCCCAACATCGAGTGAGTGTGTGTGGCCCCAACATCGAGTGAGTGTGCGGGGCCCAACATCGAGTGAGTGTGTGCGGGGCCCAACATCGAGTGAGTGTGCGGGGCCCAACATCGAGTGAGTGTGCGGGGCCCAACATCGAGTGAGTGTGTGCGGCCCCAACATCGAGTGAGTGTGTGCGGCCCCAACATCGAGTGAGTGTGCACGGCCCCAACATCGAGTGAGTGTGTGCGGCCCCAACATCGAGTGAGTGTGTGCGGCCCCAACATCGAGTGAGTGTGTGCGGCCCCAACATCGAGTGAGTGTGTGCGGCCCCAACATCGAGTGAGTGTGCGCGGCCCAACATCAAGTGAGTGTGCGGGGCCCAACATCGAGTGAGTGTGTGTGGCCCCAACATCGAGTGAGTGTGCGGGGCCCAACATCGAGTGAGTGTGCGGGGCCCAACATCGAGTGAGTGTGTGTGGCCCCAACATCGAGTGAGTGTGCGGGGCCCAACATCGAGTGAGTGTGTGTGGCCCCAACATCGAGTGAGTGTGCGGGGCCCCAACATCGAGTGAGTGTGCAGGGCCCAACATCGAGTGAGTGTGCGGGGCCCCAACATCGAGTGAGTGTGTGAGGTCCCAACATCGAGTGAGTGTGCAGGGCCCAACATCGAGTGAGTGTGTGTGGCCCCAACATCGAGTGAGTGTGTGAGGTCCCAACATCGAGTGAGTGTGCGGGGCCCAACATCGAGTGAGTGTGCGGGGCCCAACATCGAGTGAGTGTGTGCGGGCCCCAACATCGAGTGAGTGTGCGGGGCCCAACATCGAGTGAGTGTGCGGGGGCCCAACATCGAGTGAGTGTGTGCGGGGCCCAACATCGAGTGAGTGTGCGGGGCCCAACATCGAGTGAGTGTGCGGGGCCCAACATCGAGTGAGTGTGCGGGGCCCAACATCGAGTGAGTGTGCACGGCCCCAACATCGAGTGAGTGTGCAGGGCCCAACATCGAGTGAGTGTGTGCGGCCCCAACATCGAGTGAGTGTGCGGGGCCCAACATCGAGTGAGTGTGCGGGGCCCAACATCGAGTGAGTGTGTGCGGCCCCAACATCGAGTGAGTGTGTGCGGGGCCCAACATCGAGTGAGTGTGTGTGGCCCAACATCGAGTGAGTGTGTGCGGCCCCAACATCGAGTGAGTGTGTGCGGGGCCCAACATCGAGTGAGTGTGTGTGGCCCAACATCGAGTGAGTGTGTGCGGGGCCCAACATCGAGTGAGTGTGCGGGGCCCAACATCGAGTGAGTGTGTGCGGCCCCAACATCGAGTGAGTGTGCGCGGCCCCAACATCGAGTGAGTGTGTGAGGTCCCAACATCGAGTGAGTGTGTGCGGCCCCAACATCGAGTGAGTGTGCGCGGCCCCAACATCGAGTGAGTGTGTGTGGCCCAACATCGAGTGAGTGTGTGCGGGGCCCAACATCGAGTGAGTGTGTGAGGTCCCAACATCGAGTGAGTGTGTGGCCCCAACATCGAGTGAGAGTGTGCGGGGCCCCAACATCGAGTGAGTGTGTGCGGGGCCCAACATCGAGTGAGTGTGTGCGGGGCCCAACATCGAGTGAGTGTGTGCGGGGCCCAACATCGAGTGAGTGTGTGCGGGGCCCAACATCGAGTGAGTGTGCGGGGCCCAACATCGAGTGAGTGTGTGCGGGGCCCAACATCGAGTGAGTGTGCATGGCCCCAACATCAAGTGAGTGTGCGGGGCCCAACATCGAGTGAGTGTGTGCGGCCCCAACATCGAGTGAGTGTGTGAGGCCCCAACATCGAGTGAGTGTGTGCGGCCCCAACATCGAGTGAGTGTGCGCGGCCCCAACATCGAGTGAGTGTGTGAGGCCCCAACATCGAGTGAGTGTGCGCGGCCCCAACATCGAGTGAGTGTGCGGCCCCAACATCGAGTGAGTGTGTGTGGCCCCAACGTCGAGTGAGTGTGCGGGGCCCAACATCGAATGAGTGTGTGTGGCCCCAACATCGAGTGAGTGTGTGCGGGGCCCAACATCGAGTGAGTGTGCGGGGCCCAACATCGAGTGAGTGTGCGGGGCCCAACATCGAGTGAGTGTGCGGGGCCCAACATCGAGTGAGTGTGTGAGGCCCCAACATCGAGTGAGTGTGTGCGGGGCCCAACATCGAGTGAGTGTGTGAGGCCCCAACATCGAGTGAGTGTGCGGGGCCCAACATCGAGTGAGTGTGTGTGGCCCCAACATCGAGTGAGTGTGCGGGGCCCAACATCGAGTGAGTGTGTGCGGGGCCCCAACATCGAGTGAGTGTGTGAGGCCCCAACATCGAGTGAGTGTGTGGCCCAACATCGAGTGAGTGTGTGTGGCCCCAACATCGAGTGAGTGTGTGGCCTAACATCGAGTGAGTGTGCGGGGCCCAACATCGAGTGAGTGTGTGCGGGGCCCCAACATCGAGTGAGTGTGTGAGGCCCCAACATCGAGTGAGTGTGTGAGGCCCAACATCGAGTGAGTGTGCGGGGCCCAACATCGAGTGAGTGTGAGGCCCCAACATCGAGTGAGTGTGTGTGGCCCCAACATCGAGTGAGTGTGCGGGGCCCAACATCGAGTGAGTGTGCGGGGCCCAACATCGAGTGAGTGTGCGGGGCCCCAACATCGAGTGAGTGTGCGGGGCCCAACATCGAGTGAGTGTGCGGGGCCCAACATCGAGTGAGTGTGCGGGGCCCAACATCGAGTGAGTGTGTGCGGGGCCCAACATCGAGTGAGTGTGTGCGGGGCCCAACATCGAGTGAGTGTGTGCGGGGCCCAACATCGAGTGAGTGTGTGCGGGGCCCAACATCGAGTGAGTGTGTGCGGGCCCCAACATCGAGTGAGTGTGCGGGGCCCAACATCGAGTGAGTGTGCGGGGCCCAACATCGAGTGAGTGTGTGCGGGGCCCCAACATCGAGTGAGTGTGTGCGGGGCCCAACATCGAGTGAGTGTGCGGGGCCCAACATCGAGTGAGTGTGTGAGGCCCCAACATCGAGTGAGTGTGTGGCCCCAACATCGAGTGAGTGTGTGTGTACCCAACATCGAGTGAGTGTGTGAGGCCCCAACATCGAGTGAGTGTGTGAGGCCCCAACATCGAGTGAGTGTGCGGGGCCCAACATCGAGTGAGTGTGTGAGGCCCCAACATCGAGTGAGTGTGAGGCCCCAACATCGAGTGAGTGTGCGGGGCCCAACATCGAGTGAGTGTGTGAGGCCCCAACATCGAGTGAGTGTGCGGCCCCAACATCGAGTGAGTGTGTGGCCCCAACATCGAGTGAGTGTGTGAGGCCCCAACATCGAGTGAGTGTGTGTGGCCCCAACATCGAGTGAGTGTGCGGGGCCCAACATCGAGCGAGTGTGCGGGGCCCAACATCGAGTGAGTGTGTGAGGCCCAACATCGAGTGAGTGTGCGGGGCCCTACATCGAGTGAGTGTGTGAGGCCCCAACATCGAGTGAGTGTGTGGCCCAACATCGAGTGAGTGTGTGGCCCCAACATCGAGTGAGTGTGTGCGGGGCCCAACATCGAGCGAGTGTGCGGGGCCCAACATCGAGTGAGTGTGTGAGGCCCAACATCGAGTGAGTGTGTGTGGCCCCAACATCGAGTGAGTGTGTGCGGGGCCCAACATCGAGCGAGTGTGCGGGGCCCAACATCGAGTGAGTGTGTGAGGCCCAACATCGAGTGAGTGTGTGTGGCCCCAACATCGAGTGAGTGTGCGGGGCCCAACATCGAGCGAGTGTGCGGGGCCCAACATCGAGTGAGTGTGTGTCCCCAACATCGAGTGAGTGTGTGTCCCCAACATCGAGTGAGTGTGCGGGGCCCAACATCGAGTGAGTGTGTGTGTCCCCAACATCGAGTGAGTGTGCGGGGCCCAACATCGAGTGAGTGTGTGTGGCCCCAACATCGAGTGAGTGTGTGAGGCCCCAACATCGAGTGAGTGTGTGGCCCAACATCGAGTGAGTGTGTGTGGCCCCAACATCGAGTGAGTGTGCGGGGTCCAACATCGAGCGAGTGTGCGGGGCCCAACATCGAGTGAGTGTGTGAGGCCCAACATCGAGTGAGTGTGTGTGGCCCCAACATCGAGTGAGTGTGCGGGGCCCAACATCGAGCGAGTGTGCGGGGCCCAACATCGAGTGAGTGTGTGTCCCCAACATCGAGTGAGTGTGTGTCCCCAACATCGAGTGAGTGTGCGGGGCCCAACATCGAGTGAGTGTGTGTGTCCCCAACATCGAGTGAGTGTGCGGGGCCCAACATCGAGTGAGTGTGTGAGGCCCCAACATCGAGTGAGTGTGCGGGGCCCAACATCGAGTGAGTGTGCGGGGCGTAACATCGAGTGAGTGTGTGAGGCCCCAACATCGAGTGAGTGTGCGGGGCCCAACATCGAGTGAGTGTGCGGGGCCCAACATCGAGTGAGTGTGTGTGGCCCCAACATCGAGTGAGTGTGCGCGGGGCCCCAACATCGAGTGAGTGTGTGAGGCCCCAACATCGAGTGAGTGTGTGAGGCCCCAACATCGAATGAGTGTGCGGGGCCCAACATCGAGTGAGTGTGCGGGGCCCAACATCGAGTGAGTGTGCGGGGCCCCAACATCGAGTGAGTGTGTGAGGCCCCAACATCGAGTGAGTGTGCGGGGCCCAACATCGAGTGAGTGTGCGGGGCGTAACATCGAGTGAGTGTGTGGCCCCAACATCGAGTGAGTGTGCGGGGCGTAACATCGAGTGAGTGTGTGCGGGGCCCCAACATCGAGTGAGTGTGTGAGGCCCCAACATCGAGTGAGTGTGTGTGGCCCCAACATCGAGTGAGTGTGTGGCCCCAACATTGAGTGAGTGTGTGTGTCCCCAACATCGAGTGAGTGTGCGGGGCCCAACATCGAGTGAGTGTGTGTCCCCAACATCGAGTGAGTGTGTGTGGCCCCAACATCGAGTGAGTGTGTGTCCCCAACATCGAGTGAGTGTGCGGGGCCCAACATCGAGTGAGTGTGTGTGGCCCAACATCGAGTGAGTGTGTGAGGCCCCAACATCGAGTGAGTGTGTGTGGCCCCAACATCGAGTGAGTGTGTGGCCCCAACATCGAGTGAGTGTGTGTGGCCCAACATCGAGTGAGTGTGTGGCCCCAACATCGAGTGAGTGTGCGGGGCCCAACATCGAGTGAGTGTGTGAGGCCCCAACATCGAGTGAGTGTGTGTGGCCCCAACATCGAGTGAGTGTGAGGCCCCAACATCGAGTGAGTGTGAGGCCCCAACATCGAGTGAGTGTGCGGCCCCAACATCGAGTGAGTGTGTGGCCCCAACATCGAGTGAGTGTGTGTGGCCCCAACATCGAGTGAGTGTGTGGCCCCAACATCGAGTGAGTGTGTGTGGCCCCAACATCGAGTGAGTGTGTGGCCCCAACATCGAGTGAGTGTGTGGCCCCAACATCGAGTGAGTGTGTGTGGCCCCAACATCGAGTGAGTGTGTGGCCCCAACATCGAGTGAGTGTATGGCCCCAACATCGAGTGAGTGTGTGAGGCCCCAACATCGAGTGAGTGTGTGGCCCCAACATCGAGTGAGTGTGTGTGGCCCCAACATCGAGTGAGTGTGTGAGGCCCCAACATCGAGTGAGTGTGTGAGGCCCCAACATCGAGTGAGTGTGTGTGGCCCCAACATCGAGTGAGTGTGTGTGGCCCAACATCGAGTGAGTGTGTGAGGCCCCAACATCGAGTGAGTGTGTGAGGCCCCAACATCGAGTGAGTGTGTGTGGCCCAACATCGAGTGAGTGTGCGGGGCCCAACATCGAGTGAGTGTGCGGGGCCCAACATCGAGTGAGTGTGCGGGGCCCAACATCGAGTGAGTGTGTGGCCCAACATCGAGTGAGTGTGCGGGGCCCAACATCGAGTGAGTGTGCGGGGCCCAACATCGAGTGAGTGTGCGGGGCCCAACATCGAGTGAGTGTGTGGCCCAACATCGAGTGAGTGTGCGGGGCCCAACATCGAGTGAGTGTGCGGGGCCCAACATCGAGTGAGTGTGCGGGGCCCAACATCGAGTGAGTGTGTGAGGCCCCAACATCGAGTGAGTGTGTGTGGCCCAACATCGAGTGAGTGTGCGGGGCCCCAACATCGAGTGAGTGTGTGAGGCCCAACATCGAGTGAGTGTGTGTGGCCCAACATCGAGTGAGTGTGCGGGGCCTAACATCGAGTGAGTGTGCGGGGCCCAACATCGAGTGAGTGTGCGTGGCCCAACATCGAGTGAGTGTGTGTGGCCCAACATCGAGTGAGTGTGCGGGGCCCAACATCGAGTGAGTGTGTGTGGCCCAACATCGAGTGAGTGTGTGTGGCCCAACATCGAGTGAGTGTGCGGGGCCCAACATCGAGCGAGTGTGTGTGGCCCAACATCGAGTGAGTGTGCGGGGCCCAACATCGAGTGAGTGTGTGAGGCCCAACATCGAGTGAGTGTGCGGGGCCCAACATCGAGTGAGTGTGTGTGGCCCAACATCGAGTGAGTGTGCGGGGCCCAACATCGAGCGAGTGTGTGTGGCCCAACATCGAGTGAGTGTGCGGGGCCCCAACATCGAGTGAGTGTGTGAGGCCCCAACATCGAGTGAGTGAGTGTGGCCCCAACATCGAGTGAGTGTGTGTGGCCCCAACATCGAGTGAGTGTGTGTGGCCCAACATCGAGTGAGTGTGTGAGGCCCCAACATCGAGTGAGTGTGTGTGGCCCCAACATCGAGTGAGTGTGTGTGGCCCAACATCGAGTGAGTGTGCGGGGCCCAACATCGAGTGAGTGTGTGCGGGGCCCAACATCGAGTGAGTGTGTGTGGCCCCAACATCGAGTGAGTGTGTGTGGCCCCAACATCGAGTGAGTGTGTGTGGCCCAACATTGAGTGAGTGTGTGTGGCCCAACATTGAGTGAGTGTGCGGGGCCCAACATCGAGTGAGTGTGTGTGGCCCAACATTGAGTGAGTGTGCGGGGCCCAACATCGAGTGAGTGTGTGTGGCCCAACATTGAGTGAGTGTGCGGGGCCCAACATCGAGTGAGTGTGTGTGGCCCCAACATCGAGTGAGTGTGTGTGGCCCAACATCGAGTGAGTGTGTGAGGCCCCAACATCGAGTGAGTGTGCGGGGCCCAACATCGAGTGAGTGTGTGAGGCCCCAACATCGAGTGAGTGTGTGTGGCCCAACATCGAGTGAGTGTGTGAGGCCCCAACATCGAGTGAGTGTGTGGCCCAACATCGAGTGAGTGTGCGGGGCCCAACATCGAGTGAGTGTGTGAGGCCCCAACATCGAGTGAGTGTGTGTGGCCCAACATCGAGTGAGTGTGTGAGGCCCCAACATCGAGTGAGTGTGCGGGGCCCAACATCGAGTGAGTGTGTGAGGCCCCAACATCGAGTGAGTGTGTGAGGCCCAACATCGAGTGAGTGTGCGGGGCCCAACATCGAGTGAGTGTGTGGCCCCAACATCGAGTGAGTGTGCAGGGCCCAACATCGAGTGAGTGTGTGTGGCCCAACATCGAGTGAGTGTGTGTGGCCCCAACATCGAGTGAGTGTGTGAGGCCCAACATCGAGTGAGTGTGCGGGGCCCAACATCGAGTGAGTGTGTGGCCCCAACATCGAGTGAGTGTGTGCGGCCCCAACATCGAGTGAGTGTGTGGCCCCAACATCGAGTGAGTGTGTGTGGCCCAACATCGAGTGAGTGTGTGTGGCCCCAACATCGAGTGAGTGTGTGAGGCCCCAACATCGAGTGAGTGTGTGTGGCCCAACATCGAGTGAGTGTGTGGCCCCAACATCGAGTGAGTGTGTGTGGCCCCAACATCGAGTGAGTGTGTGAGGCCCCAACATCGAGTGAGTGTGTGCGGCCCCAACATCGAGTGAGTGTGTGCGGCCCCAACATCGAGTGAGTGTGTGTGGCCCAACATCGAGTGAGTGTGTGTGGCCCCAACATCGAGTGAGTGTGTGAGGCCCCAACATCGAGTGAGTGTGTGTGGCCCAACATCGAGTGAGTGTGTGAGGCCCCAACATCGAGTGAGTGTGTGCGGCCCCAACATCGAGTGAGTGTGTGTGTCCCCAACATCGAGTGAGTGTGTGAGGCCCCAACATCGAGTGAGTGTGAGGCCCCAACATCGAGTGAGTGTGTGAGGCCCCAACATCGAGTGAGTGTGCGGGGCCCAACATCGAGTGAGTGTGTGCGGCCCCAACATCGAGTGAGTGTGTGTGGCCCCAACATCGAGTGAGTGTGTGTGGCCCCAACATCGAGTGAGTGTGTGTGGCCCCAACATCGAGTGAGTGTGAGGCCCCAACATCGAGTGTGTGTGCGGGGCCCAACATCGAGTGAGTGTGTGGCCCCAACATCGAGTGTGTGTGCGGGGCCCAACATCGAGTGAGTGTGTGCGGCCCCAACATCGAGTGAGTGTGTGTGGCCCCAACATCGAGTGAGTGTGTGTGGCCCCAACATCGAGTGAGTGTGTGTGGCCCCAACATCGAGTGAGTGTGAGGCCCCAACATCGAGTGAGTGTGTGTGGCCCCAACATCGAGTGAGTGTGTGTGGCCCCAACATCGAGTGAGTGTGCGGGGCCCAACATCGAGTGAGTGTGTGGCCCCAACATCGAGTGAGTGTGTGTGGCCCCAACATCGAGTGAGTGTGCGGGGCCCAACATCGAGTGAGTGTGTGAGGCCCCAACATCGAGTGAGTGTGTGCGGCCCCAACATCGAGTGAGTGTGTGTGGCCCCAACATCGAGTGAGTGTGAGGCCCCAACATCGAGTGAGTGTGTGGCCCCAACATCGAGTGAGTGTGTGTGGCCCCAACATCGAGTGAGTGTGCGGGGCCCAACATCGAGTGAGTGTGTGTGGCCCCAACATCGAGTGAGTGTGAGGCCCCAACATCGAGTGAGTGTGTGAGGCCCCAACATCGAGTGAGTGTGCGGGGCCCAACATCGAGTGAGTGTGTGAGGCCCCAACATCGAGTGAGTGTGTGCGGCCCCAACATCGAGTGAGTGTGAGGCCCCAACATCGAGTGAGTGTGTGTGGCCCCAACATCGAGTGAGTGTGAGGCCCCAACATCGAGTGAGTGTGTGAGGCCCCAACATCGAGTGAGTGTGCGGGGCCCAACATCGAGTGAGTGTGTGTGGCCCCAACATCGAGTGAGTGTGAGGCCCCAACATCGAGTGAGTGTGTGCGGCCCCAACATCGAGTGAGTGTGTGTGGCCCCAACATCGAGTGAGTGTGCGGGGCCCAACATCGAGTGAGTGTGCGGGGCGTAACATCGAGTGAGTGTGTGAGGCCCCAACATCGAGTGAGTGTGCGGGGCCCAACATCGAGTGAGTGTGCGGGGCCCAACATCGAGTGAGTGTGTGTGGCCCCAACATCGAGTGAGTGTGCGCGGGGCCCCAACATCGAGTGAGTGTGCGGGGCGTAACATCGAGTGAGTGTGTGTGGCCCCAACATCGAGTGAGTGTGCGCGGGGCCCCAACATCGAGTGAGTGTGTGAGGCCCCAACATCGAGTGAGTGTGTGAGGCCCCAACATCGAGTGAGTGTGCGGGGCCCAACATCGAGTGAGTGTGCGGGGCCCAACATCGAGTGAGTGTGCGGGGCCCCAACATCGAGTGAGTGTGTGAGGCCCCAACATCGAGTGAGTGTGCGGGGCCCAACATCGAGTGAGTGTGCGGGGCGTAACATCGAGTGAGTGTGTGTGGCCCCAACATCGAGTGAGTGTGCGGGGCGTAACATCGAGTGAGTGTGTGCGGGGCCCCAACATCGAGTGAGTGTGTGAGGCCCCAACATCGAGTGAGTGTGTGTGGCCCCAACATCGAGTGAGTGTGTGTCCCCAACATCGAGTGAGTGTGCGGGGCCCAACATCGAGTGAGTGTGTGTCCCCAACATCGAGTGAGTGTGTGTGGCCCCAACATCGAGTGAGTGTGTGTCCCCATCATCGAGTGAGTGTGCGGGGCCCAACATCGAGTGAGTGTGTGTGGCCCAACATCGAGTGAGTGTGTGAGGCCCCAACATCGAGTGAGTGTGTGTGGCCCCAACATCGAGTGAGTGTGTGGCCCCAACATCGAGTGAGTGTGCGCGGCCCAACATCGAGTGAGTGTGTGGCCCCAACATCGAGTGAGTGTGCGGGGCCCAACATCGAGTGAGTGTGTGAGGCCCCAACATCGAGTGAGTGTGTGTGGCCCCAACATCGAGTGAGTGTGAGGCCCCAACATCGAGTGAGTGTGAGGCCCCAACATCGAGTGAGTGTGCGGCCCCAACATCGAGTGAGTGTGTGGCCCCAACATCGAGTGAGTGTGTGTGGCCCCAACATCGAGTGAGTGTGTGGCCCCAACATCGAGTGAGTGTGTGTGGCCCCAACATCGAGTGAGTGTGTGGCCCCAACATCGAGTGAGTGTGTGGCCCCAACATCGAGTGAGTGTGTGTGGCCCCAACATCGAGTGAGTGTGTGGCCCCAACATCGAGTGAGTGTATGGCCCCAACATCGAGTGAGTGTGTGAGGCCCCAACATCGAGTGAGTGTGTGGCCCCAACATCGAGTGAGTGTGTGTGGCCCCAACATCGAGTGAGTGTGTGAGGCCCCAACATCGAGTGAGTGTGTGAGGCCCCAACATCGAGTGAGTGTGTGTGGCCCCAACATCGAGTGAGTGTGTGTGGCCCAACATCGAGTGAGTGTGTGAGGCCCCAACATCGAGTGAGTGTGTGAGGCCCCAACATCGAGTGAGTGTGTGTGGCCCAACATCGAGTGAGTGTGCGGGGCCCAACATCGAGTGAGTGTGCGGGGCCCAACATCGAGTGAGTGTGCGGGGCCCAACATCGAGTGAGTGTGTGGCCCAACATCGAGTGAGTGTGCGGGGCCCAACATCGAGTGAGTGTGCGGGGCCCAACATCGAGTGAGTGTGCGGGGCCCAACATCGAGTGAGTGTGTGGCCCAACATCGAGTGAGTGTGCGGGGCCCAACATCGAGTGAGTGTGCGGGGCCCAACATCGAGTGAGTGTGCGGGGCCCAACATCGAGTGAGTGTGTGAGGCCCCAACATCGAGTGAGTGTGTGTGGCCCAACATCGAGTGAGTGTGCGGGGCCCCAACATCGAGTGAGTGTGTGAGGCCCAACATCGAGTGAGTGTGTGTGGCCCAACATCGAGTGAGTGTGCGTGGCCTAACATCGAGTGAGTGTGCGGGGCCCAACATCGAGTGAGTGTGCGTGGCCCAACATCGAGTGAGTGTGTGTGGCCCAACATCGAGTGAGTGTGCGGGGCCCAACATCGAGTGAGTGTGTGTGGCCCAACATCGAGTGAGTGTGTGTGGCCCAACATCGAGTGAGTGTGCGGGGCCCAACATCGAGCGAGTGTGTGTGGCCCAACATCGAGTGAGTGTGCGGGGCCCAACATCGAGTGAGTGTGTGAGGCCCAACATCGAGTGAGTGTGCGGGGCCCAACATCGAGTGAGTGTGTGTGGCCCAACATCGAGTGAGTGTGCGGGGCCCAACATCGAGCGAGTGTGTGTGGCCCAACATCGAGTGAGTGTGCGGGGCCCCAACATCGAGTGAGTGTGTGAGGCCCCAACATCGAGTGAGTGAGTGTGGCCCCAACATCGAGTGAGTGTGTGTGGCCCCAACATCGAGTGAGTGTGTGTGGCCCAACATCGAGTGAGTGTGTGAGGCCCCAACATCGAGTGAGTGTGTGTGGCCCCAACATCGAGTGAGTGTGTGTGGCCCAACATCGAGTGAGTGTGCGGGGCCCAACATCGAGTGAGTGTGTGCGGGGCCCAACATCGAGTGAGTGTGTGTGGCCCCAACATCGAGTGAGTGTGTGTGGCCCCAACATCGAGTGAGTGTGTGTGGCCCAACATTGAGTGAGTGTGTGTGGCCCAACATTGAGTGAGTGTGCGGGGCCCAACATCGAGTGAGTGTGTGTGGCCCAACATTGAGTGAGTGTGCGGGGCCCAACATCGAGTGAGTGTGTGTGGCCCAACATTGAGTGAGTGTGCGGGGCCCAACATCGAGTGAGTGTGTGTGGCCCCAACATCGAGTGAGTGTGTGTGGCCCAACATCGAGTGAGTGTGTGAGGCCCCAACATCGAGTGAGTGTGCGGGGCCCAACATCGAGTGAGTGTGTGAGGCCCCAACATCGAGTGAGTGTGTGTGGCCCAACATCGAGTGAGTGTGTGAGGCCCCAACATCGAGTGAGTGTGTGGCCCAACATCGAGTGAGTGTGCGGGGCCCAACATCGAGTGAGTGTGTGAGGCCCCAACATCGAGTGAGTGTGTGTGGCCCAACATCGAGTGAGTGTGTGAGGCCCCAACATCGAGTGAGTGTGCGGGGCCCAACATCGAGTGAGTGTGTGAGGCCCCAACATCGAGTGAGTGTGTGAGGCCCAACATCGAGTGAGTGTGCGGGGCCCAACATCGAGTGAGTGTGTGGCCCCAACATCGAGTGAGTGTGCAGGGCCCAACATCGAGTGAGTGTGTGTGGCCCAACATCGAGTGAGTGTGTGTGGCCCCAACATCGAGTGAGTGTGTGAGGCCCAACATCGAGTGAGTGTGCGGGGCCCAACATCGAGTGAGTGTGTGGCCCCAACATCGAGTGAGTGTGTGCGGCCCCAACATCGAGTGAGTGTGTGGCCCCAACATCGAGTGAGTGTGTGTGGCCCAACATCGAGTGAGTGTGTGTGGCCCCAACATCGAGTGAGTGTGTGAGGCCCCAACATCGAGTGAGTGTGTGTGGCCCAACATCGAGTGAGTGTGTGGCCCCAACATCGAGTGAGTGTGTGTGGCCCCAACATCGAGTGAGTGTGTGAGGCCCCAACATCGAGTGAGTGTGTGCGGCCCCAACATCGAGTGAGTGTGTGCGGCCCCAACATCGAGTGAGTGTGTGTGGCCCAACATCGAGTGAGTGTGTGTGGCCCCAACATCGAGTGAGTGTGTGAGGCCCCAACATCGAGTGAGTGTGTGTGGCCCAACATCGAGTGAGTGTGTGAGGCCCCAACATCGAGTGAGTGTGTGCGGCCCCAACATCGAGTGAGTGTGTGTGTCCCCAACATCGAGTGAGTGTGTGTGGCCCCAACATCGAGTGAGTGTGTGAGGCCCCAACATCGAGTGAGTGTGAGGCCCCAACATCGAGTGAGTGTGTGAGGCCCCAACATCGAGTGAGTGTGCGGGGCCCAACATCGAGTGAGTGTGTGCGGCCCCAACATCGAGTGAGTGTGTGTGGCCCCAACATCGAGTGAGTGTGTGTGGCCCCAACATCGAGTGAGTGTGTGTGGCCCCAACATCGAGTGAGTGTGAGGCCCCAACATCGAGTGTGTGTGCGGGGCCCAACATCGAGTGAGTGTGTGGCCCCAACATCGAGTGTGTGTGCGGGGCCCAACATCGAGTGAGTGTGTGCGGCCCCAACATCGAGTGAGTGTGTGTGGCCCCAACATCGAGTGAGTGTGTGTGGCCCCAACATCGAGTGAGTGTGTGTGGCCCCAACATCGAGTGAGTGTGAGGCCCCAACATCGAGTGAGTGTGTGTGGCCCCAACATCGAGTGAGTGTGTGTGGCCCCAACATCGAGTGAGTGTGCGGGGCCCAACATCGAGTGAGTGTGTGGCCCCAACATCGAGTGAGTGTGTGTGGCCCCAACATCGAGTGAGTGTGCGGGGCCCAACATCGAGTGAGTGTGTGAGGCCCCAACATCGAGTGAGTGTGTGCGGCACCAACATCGAGTGAGTGTGTGTGGCCCCAACATCGAGTGAGTGTGAGGCCCCAACATCGAGTGAGTGTGTGGCCCCAACATCGAGTGAGTGTGTGTGGCCCCAACATCGAGTGAGTGTGCGGGGCCCAACATCGAGTGAGTGTGTGTGGCCCCAACATCGAGTGAGTGTGAGGCCCCAACATCGAGTGAGTGTGTGAGGCCCCAACATCGAGTGAGTGTGCGGGGCCCAACATCGAGTGAGTGTGTGAGGCCCCAACATCGAGTGAGTGTGTGCGGCCCCAACATCGAGTGAGTGTGAGGCCCCAACATCGAGTGAGTGTGTGTGGCCCCAACATCGAGTGAGTGTGAGGCCCCAACATCGAGTGAGTGTGTGAGGCCCCAACATCGAGTGAGTGTGCGGGGCCCAACATCGAGTGAGTGTGTGTGGCCCCAACATCGAGTGAGTGTGAGGCCCCAACATCGAGTGAGTGTGTGCGGCCCCAACATCGAGTGAGTGTGTGTGGCCCCAACATCGAGTGAGTGTGCGGGGCCCAACATCGAGTGAGTGTGTGTGGCCCCAACATCGAGTGAGTGTGAGGCCCCAACATCGAGTGAGTGTGTGTCCCCAACATCGAGTGAGTGTGCGGGGCCCAACATCGAGTGAGTGTGTGGCCCCAACATCGAGTGAGTGTGTGCGGCCCCAACATCGAGTGAGTGTGTGTGGCCCCAACATCGAGTGAGTGTGTGTGGCCCAACATCGAGTGAGTGTGTGGCCCAACATCGAGTGAGTGTGTGGCCCCAACATCGAGTGAGTGTGTGGCCCAACATCGAGTGAGTGTGTGAGGCCCAACATCGAGTGAGTGTGTGTGGCCCAACATCGAGTGAGTGTGTGAGGCCCCAACATCGAGTGAGTGTGTGAGGCCCCAACATCGAGTGAGTGTGTGTGGCCCAACATCGAGTGAGTGTGTGTGGCCCAACATCGAGTGAGTGTGTGAGGCCCCAACATCGAGTGAGTGTGTGAGGCCCCAACATCGAGTGAGTGTGTGTGGCCCCAACATCGAGTGAGTGTGTGAGGCCCCAACATCGAGTGAGTGTGTGAGGCCCCAACATCGAGTGAGTGTGTGAGGCCCCAACATCGAGTGAGTGTGTGCGGGGCCCAACATCGAGTGAGTGTGTGGCCCAACATCGAGTGAGTGTGTGTGGCCCCAACATCGAGTGAGTGTGTGAGGCCCCAACATCGAGTGAGTGTGTGCGGGGCCCAACATCGAGTGAGTGTGTGAGGCCCCAACATCGAGTGAGTGTGTGCGGGGCCCAACATCGAGTGAGTGTGTGGCCCAACATCGAGTGAGTGTGTGCGGGGCCCAACATCGAGTGAGTGTGTGGCCCAACATCGAGTGAGTGTGTGGCCCCAACATCGAGTGAGTGTGTGTGGCCCCAACATCGAGTGAGTGTGCGGGGCCCAACATCGAGTGAGTGTGTGTGGCCCCAACATCGAGTGAGTGTGCGGGGCCCAACATCGAGTGAGTGTGTGTGGCCCCAACATCGAGTGAGTGTGTGTGGCCCAACATCGAGTGAGTGTGTGTGGCCCAACATCGAGTGAGTGTGTGTGGCCCCAACATCGAGTGAGTGTGTGTGGCCCAACATCGAGTGAGTGTGTGTGGCCCCAACATCGAGTGAGTGTGCGGGGCCCAACATCGAGTGAGTGTGTGTGGCCCCAACATCGAGTGAGTGTGTGTGGCCCAACATCGAGTGAGTGTGTGTGGCCCAACATCGAGTGAGTGTGTGAGGCCCAACATCGAGTGAGTGTGTGAGGCCCCAACATCGAGTGAGTGTGTGGCCCCAACATCGAGTGAGTGTGTGAGGCCCCAACATCGAGTGAGTGTGTGGCCCCAACATCGAGTGAGTGTGTGTGGCCCAACATCGAGTGAGTGTGTGAGGCCCAACATCGAGTGAGTGTGTGAGGCCCCAACATCGAGTGAGTGTGTGCGGGGCCTAACATCGAGTGAGTGTGTGTGGCCCAACATCGAGTGAGTGTGTGCGGGGCCTAACATCGAGTGAGTGTGCGGGGCCCAACATCGAGTGAGTGTGTGAGGCCCCAACATCGAGTGAGTGTGTGAGGCCCCAACATCGAGTGAGTGTGTGCGGGGCCCAACATCGAGTGAGTGTGCGGGGCCCCAACATCGAGTGAGTGTGTGAGGCCCCAACATCGAGTGAGTGTGTGTGGCCCAACATCGAGTGAGTGTGTGAGGCCCCAACATCGAGTGAGTGTGTGTGGCCCCAACATCGAGTGAGTGTGTGTGGCCCAACATCGAGTGAGTGTGTGTGGCCCCAACATCGAGTGAGTGTGTGTGGCCCAACATCGAGTGAGTGTGTGTGGCCCAACATCGAGTGAGTGTGTGGCCCCAACATCGAGTGAGTGTGTGAGGCCCAACATCGAGTGAGTGTGTGAGGCCCCAACATCGAGTGAGTGTGTGTCCCCAACATCGAGTGAGTGTGTGTCCCCAACATCGAGTGAGTGTGTGAGGCCCCAACATCGAGTGAGTGTGTGTCCCCAACATCGAGTGAGTGTGTGTCCCCAACATCGAGTGAGTGTGTGAGGCCCCAACATCGAGTGAGTGTGTGTCCCCAACATCGAGTGAGTGTGCGGGGCCTAACATCGAGTGAGTGTGCGGGGCCCAACATCGAGTGAGTGTGTGAGGCCCCAACATCGAGTGAGTGTGTGAGGCCCCAACATCGAGTGAGTGTGTGCGGGGCCTAACATCGAGTGAGTGTGCGGGGCCCAACATCGAGTGAGTGTGTGTGGCCCCAACATCGAGTGAGTGTGTGTGGCCCCAACATCGAGTGAGTGTGTGTGGCCCCAACATCGAGTGAGTGTGTGTGGCCCCAACATCGAGTGAGTGTGAGGCCCCAACATCGAGTGAGTGTGTGTGGCCCCAACATCGAGTGAGTGTGTGTGGCCCCAACATCGAGTGAGTGTGCGGGGCCCAACATCGAGTGAGTGTGTGGCCCCAACATCGAGTGAGTGTGTGTGGCCCCAACATCGAGTGAGTGTGCGGGGCCCAACATCGAGTGAGTGTGTGAGGCCCCAACATCGAGTGAGTGTGTGCGGCACCAACATCGAGTGAGTGTGTGTGGCCCCAACATCGAGTGAGTGTGAGGCCCCAACATCGAGTGAGTGTGTGGCCCCAACATCGAGTGAGTGTGTGTGGCCCCAACATCGAGTGAGTGTGCGGGGCCCAACATCGAGTGAGTGTGTGTGGCCCCAACATCGAGTGAGTGTGAGGCCCCAACATCGAGTGAGTGTGTGAGGCCCCAACATCGAGTGAGTGTGCGGGGCCCAACATCGAGTGAGTGTGTGAGGCCCCAACATCGAGTGAGTGTGTGCGGCCCCAACATCGAGTGAGTGTGAGGCCCCAACATCGAGTGAGTGTGTGTGGCCCCAACATCGAGTGAGTGTGAGGCCCCAACATCGAGTGAGTGTGTGAGGCCCCAACATCGAGTGAGTGTGCGGGGCCCAACATCGAGTGAGTGTGTGTGGCCCCAACATCGAGTGAGTGTGAGGCCCCAACATCGAGTGAGTGTGTGCGGCCCCAACATCGAGTGAGTGTGTGTGGCCCCAACATCGAGTGAGTGTGCGGGGCCCAACATCGAGTGAGTGTGTGTGGCCCCAACATCGAGTGAGTGTGAGGCCCCAACATCGAGTGAGTGTGTGTCCCCAACATCGAGTGAGTGTGCGGGGCCCAACATCGAGTGAGTGTGTGGCCCCAACATCGAGTGAGTGTGTGCGGCCCCAACATCGAGTGAGTGTGTGTGGCCCCAACATCGAGTGAGTGTGTGTGGCCCAACATCGAGTGAGTGTGTGGCCCAACATCGAGTGAGTGTGTGGCCCCAACATCGAGTGAGTGTGTGGCCCAACATCGAGTGAGTGTGTGAGGCCCAACATCGAGTGAGTGTGTGTGGCCCAACATCGAGTGAGTGTGTGAGGCCCCAACATCGAGTGAGTGTGTGAGGCCCCAACATCGAGTGAGTGTGTGTGGCCCAACATCGAGTGAGTGTGTGTGGCCCAACATCGAGTGAGTGTGTGAGGCCCCAACATCGAGTGAGTGTGTGAGGCCCCAACATCGAGTGAGTGTGTGTGGCCCCAACATCGAGTGAGTGTGTGAGGCCCCAACATCGAGTGAGTGTGTGAGGCCCCAACATCGAGTGAGTGTGTGAGGCCCCAACATCGAGTGAGTGTGTGCGGGGCCCAACATCGAGTGAGTGTGTGGCCCAACATCGAGTGAGTGTGTGTGGCCCCAACATCGAGTGAGTGTGTGAGGCCCCAACATCGAGTGAGTGTGTGCGGGGCCCAACATCGAGTGAGTGTGTGAGGCCCCAACATCGAGTGAGTGTGTGCGGGGCCCAACATCGAGTGAGTGTGTGGCCCAACATCGAGTGAGTGTGTGCGGGGCCCAACATCGAGTGAGTGTGTGGCCCAACATCGAGTGAGTGTGTGGCCCCAACATCGAGTGAGTGTGTGTGGCCCCAACATCGAGTGAGTGTGCGGGGCCCAACATCGAGTGAGTGTGTGTGGCCCCAACATCGAGTGAGTGTGCGGGGCCCAACATCGAGTGAGTGTGTGTGGCCCCAACATCGAGTGAGTGTGTGTGGCCCAACATCGAGTGAGTGTGTGTGGCCCAACATCGAGTGAGTGTGTGTGGCCCCAACATCGAGTGAGTGTGTGTGGCCCAACATCGAGTGAGTGTGTGTGGCCCCAACATCGAGTGAGTGTGCGGGGCCCAACATCGAGTGAGTGTGTGTGGCCCCAACATCGAGTGAGTGTGTGTGGCCCAACATCGAGTGAGTGTGTGTGGCCCAACATCGAGTGAGTGTGTGAGGCCCAACATCGAGTGAGTGTGTGAGGCCCCAACATCGAGTGAGTGTGTGGCCCCAACATCGAGTGAGTGTGTGAGGCCCCAACATCGAGTGAGTGTGTGGCCCCAACATCGAGTGAGTGTGTGTGGCCCAACATCGAGTGAGTGTGTGAGGCCCAACATCGAGTGAGTGTGTGAGGCCCCAACATCGAGTGAGTGTGTGCGGGGCCTAACATCGAGTGAGTGTGTGTGGCCCAACATCGAGTGAGTGTGTGCGGGGCCTAACATCGAGTGAGTGTGCGGGGCCCAACATCGAGTGAGTGTGTGAGGCCCCAACATCGAGTGAGTGTGTGAGGCCCCAACATCGAGTGAGTGTGTGCGGGGCCCAACATCGAGTGAGTGTGCGGGGCCCCAACATCGAGTGAGTGTGTGAGGCCCCAACATCGAGTGAGTGTGTGTGGCCCAACATCGAGTGAGTGTGTGAGGCCCCAACATCGAGTGAGTGTGTGTGGCCCCAACATCGAGTGAGTGTGTGTGGCCCAACATCGAGTGAGTGTGTGTGGCCCCAACATCGAGTGAGTGTGTGTGGCCCAACATCGAGTGAGTGTGTGTGGCCCAACATCGAGTGAGTGTGTGGCCCCAACATCGAGTGAGTGTGTGAGGCCCAACATCGAGTGAGTGTGTGAGGCCCCAACATCGAGTGAGTGTGTGTCCCCAACATCGAGTGAGTGTGTGTCCCCAACATCGAGTGAGTGTGTGAGGCCCCAACATCGAGTGAGTGTGTGTCCCCAACATCGAGTGAGTGTGTGTCCCCAACATCGAGTGAGTGTGTGAGGCCCCAACATCGAGTGAGTGTGTGTCCCCAACATCGAGTGAGTGTGCGGGGCCTAACATCGAGTGAGTGTGCGGGGCCCAACATCGAGTGAGTGTGTGAGGCCCCAACATCGAGTGAGTGTGTGAGGCCCCAACATCGAGTGAGTGTGTGCGGGGCCTAACATCGAGTGAGTGTGCGGGGCCCAACATCGAGTGAGTGTGTGTGGCCCCAACATCGAGTGAGTGTGTGTGGCCCCAACATCGAGTGAGTGTGTGTGGCCCCAACATCGAGTGAGTGTGTGAGGCCCAACATCGAGTGAGTGTGTGTGGCCCAACATCGAGTGAGTGTGCGGGGCCCAACATCGAGTGAGTGTGCGGGGCCCAACATCGAGTGAGTGTGTGAGGCCCCAACATCGAGTGAGTGTGTGTGGCCCCAACATCGAGTGAGTGTGTGTGGCCCAACATCGAGTGAGTGTGTGCGGGGCCTAACATCGAGTGAGTGTGTGAGGCCCCAACATCGAGTGAGTGTGTGGCCCCAACATCGAGTGAGTGTGTGTGGCCCAACATCGAGTGAGTGTGCGGGGCCCAACATCGAGTGAGTGTGTGTGGCCCCAACATCGAGTGAGTGTGCGGGCCCCAACATCGAGTGAGTGTGCGGGGCCCAACATCGAGTGAGTGTGTGTGGCCCCAACATCGAGTGAGTGTGTGCGGGGCCCAACATCGAGTGAGTGTGTGCGGCCCCAACATCGAGTGAGTGTGCGGGGCCCAACATCGAGTGAGTGTGTGTGGCCCCAACATCGAGTGAGTGTGCAGGGCCCAACATCGAGTGAGTGTGTGTGGCCCCAACATCGAGTGAGTGTGTGCGGGGCCCAACATCGAGTGAGTGTGTGTGGCCCCAACATCGAGTGAGTGTGTGCGGCCCCAACATCGAGTGAGTGTGCGGGGCCCAACATCGAGTGAGTGTGTGTGGCCCCAACATCGAGTGAGTGTGTGCGGCCCCAACATCGAGTGAGTGTGCGGGGCCCAACATCGAGTGAGTGTGTGTGGCCCCAACATCGAGTGAGTGTGTGAGGCCCCAACATCGAGTGAGTGTGCGGGGCCCCAACATCGAGTGAGTGTGTGTGGCCCAACATCGAGTGAGTGTGTGTGGCCCCAACATCGAGTGAGTGTGAGGCCCCAACATCGAGTGAGTGTGCGGGGCCCAACATCGAGTGAGTGTGCGGGGCCCCAACATCGAGTGAGTGTGTGAGGCCCCAACATCGAGTGAGTGTGCGGGGCCCAACATCAAGTGAGTGTGCGGGGCCCAACATCGAGTGAGTGTGTGTGGCCCCAACATCGAGTGAGTGTGTGTGGCCCCAACATCGAGTGAGTGTGAGGCCCCAACATCGAGTGAGTGTGTGTCCCCAACATCGAGTGAGTGTGTGTCCCCAACATTGAGTGAGTGTGTGTCCCCAACATCGAGTGAGTGTGTGTGGCCCAACATCGAGTGAGTGTGTGTGGCCCCAACATCGAGTGAGTGTGTGTGGCCCCAACATCGAGTGAGTGTGTGGCCCCAACATTGAGTGAGTGTGTGTGGCCCAACATCGAGTGAGTGTGCGGGGCCCAACATCGAGTGAGTGTGTGTGGCCCCAACATCGAGTGAGTGTGTGGCCCCAACATTGAGTGAGTGTGTGTGGCCCAACATCGAGTGAGTGTGCGGGGCCCAACATCGAGTGAGTGTGTGGCCCCAACATCGAGTGAGTGTGTGGCCCCAACATCGAGTGAGTGTGTGTGGCCCAACATCGAGTGAGTGTGTGTGGCCCCAACATCGAGTGAGTGTGTGTGGCCCCAACATCGAGTGAGTGTGTGGCCCCAACATTGAGTGAGTGTGTGTGGCCCAACATCGAGTGAGTGTGCGGGGCCCAACATCGAGTGAGTGTGTGTGGCCCCAACATCGAGTGAGTGTGTGGCCCCAACATCGAGTGAGTGTGTGGCCCCAACATTGAGTGAGTGTGCGGGGCCCAACATCGAGTGAGTGTGTGTCCCCAACATCGAGTGAGTGTGCGGGGCCCAACATCGAGTGAGTGTGTGTGGCCCCAACATCGAGTGAGTGTGTGTGGCCCCAACATCGAGTGAGTGTGTGTGGCCCCAACATCGAGTGAGTGTGTGTGGCCCCAACATCGAGTGAGTGTGTGTGGCCCAACATCGAGTGAGTGTGTGTGGCCCCAACATTGAGTGAGTGTGTGGCCCCAACATCGAGTGAGTGTGCGGCCCCAACATCGAGTGAGTGTGTGAGGCCCCAACATTGAGTGAGTGTGTGAGGCCCCAACATCGAGTGAGTGTGTGAGGCCCCAACATTGAGTGAGTGTGTGAGGCCCCAACATCGAGTGAGTGTGTGAGGCCCCAACATCGAGTGAGTGTGTGAGGCCCCAACATTGAGTGAGTGTGTGAGGCCCCAACATCGAGTGAGTGTGTGAGGCCCCAACATTGAGTGAGTGTGTGAGGCCCCAACATCGAGTGAGTGTGTGAGGCCCCAACATTGAGTGAGTGTGTGTGGCCCCAACATCGAGTGAGTGTGTGAGGCCCCAACATCGAGTGAGTGTGTGTGGCCCCAACATCGAGTGAGTGTGCGGGGCCCCAACATCGAGTGAGTGTGTGAGGCCCCAACATCGAGTGAGTGTGCGGGGCCCAACATCGAGTGAGTGTGTGTGGCCCCAACATCGAGTGAGTGTGCGGGGCCCAACATCGAGTGAGTGTGTGGCCCCAACATCGAGTGAGTGTGCGGGGCCCAACATCGAGTGAGTGTGTGTGGCCCCAACATCGAGTGAGTGTGTGAGGCCCCAACATTGAGTGAGTGTGCACGGCCCCAACATCGAGTGAGTGTGTGAGGCCCCAACATTGAGTGAGTGTGCACGGCCCCAACATCGAGTGAGTGTGTGGCCCCAACATCGAGTGAGTGTGCGGGGCCCCAACATCGAGTGAGTGTGTGAGGCCCCAACATTGAGTGAGTGTGCACGGCCCCAACATCGAGTGAGTGTGTGGCCCCAACATCGAGTGAGTGTGTGAGGCCCCAACATTGAGTGAGTGTGCACGGCCCCAACATCGAGTGAGTGTGTGTGGCCCCAACATCGAGTGAGTGTGTGAGGCCCCAACATTGAGTGAGTGTGCACGGCCCCAACATCGAGTGAGTGTGTGAGGCCCCAACATTGAGTGAGTGTGCACGGCCCCAACATCGAGTGAGTGTGTGGCCCCAACATCGAGTGAGTGTGTGAGGCCCCAACATTGAGTGAGTGTGCACGGCCCCAACATCGAGTGAGTGTGTGTGGCCCCAACATCGAGTGAGTGTGCGGGGCCCCAACATCAAGTGAGTGTGTGTGGCCCCAACATCGAGTGAGTGTGTGAGGCCCCAACATCGAGTGAGTGTGTGGCCCCAACATCGAGTGAGTGTGTGTCCCCAACATCGAGTGAGTGTGCGGGCCCCAACATCGAGTGAGTGTGTGTGGCCCCAACATCGAGTGAGTGTGTGCGGCCCCAACATCGAGTGAGTGTGTGAGGCCCCAACATCGAGTGAGTGTGAGGCCCCAACATCGAGTGAGTGTGAGGCCCCAACATCGAGTGAGTGTGTGTGGCCCCAACATCGAGTGAGTGTGTGTGGCCCCAACATCGAGTGAGTGTGTGTGGCCCCAACATCGAGTGAGTGTGTGTGGCCCCAACATCGAGTGAGTGTGTGAGGCCCCAACATCGAGTGAGTGTGAGGCCCCAACATCGAGTGAGTGTGAGGCCCCAACATCGAGTGAGTGTGTGTGGCCCCAACATCGAGTGAGTGTGCGGGGCCCAACATCGAGTGAGTGTGTGAGGCCCCAACATCGAGTGAGTGTGTGAGGCCCCAACATCGAGTGAGTGTGTGAGGCCCCAACATCGAGTGAGTGTGTGCGGGGCCCAACATCGAGTGAGTGTGTGCGGGGCCCCAACATCGAGTGAGTGTGTGCGGGGCCCAACATCGAGTGAGTGTGTGAGGCCCCAACATCGAGTGAGTGTGTGAGGCCCCAACATCGAGTGAGTGTGCGGGGCCCAACATCGAGTGAGTGTGTGAGGCCCCAACATCGAGTGAGTGTGTGAGGCCCCAACATCGAGTGAGTGTGCGGGGCCCAACATCGAGTGAGTGTGTGTGGCCCCAACATCGAGTGAGTGTGTGAGGCCCCAACATCGAGTGAGTGTGTGTCCCCAACATCGAGTGAGTGTGTGGCCCCAACATCGAGTGAGTGTGTGAGGCCCCAACATCGAGTGAGTGTGTGAGGCCCCAACATCGAGTGAGTGTGTGAGGCCCCAACATCGAGTGAGTGTGCGGGGCCCAACATCGAGTGAGTGTGTGTGGCCCCAACATCGAGTGAGTGTGTGAGGCCCCAACATCGAGTGAGTGTGCGGGGCCCAACATCGAGTGAGTGTGTGTGGCCCCAACATCGAGTGAGTGTGCGGGGCCCAACATCGAGTGAGTGTGTGAGGCCCCAACATCGAGTGAGTGTGTGAGGCCCCAACATCGAGTGAGTGTGTGAGGCCCCAACATCGAGTGAGTGTGTGTGTCCCCAACATCGAGTGAGTGTGTGAGGCCCCAACATCGAGTGAGTGTGTGAGGCCCCAACATCGAGTGAGTGTGTGTCCCCAACATCGAGTGAGTGTGTGAGGCCCAACATCGAGTGAGTGTGTGTGGCCCCAACATCGAGTGAGTGTGTGCGGGGCCCAACATCGAGTGAGTGTGTGAGGCCCAACATCGAGTGAGTGTGTGTGGCCCAACATCGAGTGAGTGTGTGAGGCCCCAACATCGAGTGAGTGTGTGCGGGGCCCAACATCGAGTGAGTGTGTGAGGCCCAACATCGAGTGAGTGTGTGTGGCCCCAACATCGAGTGAGTGTGTGCGGCCCCAACATCGAGTGAGTGTGTGTGGCCCCAACATCGAGTGAGTGTGTGGCCCAACATCGAGTGAGTGTGCGCGGCCCCAACATCGAGTGAGTGTGCGGGGCCCAACATCGAGTGAGTGTGTGCGGGGCCCAACATCGAGTGAGTGTGCGGGGCCCAACATCGAGTGAGTGTGTGCGGGCCCCAACATCGAGTGAGTGTGTGAGGCCCCAACATCGAGTGAGTGTGTGTGGCCCAACATCGAGTGAGTGTGTGAGGCCCCAACATCGAGTGAGTGTGTGTGGCCCAACATCGAGTGAGTGTGTGCGGGGCCCAACATCGAGTGAGTGTGTGAGGCCCCAACATCGAGTGAGTGTGTGTGGCCCAACATCGAGTGAGTGTGCGGGGCCCAACATCGAGTGAGTGTGCGGGGCCCAACATCGAGTGAGTGTGTGTGGCCCAACATCGAGTGAGTGTGTGCGGGGCCCAACATCGAGTGAGTGTGTGCGGGGCCCAACATCGAGTGAGTGTGCGGGGCCCAACATCGAGTGAGTGTGCGGGGCCCAACATCGAGTGAGTGTGTGTGGCCCAACATCGAGTGAGTGTGTGCGGGGCCCAACATCGAGTGAGTGTGCGGGGCCCAACATCGAGTGAGTGTGCGGGGCCCAACATCGAGTGAGTGTGCGGGGCCCCAACATCGAGTGAGTGTGCGGGGCCCAACATCGAGTGAGTGTGCGGGGCCCAACATCGAGTGAGTGTGTGGCCCAACATCGAGTGAGTGTGTGTGGCCCAACATCGAGTGAGTGTGTGTGGCCCAACATCGAGTGAGTGTGCGGGGCCCAACATCGAGTGAGTGTGCGGGGCCCAACATCGAGTGAGTGTGCGGGGCCCAACATCGAGTGAGTGTGCGGGGCCCCAACATCGAGTGAGTGTGTGTGGCCCAACATCGAGTGAGTGTGTGTGGCCCAACATCGAGTGAGTGTGTGTGGCCCAACATCGAGTGAGTGTGTGTGGCCCAACATCGAGTGAGTGTGCGGGCCCCAACATCGAGTGAGTGTGTGTGGCCCAACATCGAGTGAGTGTGCGGGGCCCAACATCGAGTGAGTGTGCGGGGCCCCAACATCGAGTGAGTGTGCGGGGCCCAACATCGAGTGAGTGTGCGGGGCCCAACATCGAGTGAGTGTGCGGGGCCCAACATCGAGTGAGTGTGCGCGGCCCCAACATCGAGTGAGTGTGTGCGGCCCCAACATCGAGTGAGTGTGCGGGGCCCAACATCGAGTGAGTGTGCGCGGCCCCAACATCGAGTGAGTGTGCGCGGCCCCAACATCGAGTGAGTGTGCGCGGCCCCAACATCGAGTGAGTGTGCGCGGCCCCAACATCGAGTGAGTGTGCGCGGCCCCAAGATGCCCCGGGCCCGTGTGCCCATGAGCATCATCAATAGTGAAATTACCCATTCCCTGGCACTAGTCACAGTGTAATATCATAGTATCATAATAGGTACTGCACAGAAGGAGGCCATTCAGCCCATCTTGCCCATGCCGTCTCTTTCAAAAAGCTATCCTCACCTGCTCTTTCCCCATAGCCCTGTAAATTTTTACCTTCAAGTATTTATCCAATTTTCTTTGGAAAGTTCCTAATGAATCTGTTTCCATCACCCTTTCAGGCAGTGCATTCCAGATAGTTCCTTGTAGGTCATTCCTTTGAAGTTTACCCTTTTAATGTGTTCTGCCCTATACCAGTGCTGATTGCCAGATATTCTTAGCTGTAATTATATTGTGGTCACCAGATCCTGGAGGTTTCACTCGTTCTGTACTATGAATATTATCATGATCCTCACAAGAACTAAGTCTAGGTGCAAGTTACCTAATGGAGCACATAACACAAGAGACCGGAGCAGATTTTGGGACTGAAATTGCCTGAAACATTCCCTGCTACCCTCTCCCCTCCCCAGTGATACGCCTCTTTTAAAGGCGATGCTTAGGCATGATCAATAAAACAGCGGTTCCACTGGGCAGCAGAGCGGTATGCCGAGGTCCCCTGCAGAGATCAAGGCTCTCCCTCTCTGGTATCCATGGTCTGCGAGCACCTGCACCATTAGCAGGACAGAATCAGCCTGTGTCCCTCCTTCCCAAGATGGGATCAGGCCTGACAGTCGGTCCTGGCGGTGACTGAACCCGGTACTATCCTGGGTCAGCTAACTGTCTGTTCTCTCCATCCTGTTTGTTTCATTCCCTCTCTTTCTCTGTGCCTATCATGACCTATCTCCCACTTCATCCATTTTACTCTTTCTCCCGCTCATCTTTTCGAGTGACAATTGAGAGAGGCCTGGCCATGCTCAGGGACCTGTGTCTAGCTTGTAAATGGCTCTAACCACCCAGCAATGTTGCTCTGACCTCAGAATTTCAAGTGCAGTGAGATGCCCATAACCAGATGTGTCGGCCTGCCCTGTCACAGATGGCACAGACAAACTAGGCCTCATTAACGATACCATTTAAAATGACATATTCAGAGAAAGAGAATGAATCATGATTCAAGATTCTATCAGGAGAGGTCTCTTGGATAACTACAATGTGTTATTGAGGGGTCTATATGATAACTACAATGTGTTATTGAGGGGTCTATAGGATAATTACAATGTGTTATTGAGGGGTCTATATGATAACTACAATGTGTTATTGAGGGGTCTATAGGATAATTACAATGTGTTATTGAGGGGTCTATATGATAATTACAATGTGTTATTGAGGGGTCAATAGGATAATTACAATGTGTTATTGAGGGGTCTATATGATAACTACAATGTGTTATTGAGAGGTCTATATGATAATTACAATGTGTTATTGAGGGGTCTATATGATAATTACAATGTGTTATTGAGGGGTCTATATGATAACTACAATGTGTTATTGAGAGGTCTATAGGATAATTACAATGTGTTATTGAGGGGTCTATAGGATAATTACAATGTGTTATTGAGGGGTCTATATGATAACTACAATGTGTTATTGAGGGGTCTATAGGATAATTACAATGTGTTATTGAGGGGTCTATATGATAACTACAATGTGTTATTGAGGGGTCTATAGGATAATTACAATGTGTTATTGAGGGGTCTATATGATAATTACAATGTGTTATTGAGGGGTCAATAGGATAATTACAATGTGTTATTGAGGGGTCTATATGATAACTACAATGTGTTATTGAGAGGTCTATATGATAATTACAATGTGTTATTGAGGGGTCTATATGATAATTACAATGTGTTATTGAGGGGTCTATATGATAACTACAATGTGTTATTGAGAGGTCTATAGGATAATTACAATGTGTTATTGAGGGGTCTATAGGATAATTACAATGTGTTATTGAGGGGTCTATATGATAACTACAATGTGTTATTGAGAGGTCTATATGATAATTACAATGTGTTATTGAGGGGTCTATATGATAACTACAATGTGTTATTGAGAGGTCTATAGGATAATTACAATGTGTTATTGAGGGTTCTATAGGATAATTACAATGTGTTATTGAGGGGTCTATATGATAATTACAATCTGTTATTGAGGGGTCTATATGATAATTACAATGTGTTATTGAGGGGTCTATATGATAATTACAATGTGTTATTGAGGGGTCTATATGATAACTACAATGTGTTATTGAGAGGTCTATAGGATAATTACAATGTGTTATTGAGGGGTCTATAGGATAATTACAATGTGTTATTGAGGGGTCTATATGATAACTACAATGTGTTATTGAGAGGTCTATATGATAATTACAATGTGTTATTGAGGGGTCTATATGATAACTACAATGTGTTATTGAGAGGTCTATAGGATAATTACAATGTGTTATTGAGGGTTCTATAGGATAATTACAATGTGTTATTGAGGGGTCTATATGATAATTACAATCTGTTATTGAGGGGTCTATATGATAATTACAATGTGTTATTGAGGGGTCTATAGGATAATTACAATGTGTTATTGAGGGGTCTATAGGATAATTACAATGTGTTATTGAGGGGTCTATATGATAATTACAATGTGTTATTGAGGCGTCTATATGATAACTACAATGTGTTATTGAGGGGTCTATAGGATAATTACAAGGTGTTGTTGAGGGGTCTATAGGATAACTACAAGGTGTTGTTGAGGGGTCTATATGATAAATACAATGTGTTATTGAGAGGTCTATAGGATAATTACAATGTGTTATTGAGGGGTCTATAGGATAATTACAATGTGTTATTGAGGGGTCTATATGATAACTACAATGTGTTATTGAGAGGTCTATATGATAATTACAATGTGTTATTGAGGGGTCTATATGATAACTACAATGTGTTATTGAGAGGTCTATAGGATAATTACAATGTGTTATTGAGGGTTCTATAGGATAATTACAATGTGTTATTGAGGGGTCTATATGATAATTACAATGTGTTATTGAGGGGTCTATAGGATAATTACAATGTGTTATTGAGGGGTCTATAGGATAATTACAATGTGTTATTGAGGGGTCTATAGGATAATTACAATGTGTTATTGAGGGGTCTATATGATAATTACAATGTGTTATTGAGGGGTCTATAGGATAATTACAACGTGTTATTGAGGGGTCTATATGATAATTACAATCTGTTATTGAGGGGTCTATATGATAATTACAATGTGTTATTGAGGGGTCTATAGGATAATTACAATGTGTTATTGAGGGGTCTATATGATAATTACAATGTGTTATTGAGGGGTCTATATGATAACTACAATGTGTTATTGAGGGGTCTATAGGATAATTACAAGGTGTTGTTGAGGGGTCTATAGGATAACTACAAGGTGTTGTTGAGGGGTCTATATGATAACTACAATGTGTTATTGAGGGGTCTATAGGATAATTACAATGTGTTATTGAGGGGTCTATAGGATAACTACAATGTGTTATTGAGGGGTCTATATGATAACTACAATGTGTTATTGAGGGGTCTATAGGATAATTACAATGTGTTATTGAGAGGTCTATATGATAACTACAATGTGTTATTGAGGGGTCTATAGGATAATTACAATGTGTTATTGAGGGGTCTATAGGATAATTACAATGTGTTATTGAGGGGTCTATATGATAATTACAATGTGTTATTGAGGGGTCTATATGATAATTACAATGTGTTATTGAGGGGTCTATATGATAACTACAATGTGTTATTGAGAGGTCCATATGATAATTACAATGTGTTATTGAGGGGTCTATATGATAACTACAATGTGTTATTGAGGGGTCTATAGGATAATTACAAGGTGTTGTTGAGGGGTCTATAGGATAACTACAAGGTGTTGTTGAGGGGTCTATAGGATAACTACAATGTGTTATTGAGGGGTCTATAGGATAATTACAATGTGTTATTGAGGGGTCTATAGGATAATTACAATGTGTTATTGAGGGGTCTATATGATAACTACAATGTGTTATTGAGAGGTCTATAGGATAATTACAATGTGTTATTGAGGGTTCTATAGGATAATTACAATGTGTTATTGAGGGGTCTATATGATAATTACAATCTGTTATTGAGGGGTCTATATGATAATTACAATGTGTTATTGAGGGGTCTATAGGATAATTACAATGTGTTATTGAGGGGTCTATAGGATAATTACAATGTGTTATTGAGGGGTCTATATGATAATTACAATGTGTTATTGAGGCGTCTATATGATAACTACAATGTGTTATTGAGGGGTCTATAGGATAATTACAAGGTGTTGTTGAGGGGTCTATAGGATAACTACAAGGTGTTGTTGAGGGGTCTATATGATAAATACAATGTGTTATTGAGAGGTCTATAGGATAATTACAATGTGTTATTGAGGGGTCTATAGGATAATTACAATGTGTTATTGAGGGGTCTATATGATAACTACAATGTGTTATTGAGAGGTCTATATGATAATTACAATGTGTTATTGAGGGGTCTATATGATAACTACAATGTGTTATTGAGAGGTCTATAGGATAATTACAATGTGTTATTGAGGGTTCTATAGGATAATTACAATGTGTTATTGAGGGGTCTATATGATAATTACAATGTGTTATTGAGGGGTCTATAGGATAATTACAATGTGTTATTGAGGGGTCTATAGGATAATTACAATGTGTTATTGAGGGGTCTATAGGATAATTACAATGTGTTATTGAGGGGTCTATATGATAATTACAATGTGTTATTGAGGGGTCTATAGGATAATTACAACGTGTTATTGAGGGGTCTATATGATAATTACAATCTGTTATTGAGGGGTCTATATGATAATTACAATGTGTTATTGAGGGGTCTATAGGATAATTACAATGTGTTATTGAGGGGTCTATATGATAATTACAATGTGTTATTGAGGGGTCTATATGATAACTACAATGTGTTATTGAGGGGTCTATAGGATAATTACAAGGTGTTGTTGAGGGGTCTATAGGATAACTACAAGGTGTTGTTGAGGGGTCTATATGATAACTACAATGTGTTATTGAGGGGTCTATAGGATAATTACAATGTGTTATTGAGGGGTCTATAGGATAACTACAATGTGTTATTGAGGGGTCTATATGATAACTACAATGTGTTATTGAGGGGTCTATAGGATAATTACAATGTGTTATTGAGAGGTCTATATGATAACTACAATGTGTTATTGAGGGGTCTATAGGATAATTACAATGTGTTATTGAGGGGTCTATAGGATAATTACAATGTGTTATTGAGGGGTCTATATGATAATTACAATGTGTTATTGAGGGGTCTATATGATAATTACAATGTGTTATTGAGGGGTCTATATGATAACTACAATGTGTTATTGAGAGGTCCATATGATAATTACAATGTGTTATTGAGGGGTCTATATGATAACTACAATGTGTTATTGAGGGGTCTATAGGATAATTACAAGGTGTTGTTGAGGGGTCTATAGGATAACTACAAGGTGTTGTTGAGGGGTCTATAGGATAACTACAATGTGTTATTGAGGGGTCTATAGGATAATTACAATGTGTTATTGAGGGGTCTATAGGATAATTACAATGTGTTATTGAGGGGTCTATAGGATAATTACAATGTGTTATTGAGGGGTCTATAGGATAATTACAATGTGTTATTGAGGGGTCTATAGGTTTTGTACATTCTTTCACCTAAAGGACTTGAACATATAATCCAGGCTGACAATTTAGTGCAATACTGAGGGCGTGCCGCACTGTCAGAGGTCTTTTGGATGAGATGTTAAGCCAAGGTCCTGTCTGACCTCTCAGGTGGACATAAAAGATCCCATGGCACTATTTTGAAAAAGAGCAGGAGAGTTCTCCCCGGTGTCCTGGCCAATATTTATCCCTCAACCAACATCACTAGAACAGATTATCTGGTCATTATTTAATTGCTGTTTGTGGGATCTTGCTGTGTGCAAATTGGCTGCCAAATTTCCTACGTTACAACATTGACTACACTTCAAAAGTACTTCATTGTCTGTAAATCGCTTTGGGATGTGCTGAGGTTGTGAAAGGCGCTATATAAATGCAAGATCTTTCTTCTTTCAAGGAGAGCGATAGGAATCTCCCTGATGGTCCATTTGTAAACACACCAAGATGGTACTGACCATACAGACCAGGAAGTTCCAGTGTTTAATTCCTGATCTATGCTGAATCAGCTGATCTCTGCACTCCCAGGCTAGAAGAGAAAACAAAACCAGCCACACAACCCGCTGCCCTTGGACTGCTGCTGGACAGACCGAGGCAGACAAGGACAAAATCAGACTCCGCTGTGATGCCTCCCATATTCAAATAGCCGACCTACACTCACTGTTGGCAAAGAGTGAAGAATATCCACCTCAGAGAGAACAGCTATGGAATTGTGTCCCATCACAGTTCAGTGCCTTTGGACTGGACGGACAAAAGGGAAAATGTCTTTTGAACATTCAGAATGACAGCGGCAATATTGAAGCAAAATAAGCAGGGATAATTCAGAATGTAAAGGAACTATATTAACAGAGCTAATTCAGACTGTCAAGGAACTATATTAACAGGGCTAATTCAGACTGTAAAGGAACTATATTAACAAGGATAATTCAGACTGTCAAGGAACTATATTAACAGGGCTAATTCAGACTGTAAAGGAACTATATTAACAAGGATAATTCAGACTGTCAAGGAACTATATTAACAGGGCTAATTCAGACTGTAAAGGAACTATATTAACAGGGCTAATTCAGACTGTAAAGGAACTATATTAACAAGGATAATTCAGACTGTCAAGGAACTATATTAACAGGGCTAATTCAGACTGTAAAGGAACTATATTAACAAGGATAATTCAGACTGTCAAGGAACTATATTAACAGGGCTAATTCAGACTGTAAAGGAACTATATTAACAGGGCTAATTCAGACTGTAAAGGAACTATATTAACAAGGCTAATTCAGATTGTAAAGGAACTATATTAACAAGGATAATTCAGACTGTCAAGGAACTATATTAACAGGGCTAATTCAGACTGTAAAGGAACTATATTAACAAGGCTAATTCAGATTGTAAAGGAACTATATTAACATGGCTAATTCAGATTGTAAAGGAACTATATTAACAAGGATAATTCAGACTGTCAAGGAACTATATTAACAGGGCTAATTCAGACTGTAAAGGAACTATATTAACAAGGCTAATTCAGATTGTAAGGGAACTATATTAACAAGGATAATTCAGACTGTCAAGGAACTATATTAACAGGGCTAATTCAGACTGTAAAGGAACTATATTAACAAGGCTAATTCAGATTGTAAAGGAACTATATTAACATGGCTAATTCAGATTGTAAAGGAACTATATTAACAAGGATAATTCAGACTGTCAAGGAACTATATTAACAGGGCTAATTCAGACTATAAAGGAACTATATTAACAGGGCTAATTCAGACAGTAAAGGAACTATATTAACAGGGCTAATTCAGACTGTAAAGGAACTATATTAACAGGGCTAATTCAGACTGTAAAGGAACTATATTAACAGGGCTAATTCAGACAGTAAAGGAACTATATTAACAAGGCTAATTCAGACTGTAAAGGAACTATATTAACAGGGCTAATTCAGACTGTAAAGGAACTATATTAACAGGGCTAATTCAGACTGTAAAGGAACTATATTAACAAGGCTAATTCAGACTATAATGGAACTATATTAACAAGGCTAATTCAGACTATAATGGAACTATATTAACATGGCTAATTCAGACTGTACATCCACAAATATAAACAGGGTTAATTCAGACTGTACATCGACATAGTGGGGTGGGGTGTGGGTTGGGGTGGTAAGGGCAGATAGGGCAGCCTTTTAGGGGTGGAGATTCAGCGGGAGAGCTCCCTGCCCCACTTCCGTCAGTCGCCGCTTTGGGGGAGAGGGGAAGCCCCCAAAAATGGGCTGTAATTTTTGAAGAGAATCCACTCCCAGGCGTCTCTCCCACTGACAGTACCTCCGTAGTGTATATGAGGAATCAATTAAAGGGCTTCGCCAGCCAATACGCCCTGATGCAGGCGATCTGGGGTATTCCAAAGCCCCCTGATGTTTCTTTTGAGGGATCCCTTTCCCATTTCCAGGGAGGTGGAAGGGATTTGAGAAACATTAGTTCTGACAGAGTATGATTATTTCTGCCTCCTATCTGCATAAAGCTGGGCCTCCTTTGCAGCTCGATCATGTTTAAAACATGAATGCCATCTGCTTGCCTCACAGCACTGGTGGAATCCGAATAGTTACAAAGCTGACTGAAGCCATTAAGTCTAATGATATTCTGATGTCATTTTCTGGAAACTTCCAGTGAATCTAAACTCCTTCACTCTTAAAAGGCTGTTATGCTTTTGCGCAGCGGAGATTGGTGAGCTGACCTGTGCTATAACATTTCGAAGTACAAAGCTGTGTGGTCCTGATGGCTCTCTTGGTGCATGCACCACCTGGGGGGGGTTACTGAACCCCTCAAATTTGAAATTCGCATCCTCTTGTTTAAATCCCTCCATGGCCTCACCCCTCCCCCTATCTCTGTAATCTCCTCCCTCCCTACAAACCCCCCCGAGATCTCTGCGTTCCTCCAACTCTGGCCTCTTGTCCATCCCCCACTCCCTTCGCCCCACCATTGGCGGCCGTGTCTTCAGGTGTCTGGGCTCTTAGCTCTGGAATTCCCTCCCTAAACCTCCTCGCCTCTCTTTTCCTTTAAGAAGATTCTCAAAACCCATCTCTTTGACCAAGCTTTTGGTCACCTGTCCTAAAATCTCCTTCTTTGGCTCAGCGTTCATTTTTGTCTGATAACACTCCTATGACGCTCCTTGGGATGTTTTTTCCGTGTTAAAGGTATTGTATAAATGCGAGTTGTTGTTGTTGAGACACACAGCCCAGAAGACATCTGGTTTAATCTGTGATCTGTCTCACTCTCAATACTCCCCCGTACAAGTTGCTAGTGCACATGCAAGGAGCTTCTTAGATCAACGTCAATCAGAATATCGGAACACAGGTGAAGAAATGCAAGTTCTTTCTTCCTTCTATAGGATTGCAGCTGAGATACTATAATATTGAAACATTCCCGTACATTGGGATAATATTATGGATCTGTCTGGAGTCATTTTATTATGGAATGCACTGCCCGAGGGGGTGGTGGAGGCAGACTCAATCATGGCCTTCAAAAGCGAACTGGATAAATACTTGAAAGTAAAAAATTTGCAGGGCTACGGGGATAGGGCGGGGGAGTGGGACGAGCTGGATTGCTCTTGCATCGAGCCGGCGCGGACTTGATGGGCCAAATGGCCTCCTTCCGTACTGTAACCTTTCTATGATTCTGTGATTACTGTATTAATTGTTACTGATTACTAAAATATACACTTTGAACAAGTTTAACTAAAACTTTTCTGCTTTGTGTCCCCAGCAACTTTGGATGAGCTAGGGCTTCTCATCCTTGAAAAGAGACAGATCAGGATGGACCATATCCGAGTACTTCGTGGGATCGAGGAAAGGAAATTCAAAACAATATCTTCAGATCCATCAAGATAGCAAGGACAAGAGGGCACCGGTTCAGGGCTGTGAAAGGCAAGTTTAGGACAGACATTGAGATATTTTTTTACACGGAGAGAGGGGGTGGCCAGGGAGAGTGGCCAAGGCCAGGACGAAGCAACAGCCAGATACTGCCCGTATCCTCACTCGCCGGATACTGCCCGTATCCTCACTCGCCAGATACTGCCCGTATCCTCACTCGCCAGATACTGCCCGTATCCTCACTCGCCAGATACTGCCCGTATCCTCACTCGCCAGATACTGCCCGTATCCTAACTCGCCGGATACTGCCCGTATCCTAACTCGCCGGATACTGCCCGTATCCTCACTCGCCAGATACTGCCCGTATCCTCACTCGCCAGATACTGCCCGTATCCTAGCTCGCCAGATACTGCCCGTATCCTCACTCGCCAGATACTGCCCGTGTCCTCACTCGCCGGATACTGCCCGTATCCTCACTCGCCAGATACTGCCCGTATCCTAACTCGCCAGATACTGCCCGTATCCTAACTCGCCAGATACTGCCCGTATCCTAACTCGCCGGATACTGCCCGTATCCTCACTCGCCAGATACTGCCCGTATCCTCACTCGCCAGATACTGCCCGTATCCTAGCTCGCCAGATACTGCCCGTATCCTCACTCGCCAGATACTGCCCGTATCCTAGCTCGCCAGATACTGCCCGTATCCTAACTCGCCAGATACTGCCCGTATCCTAACTCGCCAGATATTGCCCGTATCCTAACTCGCCAGATACTGCCCGTATCCTCACTCGCCAGATACTGCCCGTACTCTAACTCGCCAGATACTGCCCGTATCCTAACTCGCCAGATACTGCCCGTATCCTAACTCGCCAGATACTGCCCGTATCCTAACTCGCCGGATACTGCCCGTATCCTCACTCACCAGATACTGCCCGTATCCTCACTCGCCAGATACTGCCCGTATCCTAGCTCGCCAGATACTGCCCGTATCCTAACTCGCCAGATACTGCCCGTATCCTCACTCGCCAGATACTGCCCGTATCCTCACTCGCCGGATACTGCCCGTATCCTCACTCGCCAGATACTGCCCGTATCCTAACTCGCCAGATATTGCCCGTATCCTAACTCGCCAGATACTGCCCGTATCCTCACTCGCCAGATACTGCCCGTACTCTAACTCGCCAGATACTGCCCGTATCCTAACTCGCCGGATACTGCCCATATCCTCACTCGCCAGATACTGCCCGTACTCTAACTCGCCAGATACTGCCCGTATCCTAACTCGCCGGATACTGCCCGTATCCTAACTCGCCAGATACTGCCCGTATCCTCACTCGCCAGATACTGCCCGTATCCTAACTCGCCAGATACTGCCCGTATCCTCACTCGCCAGATACTGCCCGTATCCTAAATCGCCAGATACTGCCCGTATCCTAACTCGCCGGATACTGCCCGTATCCTCACTCGCCGGATACTGCCCGTATCCTCACTCGCCGGATACTGCCCGTATCCTCACTCGCCAGATACTGCCCGTATCCTCACTCGCCAGATACTGCCCGTATCCTAACTCGCCAGATACTGCCCGTATCCTAACTCGCCGGATACTGCCCGTATCCTCACTCGCCAGATACTGCCCGTATCCTAACTCGCCGGATACTGCCCGTATCCTAACTCGCCAGATACTGCCCGTATCCTCACTCGCCAGATACTGCCCGTACTCTAACTCGCCAGATACTGCCCGTATCCTAACTCGCCAGATACTGCCCGTATCCTAACTCGCCAGATACTGCCCGTATCCTAACTCGCCGGATACTGCCCGTATCCTCACTCACCAGATACTGCCCGTATCCTCACTCGCCAGATACTGCCCGTATCCTAGCTCGCCAGATACTGCCCGTATCCTAACTCGCCAGATACTGCCCGTATCCTCACTCGCCAGATACTGCCCGTATCCTCACTCGCCGGATACTGCCCGTATCCTCACTCGCCAGATACTGCCCGTATCCTAACTCGCCAGATATTGCCCGTATCCTAACTCGCCAGATACTGCCCGTATCCTCACTCGCCAGATACTGCCCGTACTCTAACTCGCCAGATACTGCCCGTATCCTAACTCGCCGGATACTGCCCATATCCTCACTCGCCAGATACTGCCCGTACTCTAACTCGCCAGATACTGCCCGTATCCTAACTCGCCGGATACTGCCCGTATCCTAACTCGCCAGATACTGCCCGTATCCTCACTCGCCAGATACTGCCCGTATCCTAACTCGCCAGATACTGCCCGTATCCTCACTCGCCAGATACTGCCCGTATCCTAAATCGCCAGATACTGCCCGTATCCTAACTCGCCGGATACTGCCCGTATCCTCACTCGCCGGATACTGCCCGTATCCTCACTCGCCGGATACTGCCCGTATCCTCACTCGCCAGATACTGCCCGTATCCTCACTCGCCAGATACTGCCCGTATCCTAACTCGCCAGATACTGCCCGTATCCTAACTCGCCGGATACTGCCCGTATCCTCACTCGCCAGATACTGCCCGTATCCTAACTCGCCGGATACTGCCCGTATCCTAACTCGCCAGATACTGCCCGTATCCTCACTCGCCAGATACTGCCCGTATCCTCACTCGCCTGATACTGCCCGTATCCTCACTCGCCGGATACTGCCCGTATTCTAACTCGCAGGATACTGCCCGTATCCTAACTCGCCGGATACTGCCCGTATCCTAACTCGCCAGATACTGCCCGTATCCTCACTCGCCAGATACTGCCCGTATCCTCACTCGCCTGATACTGCCCGTATCCTAACTCGCCGGATACTGCCCGTATCCTAACTCGCCAGATACTGCCCGTATCCTCACTCGCCGGATACTGCCCGTATCCTCACTCGCCAGATACTGCCCGTATCCTCACTCGCCAGATACTGCCCGTATCCTAACTCGCCAGATACTCCCCGTATCCTAACTCGCCAGATACTGCCCGTATCCTCACTCGCCAGATACTGCCCGTATCCTCACTCGCCAGATACTGCCCGTATCCTCACTCGCCTGATACTGCCCGTATCCTCACTCGCCGGATACTGCCCGTATCCTCACTCGCCTGATACTGCCCGTATCCTAACTCGCCGGATACTGCCCGTATCCTCACTCGCCAGATACTGCCCGTATCCTCACTCGCCAGATACTGCCCGTATCCTAACTCGCATCAAGTCCCGTTAACCCATCACCCCTGTGCTCGCTGACCTACATTGGCTCCCGGTCCAGCAACACCGCAAATTAAAATTCCCATTGTGTTCAAATCCCTCCATGGCCTCGCCCCTCCCTATCTCTGTAACCTCCTCCAGTCCTACAATCCCTCCATGGCCTCGCCCCTCCCTATCTCTGTAACCTCCTCCAGTCCTACAATCCCTCCATGGCCTCGCCCCTCCCTATCTCTGTAACCTCCTCCAGTCCTACAATCCCTCCATGGCCTCGCCCCTCCCTATCTCTGTAACCTCCTCCAGTCCTACAATCCCTCCATGTCCTCGCCCCTCCCTATCTCTGTAACCTCCTCCAGTCCTACAATCCCTCCATGGCCTCGCCCCTCCCTATCTCTGTAACCTCCTCCAGTCCTACAATCCCTCCATGGCCTCGCCTCTCCCTATCTCTGTAACCTCCTCCAGCCCTACAACCCTCTGAGATCTCTGAGCTCCTCCAATTGCGCATCCCCGATTTTAATCGTTTCGCCATTGGCGGCCATGCTTTCAGCTGCCTAGGCCCTAAGCTCTGGAATTCCCTCCCTAAACCTCTCTACCTCTCTCTCCTCCTTTAAGACGCTCCTTAAAACCTACCTCTTTGACCAAGCTTTTGGTCACCTGTCCTAATATCTCCTTATGTGGCTCGGTGTCAAATTTTGCCTGTGAAGCGCCTTGGGATGTTTTACTATGTTAAAGGTGCTAGATAAATGCAAGTTGTTGTTATTATAATGGGAAGATCGCAGGTTCGGTATTGTGGAAGGGTGAAATCAAATGGGTCAAACGGCCCCCTTCATTCAAAGCCAGCTAGCGATCTTTGGGCTGTCACAAATCCTTCATGTACTCGGCTTGCTATAAAATATGTCAATAAACTGATAATAAGTGGAGGTACGTGGGGAGTGGGGAGGGAGCGTCTGACTGGTGGGACTATTCCTCAAGGAAGGATGTTTCCTGAGCGTCAAGCAGTGGTGCAGTCACTGGGGGAACTGTGCCAAGCAGCAGAGAGCTGCTGGTGGGGGGAGAGGAGTCCACCAACCACATGTGCAACCTCACAGGGCAGCTTGGCAAGTCTGCAGTCCATCGTGGATCATGTGACAACTCTAGGGCCATGTCGAGCGGAGACTCTTACTGCAGCCGCCCTAAGGCCATTCAGTGCTTCTCCGACAGATGCTCAGACTCCGACCAAAGAGGCTTGGGGTTCCAGAGTGGAACGGGCGACCCCTTCTGTTCCTGACAGGCTCGGTGATTGGTTAGAGAGATCCATGGTAAGATCTCACCGATCTCATTAGGTATTCCACCAATGCCGATAAGGGGCGGTGGTGAGGTAAGGTCCAGTATGAGGGCCACCAGCCGTCTCTCAGGACGGCAGCATATCTGGCCTTCCCCACCCCTGCTCCAGTGACCACACAGGTGCCAGAAAGCTGCAGGCCCTACCATGCCCGTGCAGGAGCGGAGGTGGCACAGCTCAGCGAGAGTCACCCCCATCCCGAGAGGCTTGTATGCGCACACAACGGGACCCACCCACTCCAGCCCCACAGCTGCAAGAAGCCCCCGATCAGGTTTGAGGAGACACCGATTACACACTAGGGCTGATTCCACGGTTGGATGCAGATCAGTGAGCTAGGGGGTCTGTGAGTCTAGGGGGGGGGGTCTGTGAGTCAGGGGGGTCTGTGAGTCAGGGGGGTCTGTGAGTCTAGGGGGGGGTCTGTGAGTCAGGGGGGTCTGTGAGTCTGGGGTTCTGTGAGTCTAGGGGGGGGTCTGTGAGTCAGGGGGGTCTGTGAGTCTGGGGGTCTGTGAGTCGGGGGGTCTATGAGTCTGGGGGTCTGTGAGTCTGGGGGTCTGTGAGTCTAGGGGGGGGTCTGTGAGTCAGGGGGGTCTGTGAGTCTGGGGGGTCTGTGAGTCTGGGGGTCTGTGAGTCGGGGGGTCTATGAGTCTGGGGGTCTGTGAGTCTGGGGGTCTGTGAGTCAGGGGGTCTGTGAGTCTGGGGGTCTGTGAGTCTGGGGGTCTGTGAGTCTAGGGGGGGGTCTGTGAGTCAGGGGGGTCTGTGAGTCTGGGGGGTCTGTGAGTCTGGGGGTCTGTGAGTCTGGGGGATCTGTGAGTCTGGGGGTCTGTGAGTCTGGGGGGTCAGTGAGTCTGGTGGGTCTGTGAGTCTGGGGGTCTGTGAGTCTAGGGGGGGGGGTCTGTGAGTCAGGGGGGTCTGTGAGTCAGGGGGGTCTGTGAGTCTGGGGGTCTGTGAGTCTGGGGGTCTGTGAGTCTGGGGGATCTGTGAGTCTGGGGGTCTGTGAGTCTGGGGGGTCAGTGAGTCTGGTGGGTCAGTGAGTCTGGGGGTCTGTGAGTCTGGGGGGTCAGTGAGTCTGGGGGTCTATGAGTCTGGGGGTCTATGAGTCTGGGGGTCTGTGAGTCGGGGGGTCTATGAGTCTGGGGGTCTGTGAGTCGGGGAGTCTATGAGTCTGGGGGTCTGTGAGTCTGGGGGGTCAGTGAGTCTGGGGGTCTATGAGTCTGGGGGTCTATGAGTCTGGGGGTCTGTGAGTCGGGGGGCCTATGAGTCTGGGGGTCTGTGAGTCGGGGGGTCTATGAGTCTGGGGGTCTGTGAGTCTGGGGGTCTGTGAGTCAGGGGGTCTGTGAGTCTGGGGGTCTGTGAGTCTGGGGGTCTGTGAGTCTGGGGGTCTGTGAGTCTGGGGGTCTATGAGTCTGGGGGTCTATGAGTCTGGGGGTCTGTGAGTCGTTGGGTCTGTGAGTCGGGAGATCTGTGAGTTGGGAGATCTGTGAGTCGGGGGGTCTGTGAGTCGGGGGTCTGTGTGTCTGGGGGGTCTGTGAGTCGTTGGGTCTGGGGGGTCTGTGAGTCGGTGGGTCTGTGAGTCTGGGGGGTCTGTAAGTTAGGAGGTCTGAGAGTCGGGGGGGATCTGAGAGTCTGTGTGTCTGTGAGTCTGGGGGCGTCTGTGTGTCGGAGGGTCTGTGAGTTGAGTGTCTGTGGGTCGGGTGGGATCTGTGAGTTGGGGGGTCTGTGAGTCGATGGTCTGTGAGTCAGTGGGTCTGTGAGTCTGGGGGGGTTTGTGCGTTGGTGGGTTGTGAGTCGGGGGGCTGTGATTCGGGGGTCTGTGAGTCGGGGGTCTGTGCGTATGTGAGACGGGGGGTCTGACAGTCGGGGGTCTGTGAGTCTGTGAGTCGGGGGGTCTGACAGTCGGGGGTCTGTGCGTATGTGAGACGGGGGGTCTGACAGTCGGGGGTCTGTGAGTCTGTGAGTCGGGGGGTCTGACAGTCGGGGGTCTGTGAGTCTGTGAGTCGGGGGGTCTGACAGTCGGGGGTCTGTGCGTCTGTGAGTCGGGGGGTCTGACAGTCGGGGGTCTGTGCGTATGTGAGACGGGGGGTCTGACAGTCGGGGGTCTGTGAGTCTGTGAGTCGGGGGGTCTGACAGTCGGGGATCTGTGGGTCTGTGAGTCGGGGGGTCTGACAGTCGGGGGTCTGTGAGTCTGTGAGTCGGGGGGTCTGACAGTCGGGGGTCTGTGAGTCTGTGAGTCGGGGGGTCTGACAGTCGGGGGTCTGTGAGTCTGTGAGTCGGGGGGTCTGACAGTCGGGGGTCTGTGAGTCTGTGAGTCGGGGGGTCTGACAGTCGGGGATCTGTGGGTCTGTGAGTCGGGGGGTCTGACAGTCGGGGGTCTGTGAGTCTGTGAGTCGGGGGGTCTGACAGTCGGGGATCTGTGGGTCTGTGAGTCGGGGGGTCTGACAGTCGGGGGTCTGTGAGTCTGTGAGTCGGGGGATCTGTGAGTCTGGGGATCTGCGTGTCTGAGGGTCTGTGGGCCAGTGAGACTGTGAGTTGGGGGGTTTGTGTCGGGAGGTCTGTGAGTCTGGTGGTCGGCAGTTCTGAGAGTCGGGGGTTCTGTGAGAATGGGGGTCTGTGAGAATGGGGGTCTGTGAGAATGGGGGTCTGTGAGTCGGGATGTCCGTGAGTTGGAGGGTCTGTGAGTCGGGGGGTCTGAGAGTCTGTGAATCAGGGGATCTGTGAGTTGGGGGATCTGTGAGTCGGGCGGGTCTGAGTCGGAGGGGTCTTTGAGTCTGGGCATCTGTGAGTCAGGGGGCCTGTGAGTCGGGGGGATCTGTGAGTCGGGGGGATCTGGGGATCTGTGAGTCGGGGGGATCTGTGAGTCGGGGGGATCTGTGAGTCGGGGGGATCTGGGGATCTGTGAGTCGGGGGGATCTGTGAGTCGGGGGGATCTGTGAGTCGGAGGGATCTGTGAGTCGGGGGGATCTGGGGATCTGTGAGTCGGGGGGATCTGTGAGTCGGGAGGGTCTGTGAGTCGGGGGGATCTGTGAGTCGGGGGGATCTGTGAGTCTGTGAGTTGGGGGTCTATGAGCCTGTGTGTCCGTGAGCCGAGGGGTCTGATTGGAGGGGTCTGTAATTCTGGGGGTCTTTGAGTCATCGGCATCTGTGAGTCAGGGTGTCTGTGAGTCTGAGTCTGGGGGTCTGTGAGTCGGTGGGGAGGTGTCTGTGAGTGGGGGGTGGGATCTCTGACTGGGGGGTGGTGGACTGTGTGTGGTATGTGTGGGGTCTGTGAGTTGGGTGATTCATTGAGGTGTCATGTTTGTGAGTCTAGGGGTCTGTGAGTTGGGGGTCTGGCATTTGGGGTGCCTGTGAGTCTGGGGTTCTCTGAGTCTAGGTGTCTATGAGTTTGGGTGTCTGAGTCTGGGGATCTGTGTGTTGGGGGGTTAGTGAGTGGGGGGGTGGTCTGTCAGTTGGGGTGTTTATGAGCCTGGGGTCTCTGAGTCTGGGTGTCTGTGAGTCTGGGTGTCTGAGTCTGGGTGTCTGTGAGTCTGGGTGTCTGAGTCTGGGTGTCTGTGAGTCTGGGTGTCTGAGTCTGGGTGTCTGTGAGTCTGGGTGTCTGAGTCTGGGTGTCTGAGTCGGCGGATCTGTGTGTTGGGGGGTCTGTGAGTCGGGAGGTCTGTGGGTGTATGAGTCTGTGAGTCGGGAGGGGTTTGGGAGTCTGGGGGTGGTGTCTGAGTCTGGGGGTCTGTGAATCGAGGGGTCTGAGTGGGGGGCTCGATGAGTCAGGATGTTTGTGAGTGGGGGGAGGTGGTCGGAGGGTCTCAGTCGGAGGGTCTGTGAGATGGAGGTCGTGTTGAGGGTTATGGGAGTTAGTGGGATCGGGGAGTTAGTGGTGTTTAAGTTGGGGATCAGTGAGTTTTGGGATTGAGCGTTGGGGTTTGTTTGTGAATTGACGGGGGGGGGGGGGATTCAGTGATTTGGGGTCTATGAGTGGGCGGAGTCTGTAATTGATGGGCGGGCAGTTTGAGCCGAGCGGCAGTTTCCCTCCGGAAGCGGTGTCCGCTGCTCCCAGGCCCCATCAGTAACAGTACCCGGAAGCCGTTGCTGAAGGGTGTCCGGGTGGCCGCGGCCTCGTGCCTCAGGCTGAGGGAGAGGCTGAGCCCGAGTCCCGATGCGCTGGAGCGGCGGGAAGGTGATGCGACAGTCGGGGTTCTCGGCGCGGCCCCGCGCCTTCAGCGGCTTTAACCCTGGGCCGTTCGCTTATTGTCCGCTCCCGGGGCTCGGCGGGTGAAGCCGCCGGTGTGGGAACAGGCCCTCCCCCCGGGCCTGTGCTGACTGCTGGACTCCCCCTCACTGGACGGTCGTCGACTGTCTTCCCCCCCCCCCCCCCCCCCCGGCAGCGTCTCACCAAGTGGCTGGGGTTTGGGGATGAGGATGGGGGGTGGGGGGTTTGGGGATGAGGATGGGGGGTGGGGGGTTTGGGGATGAGGATGGGGGGTGGGGGGTTTGGAGATGAGGGTGGGGGGTTTGGGGGTCGGTGGGGTGGGGGTCAGATTGATTTCCCCCGCCCCCCGGCAGCGTCTCACCAAGTGGCTGGGGTTTGGGGATGAGGGTGGGGGGTTTGGGGATGAGGATGGGGGGTGGGGGGTTTGGAGATGAGGGTGGGGGGTTTGGGGGTCGGTGGGGTGGGGGTCAGATTGATTTCCCCCGCCCCCCGGCAGCGTCTCACCAAGTGGCTGGGGTTTTGGGGTCGGGGCGGGGATGGGGTGGGTGTGGGGGTCTGATTGATTCCCCCCCCCCCCCCCCTTGGGATGACACTGAGCATCAGCCCCAGTTATTCTGTCCGATGCCCCCGACATCCCAGTGAGGTAAAGAATCCTGCTTCAGAAGTGAGCCTGTTGCCCCCGCGGCGAGGAGGGGGGGGCGAGGAGGGGAGGCGGTGAGGGGGGGGGGGGCGAGGAGGGGAGGCGGTGAGGGGGGGGGGGGCGAGGAGGGGAGGCGGTGAGGGGGGGGGGGGCGAGGAGGGGAGGCGGTGAGGGGGGGGGGGGCGAGGGGAGGCGGTGAGGGGGGGGCGAGGAGGGGGGGGGGAGGCGGAAAGGGGAGGCAGCGAGGTGGGGGCAATGGGAGGTCTGCTGATGATCCCAATGCTCCTGGACTTGAAGGGGAGGGGATACATGAATCAGTGGGGCTGATCTCCATCCATTGATTCCCCTCCCTGGAAGTCCACCTGTGAGCAAGTTGGGTGAGGGCCGAATGAGGTTCAGTTTGAACGCCCCTCCAATCCCCCCACATGGTCGAGCAGCCTGCCAGTGCTCGGTGTCTAGACTCGCAGATGAACATTGATCGCTTGACAGGTGCCCACATCCCAAGGAGGAAGTCAAGATAACGGGAATTAATTTGTAACGGATTTAGCATCCATTGCGTTTCACTGAATGTGACACAGTGAAAGTGGAGGGTGACTTGGTCAAAGAACCAAGAAGATAAATCACTGAAAACTTTCAATTTTTGCTGTTAACAGATCTGTGGAGCCCAGGAAGATGAAGAGGTGTACGAGTAGGAAACGGCCCCATGTCGAGCATGTGGTGGATCTCTCCAAGTACGATCTTCCTGTTCTCACTGAGATCAAGGAGCTGTTCAACAAAAAATTCACCTTTCAGAAGCCGTTTGGAGAGCGCTGGACACTGCCTGCTGTCGGTGAGGTCTTCAAGGGGGAGCGGCAGCAGTCGGAGAGGCTGGAGGCTCTGAAGGAATCGCTCAACAACGTGAAAAATAAGCTGAGCGACAAGGAGCTGGAGAAATGGCACGAGCACACTGCCTTCACCAACAGGGCGGGGAAGGTGATACCGCAGGTGAAGAGGACCGTGAACGCTGAGCTGTGCACACAGGCCTGGTGCAAGTTTCACGAGATCCTTTGGACATTTCAGTTGCTTCCGTGGGAGGCGCTCCAGAATGGTGAGTTGAACTCTGTGCACCTCTGTGAGGCTCCTGGGGCGTTTATAGCCAGCCTGAATCACTACCTGAAGTCCCACCACATCCCGTGTGATTGGAATTGGGTCGCTAACACCCTCAACCCCTACCACGAAGGCAATGACACCAGCATGATGATCATGGACGACCGTCTCATCGCGGGCACGCTGCCTTGGTGGTATTTTGGCCCTGATAACACTGGGGACGTCATGGCCTTGAAATATCTGATGGGGCTGATTGAATTCACCCAGAATATGAAGACCATCCACCTGGTGACAGCGGATGGGAGCTTCGACTGCCAGGACAACCCCGGAGAGCAGGAGGCCTTGGTGTCCCCTTTGCACTACTGCGAGACCATCGTGGCCTTGAAGCTCCTCAGTCCTAATGGCTCCTTTGTGTTGAAGATGTTCACCTTGTTCGAGCACTCCTCGGTCTGCCTGCTTTACTTGCTCAACTGCTGCTTCCAGCAGGTCCACGTCTTCAAGCCGGGCACGAGCAAATCGGGGAACTCTGAAGTCTACGCGGTTTGCCTGGAGTACGCGGGCGAGGCTGCCTTGGGTGCCCACCTCAGCACGATGGTGCAGTGCTTTGGGCCAGATGTGGTGCGGGAGTCCTCGCTGGCCCAAGCTCCCGTTCCCGAGTCGTTTCTCGGGCAGCTGGAGGAATGCTGCGCTTTCTTCCACAAGTGCCAGACCGACACCATCCGGGAGAACCTGCAGCTGTTCGGGCAGATGGGCGAAGAGGAGGCCAAGCAGCTGGAGGGTAAGCGGGACTGCGCGGCCCACTTCTACCTGCAGAGGTTCCGGCTGCTCCCGGTGGGCCGGGGGGACTGGGTGTTGAAGAGGTCAGGGGCGGTCCGCAGCCTGGCCGGCCGGCTCTTTGCTCAGATGACGAAGAAGAAGAAACAGCAGCAGCACTCGGGCTCGTTCAACGAGAGGCTGGAGCTGGCGGGACTGGCCTGGAAGGAGCGGGTGCGTAAGGGCTGTCTCGGCCCTGAGGCAGAGGAGCACTGCCCGGCCGGCCGGGACGCTGGCTGCACCCTGGAGGGGTCAGAGGGCAGCGCCGACTGCCAGTCATGGTACATCTTGGAAGGCAAGAGGCTGACCAGGCTCGCCAGCTCTCCGTTCTGTGACGTGGAGCTGCTGCGGAACATGGGGGAGGCGGTGGCGGAGTGCAGAGCGGCAACGGGCGGGGGGGCTGTACCACCGTGCGACTCCTGCACCGTTTATTCCGAAGAGCTGGTGCTGGCTGAACTCGCTGCGCTGGTAAAGGAGCAGCAAGAGGGTCTCCGCACCCATGACGCTGAACCCCTGGAGTGCCTTGTGATGGGGAGCCCGGGGACCTTCCCTGCTCTGAAGCAAGTCAACGGCTTCCGGGTGCGGCTCTGTGAGGCTGCGTCCCACCTGCCCGATCGGTGCACCGTACTTCACGATGGAGAGCTCAGGTACCAGGAGCGGCTGCTCAACCTTGTGATCCAGGCCTTGACGGAGTGCGGAGACGGAGGCGCACTCGTTCTCCCCATCCTCTCCTCTTTCACCCGCTTCACAGCGGGCCTGATATTCGTGCTGCAGCACTGCTTCCAGGCCCTGGCCTTCGTTTGCCCCACTTCCTCCGACGCTCTTGGCACCCTCGCTGTCTTGCTGTGCGCCGGCTTCCAGCCCCCGCCGGACGGGGTCTTGGCGTTCCTGACGGGGCTGAGCGAGCACGTGACTCTCCTGCTGGAATCGCAGTCGCAGGTGCTGCAGTTTGTGCCCATGGAGCTGCTGCTCAGGGGGACGTTGCCGGAGTTCCTGTGCGCACTCAACACTGCCGTCGCAAAGCAGAGGCTGCACTTAGCCATCCGGGCCACAACTTAAACCAGCGGTGTCCAATCACCAGGAGGGATCTGTCCAATCATCAAAGTGAGCGAAGCCCCCAGCGGTGTTTGCATCAATTGTCCGGACTGCAGGCGGTGATAACCGGTGTGGGGAGGGTTAACCGTGTGCCGGTGACTGACCGGACTGCAGGCGGTGATGACCGGTGTGGGGAGGGTTAACCGTGTGCCGGTGACTGACCGGACTGCAGACGGTGATAACCGGAGCTGAGACTCAGTGGTGTTCAGGTTGAGCTTATCCAAATAATTCGTACCTGCTGTAATTGCTCATGTATCGGGGATCATTTTACACCAGACAAACTGGCTCAAAGCCCAGCTTTGGGCCACGTGAACAATGATGGTGTTCATGGCAGACAGTATCTGCCAGCGTCTTGGGACTTCCTTATCCTCACTGGTGGCAGGAAACCGCTTTTATAATAAATTTCCTTTGAAGCAGCCGCTCAGAGCCAGCCTGGTAATGGATGAAGCAGCCGCTCAGAGCCAGCCTGGTAATGGATGAAGCAGTCGCTCAGAGCCAGCCTGGTAATGGATGAAGCAGCCGCTCAGAGCCAGCCTGGTAATGGATGAAGCAGCCGCTCAGAGCCAGCCTGGTAATGGATGAAGCAGCCGCTCAGAGCCAGCCTGGTAATGGATGAAGCAGCCGCTCAGAGCCAGCCTGGTAATGGATGAAGCAGCCGCTCAGAGCCAGCCTGGTAATGGATGAAGCAGCCGCCTTGTCGCTCACAATGCTGTGAAGTTGGGCGGAGCTGTCGCTAGGATTTTGGCACAGCTTGTGATGGGATTCGCTGCTGGACATTCACTTTCCCCTTTGTATTCCCTTCCTTCTGTTACCTCTATAGATTGGAAAATTGTTTCGTACCAATGGAGGCCGGGCTTACCCATGCTGCCCAGCGAGAGTGAAACTGCCCCATGAGTGCGGGTAAATTGTGGCACCGTCGGTACAAAACTCAACCCGTGGCTGCAGCGAGAGCACTGCCCCTTTGTCGGGGCTCCTGCAGCATTGACCATGGTCTATAGGGTCCATTACGCTCCATAAACCTAGCAACCGCTCGGAGGCACCTGCTGCTGGAGAGCTGGGAGCCGTGCTCCCCTTTCCTGGCGATTGTTTAATTCTGCATTCCCAATAATTTGTATAAATCTAACCACTGCCGCCAGCGGCTCTTGCTGTTCTGTTCTGAGAGTCTTTATGTCCACCTGAGAGGGCAGATGGGGCCTCGGTTTAACATCACATCCGAAAAACTGCACCTCTGACAGTGCAGCACTCCCTCAGTACTGCACTGAGGTGTCAGCCTGGATTATGTGCTCAAGTCTCCGGATTGGGACTTGGACCCATGACCTTCTGGCTCGAGCAAGAGTGTAACCCACTGAGCCAAGGCTGACACTTCTAGTCCAGCCACAAGACCAAACAGGGGATGCAGTGTGTTAGAACCAAAGCAGTTTACAGCACGGAGGAGGCCATTCGGCCCATCGTGTTTCTGCCCGCTGTTTGTTGGAGCAATCCAAAACCAATTCCCACTGCCCCGCTCTCTTCCCATAGCCTTGAATCTTCCTCTGCTTCAAATATTGATCCAATTTTCCCTTAAAAGATGCAATGGTCTCTGCTTCAACCACTCCCTGTGGCAAAGCATTCCATGTTCCAACAACCCTTTGTGTAAAGAGATTTCTCCTCATCTCTGCCTCACTCAGTGACCATGTTAAATTGATGACCCTTCAGTGTGAGCGGGCAATGTGCCATGGAGTGATGGGGTCAGAGTTCACCTTTCTCTTTCCCCACTCTGCTAGCTTCAGGAAGATTTTTCTCGTGGGGCGAGGGGTCCTCCCCCCCCACCCCCCCACTTTCCAGGGTCAGTAATCGGCGGAGGCTGGCCGAGTGCCCCAGTGAGGGCAGAGGGCAGATTGGAACCAGTTGCCCCAGGTGGAACTTGCCTGCCTCCTAGAGTGGCACCACTGACTGTCATCGCCTCGACTCGAGGGAGGGTGGAGAGGGAGGGAGGGAGGGTGGGGTGGGTGGAGAGGGAGGGTGGGGTGGGTGGAGAGGGAGGGAGGGAGGGTGGAGAGGGAGGGAGGGAGGGAGGGAGGGAGGGTGGGGTGGGTGTGGTGGGTGGCGGCGGTGATGGAACCAAACTACAGGAGAGGCTAAAACACTTTCATTTACTTACCGCTGTCTGATGTGCTGTGCATTCTGCAATGAATTTAAGCTGTGGGATCTCTGGGCAGAGTACCCTCCTATCTGTAGAACTGAGCCACTGTAGGTTTGATCTCTGACCTGTGCTGAGTCAGCTGATCTCAGCCAGGGGAGCAGTTAGTGTGTTAGTTAGCCTCAGTGCCTTTGGGCTAGGGAGGGGGGTGGGGGCTAAGAAATCAGCATCATTTCCCTTCACTCCTGATCGCTCTCCAGTGCCTCCTGCTGGAAAGTGGATGCCTGGTGAGGGGGGGCAATAACGGCGACTTGCATTTATATAGTGCCTTTAATGTCGTAAAACGTCCCGTGGTGCTTCATGGGATCAGGCTTGGAGGCGATGCCCTTCACGGTTGAATAACTCAGCAGTCACTCACTGGGCGCATACGTGGGGAATAGCTGCTCGAGTGGGCTATGAGGCTGGCTGGCAGCCTTGGTGCTGCAGCTTCGGGAGAGGGGAAAAGCAGAGAGAAATGTCAGAGCAGGATTTGTCCCCGAGGAACAGGCAGGTAAAAAAGATGGGCATGTTCTTTTTAAACATGCACGGAACTGGCTGGGGCTCATGATTTATGGATGGGGCTTTCACATTCCACAGAGAGCCCCTGTCAGTGGGAGAACGTTCTCTGTACCACAAGCCTGTAACGCTTTCATAGAATCAAACAGCACAGAATGAGGCCATTTGGCCCATTGTGCCTATGCCAGCTCTTTGGTAGAGCTATCCAATTAGCCCCACTCCCCCGCTCTTTCTCCAAAACCCTGCAGATTTTTCCCCTTCAAGTATTTATCCAATTGCCTTTTGAAAGTTATTATTGAATCTGCTTCCACCACACTTTCAGGCAGTGCGTTCCAGATCATAACTCACTGAGTAAAAAAATATTTCCTCATGTCGTCTCCGATTCTCTTGCCAGTTATCGTAAATCTCTATCCTCTGGTTACCGATTCTCCCACCAGCGGAAACAGAATCTCCTTATAGTCCCAGTAAATCCACCCCTCCCACCCCCCCCCCCCCCCCCCCCGAAAAATCAGCAGTGGTAGACACAAGGCGCTGAACAGGGCTATCAGTCACTAAGTCACACACTGATTGCTCCTTCTGGTACAGTGACATGCCAGCTCCTGAACTGGGAGCTTGGCACTGAGACAAGCCTTCAAAAACAATCAATAATTGGGAGTGTGACAACTGTGCATCTGCCCAAGCATTGTTAAGGGGGAGGGGAATCGATCCCACTTTGTGCAGCAATAGTAGATGTGTTTGTGACTCTTTTGAACATGATTTCACTAAGAAATATCCACCCACTAGGAGAAATGGTCACAAGCACAGTTGCACATCCTATGATGTGGAGATGCCGGTGATGGACTGGGGTTGACAATTGTAAACAATTTTACAACACCAAGTTATAGTCCAGCAATTTTATTTTAAATTCACAAGCTTTCGGAGGCTTCCTCCTTCCTCAGGTGAACATCGTTCACCTGAGGAAGGAGGAAGCCTCCGAAAGCTTGTGAATTTAAAATAAAATTGCTGGACTATAACTTGGTGTTGTAAAATTGTTTACAATTGCACATCCTATAGACAGCAGCTGTGATGCTTTGGAATCCCTTTCGTAACCTACTTGTGTTCCCACCTTCCTATGTGGCCGATTAGGTTATAAGGCAGAGAAAGGGAGGACATGGTGTACGTCCTTGCTTATGGAAGGGCAGATTCTAAACGACCCTTAGAATCATAGAATCTTACAGCACAGAGGGAGGCCATTCGGCCCTTTGGTAGAGCTATTCAATTAGTCCCACTCCCCTGCTCTTTCTCCATAGCCCATTTCTCCTCTTCAAGTAATTATCTAATCGTAAACCCTTAGGTTCAAGAAACTCCAAACAGAAGCATGTGAAAAGTTCCTATAAAGGATACAAATGTGTTTTAAACACCTTCCGTGCCCTCCCGCCCCCCCCTCCAAAAAAAAACAAGCCATTACTGTACCAAAACCAGCTGGAGACTTGTGGCAGAGTGCGATATTTCTGGGAAGGTGTTGCAGTCTGGGTGGGGTTGGAATGAGCTGTTTTATTTCCGTGTTCCTGCTGGAGGCTTGTGTGTGGTTGGGAGAGCTGGCTGGGTTACGTGTGTAGGATAGGGAGCGCCATCGAGGTACGATTTTACAAATTCTGTCTGGTTACCAATTCTTTCTGTGAATGAAAAGGAACCCCTGGTTTGTTGGGTGTTGCATTATTCTTGTTTACTGTATAGGTTCTTAAAAATGACATTTATTTTTGTTCAATGTGTGGCTCATTTTTGAAAAGTTGCACTTTATTTTGTTACACTCTCATGCTTTGAAGCTGAGAGAGTAGGTGAGATCCTACAAGCTGGGGATCAGGACTTGCTTTGTAACTGACTTTAGTCATTTGAAATTTTTGGAGTTTGTTTCTCGATTGAAATAAAGCGAGGTCAGCAATTTATGTTTGAGAAAGGATTGCAAACATGTTTATGTATAGGGAACAATTAAAGGCCTTCAAATCAGTACCAGACTTGTTTATGTTCTGCTTTCTGTTGCTACGTCCATATTGACTGGTTAAATCTATCAGAATTTTTTTTTGGTGAATATTCTTCTCATGAAAGTGAGGGATGTCACTGCTGTGAAATAAAACTATTTCCATGTCAAACACTCCCAGGGCAGGTACAGCACGGGTTAGATACAGAGTAAAGCTCCCTCTACACTGTCCCATCAAACACTCCCAGGGCAGGTACAGCACGGGTTAGATACAGAGTAAAGCTCCCTCTACACTGTCCCATCAAACACTCCCAGGGCAGGTCAACCTCAGAAGATTGCTCCCTACGGCACTAATGAGATTGCAGTCAGAATAATTGCCAGTTTTATGGCAGTTTTGTTTTATGTGCTTGGGTGCATTAGGAACTGGAACACAAAATGTCCAAACTCAATTCACGTTGTTACTGGCAGCAAACTAAGACGACCTTCATCCCATCAGTCTGGGCTGGATTTAAATCCTAGCCCCAGAACCTGCCCAGTTTCCTCCCACTGCCAGAACTCACCTTTAAAGCAGCACTGGTAGGTACTGCAGTAACGGAGTACGATATTGCTGCATTGCATTGTCACATGCAGCGGGAGGATGTAGCATTGCTCCTGTAGTTCACTGATCAATGTTCTTCAGAACCACAGCTTCAGACCAGCAATTTGCCCAAAAGGGAGCTGTAGTCTTTTGATTTTATGCATCCCTCAATAGCTAAAAATCAGCATTGGGTAGGGGCCTAACCTAATAGGGGTGGGGGGGGAAGTCTCCCCTCGCTGATGGGATGGAGAACCTGTGAAATTGAGCAACCTCAGTATCCAATCACCCAGTGAGTCAGAACAAAATTTAGCACCGAGCGAAACCAGATTTGCAATCTTTTTTTTACAGGCTGTAAGAATTGTGCATGTGGGAAAGGGGGAAAGTGTCACTCCACTGCAGTAGGAAACACTGTTCAGAGGTTGGGGCAGAATAGCGGGAGCTTCACTCTGCTTTGTCCCGTGCTGTACCAGACCCAGCACTGCTTGATGCTGGCACTGCGTGCTCCAAATGAGGAGGTGGACCGTTCCCCAACACTAATATCCTGCACCTTTGAGAGAGGAAATCTGATGAGTGAGTCGGTGTCAGGGCGTTGTGCATGGCTTGGACAAGAAACAAAGCTTGCACGGAAGATAGAATCATAGAATGGTTACAGCACAGAAGGAGGCCATTCGGTCTGTCGAGCCCGTGCCGGCTTTCTGCAAGAGCAATCCAGCAAGTCCCACTCCTCTGCCTTTTCCCCATAGCCCTGCAAACTTTTTTCCTTCAAGTATTTATCCAGTATTTGAAAGCCATGATTGAATCTGCCTCCACCACCCCCCTCGGGCAGTGCATTCCAGATCCTAACCACTCACTGTGTAAAAAAAGTTTTTCCTCATGTCGCCTTTGGTTCTTTTGCCAGTCCTCTGGTTCTTGACCCTTCAGCCAATGGGAACAGTTTCTCTCTGTTTACTCTGTCTAGACCCCCTCATGATTTTGAACACCTCTATCAAATCTCCTCTCAACCTCTGCTCTAAGGAGAACAACCCCAGCTTCTCCAGTCTCCATGTAACTGAAGTCCCTCATCCCTGGAACCATTCTAGTAAATCTTCTCTGCACCCTCTCTAAGGCCTTCACATCCTTCCTAAAATGAACAGCAAAAGCTATATTATGTTGTAACATGTGTAAATATAAAGAACAAAGCCATTCCTCAGCCATGGCAAGAGTAGTGTTGTGAAAAGGAAGAGATCAAGAAATGTCTTACTGTAATCATCTTTTTAAAGCACGTGGACCCAAACCACCAGAATTGGACACAATTAGCTACCTAGCACGGCATTGAAAAGTTCAACCATCCAGGAACTCAACCAGGCATGAGCCTCACTTGATCCAGTCCCCAAAAAAGTGTTAGGTCACTTTAAGGAAGTGAAATTTAATACTTTAAGAAGGATGTGAAGGTTTTAGAGAGGGTGCCCAGAATTGGACACAATACTCCAGTTGTAGCCGAACCAATGTTTTAAAAAGATTCATCATAACTTCCATACTTTTGTACTCTATGCCTCTATTTATAAAGCCCAGGATCCCGAATGCTTTTTTAACCACTTTCTCAACATGCCCTGCCACCTTCAGCGATTTGTGCACATATACCCCCAGATCTCTCTGTTCCTGAACCCCTTTTAGAATTGTACCATTTAGTTTATATTGCCTCTCCTCGTTCTTCCTACCAAAATGTATCACTGCGCACTTCTCTGCATTAAATTTCATCTGCCACGTGTCCGCCCATTCCACCAGCCTGTCTATATCCTCTTGAAGTCTATCACTATCCTCCTCACTGTTCACTACACTTCCAAGTTTTGTGCCATCTGCAAATTTTGAAATTGTGCCCTGTACACCCAAGTCCAAGTCATTAATATATATCAAAAAAAGCAGTGATCCCAGCACAGGCCCCTGGGGAGCACCACGGTACACCTCCCTCCAGTCTGAAAAACAACCGTTCGCCACTACTCTCTGTTTCCTGTCACTTAGCCAATTTTGTATCCATGCTGACACTGCCCCTTTTATTCCATAGGTTTCAACTTTGCTAACAAACCTATTATGTGGCACTTTATCAAATGTCTTTTGAAAGTCCGCATACACCACATCAACTGCATTGCCCTCATCAGCCCTCTCTGTTACCTCATCAAAAAACTCTATCAAGTTAGTTAAACATGATTTGCCTTTAACAAATCCGTGTTGGCTTTCGTTAATTAATTCACACTTGTCCAAGTGAATTCTGTCCTGGATTATTGTTTCTAAAACTTTCCCCACCACCGAGGTTAAACTGACTGGCCTGTAGTTGTTGGGTTTATCCTTACACCCTTTCTTGAACAAGGGTGTAACATTTGCAATTCTCCAGTCCTCTGGCACGACCCCCGTATCTAAGGATGGTCGGAAGATTATGGCCAGTACCTCCGCAATTTCCACCCTTACTTCCCTCAGCAATCTAGGATGCATCCCATCCGGACCGGGTGACTTATCTACTTTAAGTACAGCCAGCCTTTCTGGTACCTCTATCAATTTTTAGCTCATCCAGTACCTCAATTACCTCCTCTTTTATTGTGACTCTGGCAGTATCTTCTTCCTTGGTAAAGACAGATGGAAAGTATTCATTTAGTACCTCAACCATGTCCTCTGCCTCCATGCATAGACCTTCTTTATGGTCCCTAATTGGCCCCACCCCTCCTCTTACTACCTGTTTACTGTTTATATGTCTATGGAAGACTTTCGGATTCCCTTTTATGTTGGCCGCCAGTCTATTCTCATACTCTCTCTTTGCCCCTCTTATTTTCATTTTCACTTCCCCTCTGAACTTTCTATATTCAGCCTGGTTCTCACTTGTATTATCAACCTGACATCTGTCATACGTCCCTTTTTTCTGCTGCATCTTACTCTCTATCTCCTTCATCATCCAGGGAGCTCCGGCTTTAGTTGCCCTACCTTTCCCCCTTGTGCACCTAGACTGTACCTGAACCATCTCTTTAAAGGCCGCTCATTGGCAGGCAAAACTGTAATTGAACAATCTTTGATTCCAATTTACCCGGGCCAGATCCGTTCTTAACCGACTGAAATTGGCCCTCCTCCAATTAAGTATTTTTACTTTAGATTGCTCCTTGTCCTTTTCCATAACTAATCGAATCCTTATAATACTATGATCACTGTTCCCTAAATGCTCCCCCACTGACACTTGCTCCACTTGACCCACCTCATTCCCCAGAACCAGCAATGCCTCCTTCCTCGTTGGGCTAGAAACATACTGATCAAGAAAGTTCTCCTGAACACACTTCAGAAATTCTTCCCCCAAGAAGATCCAAGAAAGAATACTGCGATGGTTTGGACACGTTTCAAGAATGGAAACAGCCAGAACACCTTTCATGACCCTGCACACAGAGGTACATGGAACAAGAAGCCGAGGCAGATTGAGGAAACGCTGGATAGACAATGTCGAGTGACTTGTCACAGAAAGGGATACAGATGATTGAAATGGCCGGGCTAGTTCAGATCCGACAACAGTGAAGTGAAATCATTTGGCCTCATGGTCACCACTGAGCTGACGGACGGGAATTTAGTCATAGTAGTAATGGAGAATAATGACCCATTTAGCCATTTATTACACTGGTGATAAAGACCTTTAAACTGGGCATCCCTCTACATCTTATCCTGTGTGTTCAGTTTCTTGTATGTTAGAGACGATTCTGCAGCACAGAAGCTTGTCTAGTGAGGTATCATAGAATCACATAGAAATTAAGACACAGGAACAAGCCTTTAGGCCCGTCCAGTCCATGTTAGTGTTTACCCTCCACAGAAGCAGTGATCCCAATCTGCTTTGCCTGTCCAATTCCCATTTCTCTTTATTCCCCTTTCCTTCAACTACCTATCTAACCTATTCTTAACTATTGACATGGTCTCTGCTTCAATCGCTAACTCTGGTCGTGCATTCCACTGCCTCACAACCCTCTGTAACAAAGTTTCTCCTGCTCTCTGTCCTAAATCGCTAAATTTTGTATCCATGTCCCCTTGTTCTAGACCCCTCAATCACTGGAAACAGCCTGTTTCATAGAATTATAGAATCATAGAAAGGTTGCACCATGGAAGGAGGCCATTCGGCCCATCGAGTCCGTGCCGGCTCTATGCAAGAGCAATCCAGCTAGTCCCACTCCCCCGCCCTATCCCTGTAGCCCTAAAAAAAATTTCCTTTCAAGTATTTATCCAGTTCCCTTTTGAAGGCCATGATTGAATCTGCCTCCACCCCACCCTGGCAGTACATTCCAGATCCCAACCACTCGCTTTGTAAAAACGTTTTTCCTCATGTCACCTTTAGTTCATTTGCCAATCACCGTAAATCTATGTCCTCTGGTCCTTGACCCTTCTGCCAATGGGAACAGTTTCTCTCTATCTACTCTGTCTCGACCCTTCATGATTTTGAATACCTCCATCAAATCTCCTCACAACCATCTCTGTTCCAAGGAGAACAAGCCCAGCTTCTTCAGTCTATCCATGTAACTAAAGTCTGTCATCCCTGGAATCATTTTAGTAAATCTCTTCTGCACCCTCTCTAAGGCCTTCACACCTTTCCTGAAGTGCGGTGCCCAGAACTGGGCACAATACTCCAGTTGTGGCCGAACCAGTGTTTTATAAAGGTTCATCATGACTTCCATACTTTTGTACTCTATGCTTCTATTTATAAAGCCCAGGATCCCGTATGCTTTTTTAACCACTTTCTCAACCTGCCCTGCCACCTTTAACATATTGTGCACTTATACCCCCAGATCTCTCTGTTCCTGTACCCCTTTTAGAGTTGTGCCCTCTAGATTATATTGCCTCTCCTTGTTCTTCCTACTGAAATGTATCACTTTGCATTTTTCTGCATTAAATTTCATCTGCCACGTGTCTGTCCATTCCACCAGCCTGTCTATATCCTCTTGAAGTCTATCACTATCCTCCTCACTGTTTACTACACTTCCAAGTTTTTGTGTCATCTGCAAATTTTGAAATTGTGCCCTGTACACCCAAGTCCAAATCATTAATATATATCAAGAAAAGCAGTGGTCCCAGCACCGACCCCTGGGGAACACCACTGTATACCTCCCTCCAGTCTGAAAAAAAAACGTTCACCACTACTCTCTATTTCCTGTCCCTTAGCCAATTCTGTATCCATGTTGCTACTGTCCCCTTTATTCCATGGGCCACAATCTTGATGATAAGCCTACCATGCAGCACTTTATCAAACGCCTTTTGAAAGTCCATATACACCAAATCAACTGCACTGCCCTCATCTACCCTCTCTGTTATCTCATCAAAAAACTCTATCTAATTAGTTCAACACGATTTGCCTTTAACAAATCCGTGTTGGCTTTCCCTAATCAATCCACACTCGTCCAAGTGACTGTTAATTCTGTCCCGGATTATCGTTTCCAAAAGTTTCCCCTGAGGTTGAACTGACTGGCCTGTAGTTGCTGGGTTTATCCTTACACCCTTTTTTGAATAAGGGTGTAACATTTGCCATTCTTCAGTCCTCTGCCACACCCCCGTATCTACGGATGATTGGGAGATTATGGCCAGTACCTCCGCAATTTCCACCCTTACTTCCCTCAGCAACCTAGGATGCATCCCATCCGGACCGGGTGACTTATCTACTTTAAGTACAACCAGCCTTTCAAGTACATACGAACATATGAATTAAGAGCAGGAGTACGCCACTCGGCCCCTCGAGCCTGCTCTGCCATTTGATAAGATCATAGCTGATCTGATTGTGCCCTCAACCCTACTTTCCCGTCTACCTACTATAACCTTTGACTCCCTTGTTAATCAGGAATCTATCTAACTCAGCCTTAAAAATATTCACTGACCCTGCCTCCACCGCTCTCTGGGGAAGGGAGTTCCACAGACTCACGACCCTCTGAGAGAAAAAAATTCTCCTCATCTCCGTCTTAAATGGGAAACCCCTTATTTTTAAACTGTGGTCCTGAGTTCTAGTCTCCCACAAGGGGAAACATCCTCTCAGCATCTACCCCTTCTAGTCCCCTCAGGATCTTATATGTTTCAATAAGATCACCTCTCATTCTTCTAAACTCCAGTGTATACAGGCCCAACTTGTCCAACCTTTCCTCATAAGATAACCTCCTTATCCCAGGAATCAGTCGAGTGAACCTTCTCTGAACCGCCTCCAAAGCAATTATGTTCTTTCTTAAATAAGGAGACCAAAACTGCACACAGTATTCTACATCTGGTCTCACCAATGCCCTGTACAACTGTAGCAAAACATCTCTACTTTTATATTCCAGTCCCCTTGCAATAAATGACAACATTCCATTTGCCTTCCTTCTGCATACTAACTTTTTGTGATTCATGAACTAGGACCCAGATCCCTCTGTACCTCAGAGTTATGCAATCTCTCTCCATTTAAATAATATACTGCTTTTCCATTCCTCCTGCCCAAATTATACTCCATCTGCCAAATTTTTGCCCACTCGCTCACTTAACCTATCTAGATCCCTTTGCAGACTCCTTATGTCCTCGTCACAACTTACTTTCCTACCTACCTTTGTGTCATCACCAAATTTAGCAACCATACATTCGGTCCCTTCATCCAAGTCATTGATATAGATTGTAAATAGTTGAGGCCCAAGCACTGATCCCTGTGGCAACTCCACTCGTTACATCTTGCCAACCTGAAAATGACCCATTTATGCCCACTCTGTTTCCTGTTAGCTAACCAATCCTTTATCCATGCTAATATGTTACCCCCTACACCATGAGCTCTTATTTTGTGTAGTAGCCTTTGATGCGGCACCTTGTCAAAAGCCTTCTGGAAATCCAAGTACACCATATCCACAGGATCCCCTTTATCCATGTTGCTTGTTACTTCCTCAAAGAACTCTAATAAATTAGTCAAACATGATTTCCCTTTCACAAAGCTGTGTTGACTCTGCCTGATTGCGTTGAGATTTTCTTAATGCCCTGCTATAACCTCCTTAATAATAGGTTCTAGCATTTTCCATTTGACAGATGTTAAGCTAACTGGCCTGTAGTTTCCTGCTTTCTGTCTCTCTCCTTTCTTGCATTGAGGAATTACATTCGCTATTTTCCAATCTGATGGGACCCTTCCAGAATCTAGGGAATTTTGGAAAATTAATACCAATGCATCTACTATCTCTGCAGACACTTCTTTTAAGACCCTAGGATGAAGTCCATCAGGACTGGGGACTTGTCAGCTTTTAGTTCTAATAATTTTTTCAAAACCATTTCCCTGGTGATTGTAAATGTTTTAAGTTCCTCCCTTTCACCTCTTGATTCACAATTATTTCTGGCATGTTATTTGTATCTTCTACAGTGAAGATGGATGCAAAATATCTGTTCAATTCATCTGCCATTTCCTTATTCTCCATTATTAATTCCCCAGACTCACTCTCTCACAGACCAACGCTCACTTTATTTACTCTTTTCCTTTTTAGAAACTCTTATTATCTGTTTTTATATTTCTAGCTAGCTTTCTCTCGTACTCTAATTTCTCCCTCATTATTCTTTTAGTCATTCTTTGCTCTTTTTTATATTCTGTCCAATCTTCTGACCTGCCACTAATCTTCACGTACCTCTTCATTATTAATTTTTAGCCCATCCAGTATCTCAACTATATCTTCCTTTACTGAGACTCTGGCAGCATCTTCTTCCTTGGTAAAGACAGATGCAAAGTACTCATTTAGTACCTCGGCCATCTCCCCTGCCTCCATGAGTAAATCTCCTTTATGGTCCCTAATCAGCCCCACCCCTCCTCTTACTACCTGATTACTGTTTACATGCCTGTAGAAGACTTTTGGATTCCCTTTTATGTTGGCCGCCAGTCTATTCACATACTCTCTCTTTGCCCCTCTTATTTCCTTTTACACTTCCCCTCTGAACTTTCTATATTCTGCCTGGTTCTCACTTGTGTTATCAACCTGACATCTGTCATATGCCCCTTTTTTCAGTTTCATCTTACTCACTATCTCTTTTGTCATCTAGGGATCTCTGGCCTTACCTTTCTGCCTCGTGGGAATGTGCCTAGACTGTACCCGAACCATCTCCTCTTTAAAGGCCGCCCACTGTTCGATTACAGTTTTGCCTGCCAATCTTTGATTCCAATTTACCCAGGCCAGATCTGTTCTCATCCCATTGAAATTTGCTGTCCTCCAATTGAGTATTTTTACTTTAGTGTGGTCCATGTCCTTCTCCATAGCTATTCTAATCCTTATGATACTATGATCGCTGCTCCCTAAATGCTCCCCCACTGATACTTGCTCCACTTGGCCCATCTCATTCCCTAGAACCAAGTCCAGCAATGCCTCCTTCCTATTTAGGCTGGAAACGTGCTGGTTAAGAAAGTTATCCTGAACACATTTCAAAAATTCCTCCCCCTCTGTGCCCCTTTTATTATTATTGTTATCCCAGTCTATCGACTGTTTCTATCGACTCTGTCCCATCCCTTTGTAATTTTAAACTCATGGGTATCTTGACTGACCACAATCTCCCAGCACTTGTTTGATTGCATGAGGGGCTTGAGGAGGAGTTTCCCAGAGTTTGCTCTGAAACTGGACACAGGTTATTTTCTGGAGTTTTTCCTTTCCTCTGGGAGTTTGCGCTCCTGGTGATTGGGGAGGGTGATGCCTGAGGCTGCACTGCCCAACTGATGAGGAGACACCTGGTTGAGTCTAATCGACTTTTCCCCACCCTTCCTTTTGTAATTAACCACCAAGAAAATGAGTTTGTTATTGATTTTCACTTCCCAAATGTTAAAATGAGAGCTCATGGAGGAAATCAGAGTTGGATTCTTGTCCTCTTATAAGAACAGAGGAACATAGGAACAGGAGTAGGCCATTCAGCCCCTCGTGCCTGCTCCGCCATTTGATAAGATTATGGCTGATCTGTGATCTAACTCCATATACCTGCCTTTGACCCATATCCCTTAATACCTTTGGTCGCCAAAAAGCTATCTATCTCAGGTTTAAATTTAGCAATTGAGCTAGTATCAATTGCCGTTTGCGGAAGAGAGTTCCAAACTTCTACAACCCTTTGTGTGTAGAAATGTTTTCTAATCTCACTCCTGAAAGGTCTGGCTCTAATTTTTAGACTGTGCCCCCTACTCCTAGAATCCCCAACCAGAGGAAATAGTTTCTCTCTATCCACCCTATCTGTTCCCCTTAATATCTTATAAACTTCGATCAGATCACCCCTTAACCTTCGAAATTCTAGAGAATACAACCCCAATTTGTGTAATCTCTCCCCGTAACTTAACCCTTGAAGTCCGGGTATCATTCTAGTAAACCTACGCTGCACTCCCTCCAAGGCCAATATGTCCTTCCGAAGGTGCGGTGCCCAGAACTGCTCACAGTACTCCAGGTGCGGTCTAACCAGGGTTTTGTATAGCTGCAGCATAACTTCTGCCCCCTTGTACTCTAGTCCTCTAGATATAAAGACCAGTATTCCATTAGCCGTCTTGATTATTTTCTGCACCTGTTCATGACACTTCAATGATCTATGAACCTGAACCCCTAAGTCCCTTTGGACATCCACTGTTTGTAACTTTTTACCATTTAGAAAGTACCCTGTTCTGTCCTTTTTTGATCCAAAGTGGATGACCTCACATTTGTCTACATTGAATTCCATTTGCCACAGTTTTGCCCATTCACCTAATCTATCAATATCGCTTTGTAATTTTATGACTTCATCTACACTGCTTACAATGCCACCAATCTTTGTGTCATTGGCAAACTTAGATATGACACTTTCTATGCCTTCATCTAAGTCGTTAATAAATATTGTGAATAATTGAGGCCCCAAGACAGATCCCTGCGGGACTCCACTTGTCACATCCTGCCAATGTGAGTACCTACCCATTATCCCTACTCTCTGTCGCCTTTCGCTCAGCCAACTTCCTAACCAAGTCCGTACTTTTCCCTCGATTCCATGGGCTTCTATCTTAGCTAACAGTCTCTTATGTCGGACCTTATCAAATGCCTTCTGGAAGTCCATATAAATAACATCCATTGATATTTCCCTGTCCACTACTTTAGTCACCTCTTCAAAAAATTCAATCAGGTTTATCAGGCACGACCTATCTTTCACAAATCCATGCTGGCTCTCCCTGATTAACTGAAAATTCTCGAGGTGTTCAGTCACCCTATCTTTAATTATAGACTCCACATTTTCCCCACAACAGATGTTAGGCTAACCGGTCTATAATTCCCTGATTTCCCTCTCTCTCCTTTCTTAAAAAGCAGAGTGACATGTGCAATTTTCCAATCTAGAGGGACAGTTCCTGAATCTAGAGAACTTTACAGAATCATACAGCACAGAAGGAGGCCATTTAGCCCATCGTGCTTATGTCAGCTCTTTGAAAGAGCCATCCAATTAGTCCTACTCCCTTGCTGTTCCCCACAGCCCTGCAAATGTTTTCTTTTTAAATATATATCCACTTGCCTTTTGAAAGTTACTGTTGAATCTGTTTCCACCACCCTTTCAGGCAGTGCATTCCGGATCATAACATCTCGCTGCGTTAAAAGAAAATTCTCCTCATCTCCCCGCTGGCTTTTTTGCCAATTATCTTAAATCTGTGTCCTCTGGTTACCGACCCTCCTGCCAGTGGAAACAGTTTCTCCCCATCTACCTATCAACACCCCTCGACACCTCTATTAAATCTCCCTTTCACCTTCTCGGCTCTAAGGAGAACAATCCCAGCTGTTCTATTGCCGCTCAGTCCATTATCATCATTATCATTTGTCCACAGTTTCAAAGAAAGAAAGAACTTCCATTTATATGGTGCCATTCACAACCTCAGGACATCCCAAAGCACTTCACAGCCCCCAGAGTCCAAAAATCTCTTCAAGGGATATGGGGATCGGGCGGGAAAGTTGGGTTTAAGGTCGAAGATCAGCCATGATCTTATTGAATGGCGGGGCAGGCTCGAGGGGCCGTATGGCCTAATCCTGCTCCTATTTCTTGCGTTCTTATGTTCACAGCCAATAAAGTATGTTTTGAAGTGTAGTCACTGCTGTAAATTAGGAATTCACATTGATTCCACTGGCTTGTTGACTCTGCCAGGGCAAGTTGTATAACTCATTCCACCATGGTCGTGCTTCACTTACAGTAACGGTGTCTGTTGTGTAACCGTTGACCTGGTTGTGAGCCCCACTTGTCAGTGCTGCTACTGTGACCCAGCTGCATTCGGCTTCAACTTAGACGACGTGCAGAGAACTGCCAGCTCCTTTTTGTTTTAATTTTAATATTTTCATTTTTGTCATTCCCTCTCCCTAAGGGCTCTTGCCTACCAAGTGAGTCCGAGCCATCTGCAGGACTTGGCTGCCAATAACGCCCTGCATTCAGGCAGTGAGAGGATGGAGCGTGTCACACTTTAAAAGTGCCCATGGCAACAAAAATCTGTTGTGTTTATCTGGTTCACTTTACCACAGTCCACTCCCCTCACTCTCTCACAAACTGCTATCATGTCCGCCAACTCATGGGAGATCACACGTGTGTGTCTATCTGTGGGTGTGTGTGTGTGGGTGTGTGTCTATCTGTGGGTGTGGGTGTGTGTCTATCTGTGGGTGTGGGTGTGTGGGTGTGTGTCTATCTGTGGGTGTGGGTGTGTGTCTATCTGTGGGTGTGGGTGTGTGGGTGTGTGTCTATCTGTGGGTGTGGGTGTGTGTCTATCTGTGGGTGTGGGTGTGTGTCTATCTGTGGGTGTGGGTGTGTGTCTATCTGTGGGTGTGGGTGTGTGGGTGTGTGTCTATCTGTGGGTGTGGGTGTGTGGGTGTGTGTCTATCTGTGGGTGTGGGTGTGTGGGTGTGTGTCTATCTGTGGGTGTGTGTGTGTGGGTGTGTGTCTATCTGTGGGTGTGTGTGTGGGTGTGTGTCTATCTGTGGGTGTGTGTGTGTGGGTGTGTGTCTATCTGTGGGTGTGTGTGTGGGTGTGTGTCTATCTGTGGGTGTGTGTGTGTGGGTGTGTGTCTATCTGTGGGTGTGGGTGTGTGGGTGTGTGTCTATCTGTGGGTGTGGGTGTGTGGGTGTGTGTCTATCTGTGGGTGTGTGTCTATCTGTGGGTGTGTGTGTGTGGGTGTGTGTCTATCTGTGGGTGTGTGTGTGGGTGTGTGTCTATCTGTGGGTGTGTGTGTGGGTGTGTGTCTATCTGTGGGTGTGTGTCTATCTGTGGGTGTGTGTGTGTGGGTGTGTGTCTATCTGTGGGTGTGTGTCTATCTGTGGGTGTGGGTGTGTGGGTGTGTGTCTATCTGTGGGTGTGTGTCTATCTGTGGGTGTGGGTGTGTGGGTGTGTGTCTATCTGTGGGTGTGTGTGTGTGGGTGTGTGTCTATCTGTGGGTGTGGGTGTGTCTTCCTATGGTATGTACTTCCTGTAACACTTTCCCTGTTACACTAATCTGAATCACTGTGAACGACACCATGGGAGACCCACAAGAGTGTGTTTCTGTCTGTTTCTGTGTCTGTGTATTTCTCTCTGTATATTTCAGTCTGTGTGCGTAATTCTCTCTGTATATTTCAGTCTGTGTGCGTAATTCTCTCTGTATATTTCAGTCTGTGTGCGTAATTCTCTCTGTATATTTCAGTCTGTGTGCGTAATTCTCTCTGTATATTTCAGTCTGTGTGCGTAATTCTCTCTGTATATTTCAGTCTGTGTGCGTAATTCTCTCTGTATATTTCAGTCTGTGTGCGTAATTCTCTGTGTATTTCAGTCTGTGTGCGTAATTCTCTGTATATTTCAGTCTGTGTCCGTATTTCTGTGTGTGTGTATTTATGTGTGTGTATTTCTGTGTGTGTGTATTTATGTATATTTCTCGGTGTGTGTATTTCTCTGTGTATATTTCAGTCTGTGTGTGTATTTGTGTGCGTATTTATGTGTGTGTGTATTTATGTGTGTGTATATTTGTGTGTGTGTGTATTTATGTATATTTCTCGGTGTGTATATTTCTCTGTGTATATTTCAGTGTGTGTGTATTTCTGTTTGTGTATGTTACTACGGTGTGCGCTCCCTGTGAGTCTACTTCCTGTAACACTTTCCCTGTTGCACTTTTCTGACTGAGCAACACGAGGGGAGAGCTGCTAGTATGTATTTAACACTCACATACACATATCTCAAGGAGAGAAGTGCTGTTAAAAGATGGGACTCGTGTTAGAATTTGCACGGAATTTCTGAAATATTGCACATTCAGAAAGTCCCGTTTATTCTGAAAGAAGCCCAACAGCAGTTTTTATTTTAGGAGACTGGGGGGCGGGGGGCGGGGGTTGTGGAGAAGGGAGGTAGAAGAGGATAACACGCGAATATCTTCAGTCTTCCTATTCCGAGACTTCAGAAAGTGCAACAGCAAACACTCTATCAGGCCATGGTTCCAGCTGTAAACTATGAAACGGGGTTATTAGTAATAACCAGTAACTAGCAGCCGGGAGTCCTCCCTCAATCACAACCAGGAACTGATGAACTGCTCGTTCTCCTCGTTTGCTGTCTGTGGGATCTTGCTGTGCGCTAATTAGCTGCTCCGTTTGCCTACATAACAACAGTGACTACAATTCAAATGTAATCCATTGGTCATGGCGGGCTTTATCACGTCCTGAGGGCATGGTCGGGGCACTATGTTAAGGTAAATCCTTTCCTTTCACTGTAGGGGGCTGCCTGGACTGGACTGTGCCACAGCAGCAGGTGAAAATCGGGATCTGAGTGTGCGGCGATTGTGGCCGTGAACCATGTCCCACTGCCCTGTGACGTGATGATATTGTGCTACCCTGTACTCCACGTCCCACCTTTTAACAGGCTACATTTCAATGAGAAATGTAGAAGAGCATGCCAGGAGCAGCACCAGGCGTACCTAAAAATGAGGTGCCAACCTGGTGAAGCTACAACTCAGGACTACATGCATGCTAAACAGATGAAGCAACATGCTATAGACACAGCTAAGCGATTCCACAACCAATGGATCAGATCAAAGCTCTGCAGTCTTGCCACATCCAGTTGTGAATGGTGGTGGACAATTAAACAACTAACGGGAGGAGGAGGCTCTGTAAACATCCCCATCCTCAATGATGGCAGAGTCCAGCACGTGAGTGCAAAAGACAAGGCTGAAGGGTTTGCAACCATCTTCAGCCAGAAGTGCTGAGTGGATGATCCATCTCAGCCTCCTCCCGATATCCCCACCATCACAGAAGCCAGTCTTCAGCCAATTCGATTCACTCCACGTGATATCAAGAAACGGCTGAGTGCAGTGGATACAGCAAAGTCTATGGGCCCCGACAACATCCCAGCTGTAGTGCTGAAGACTTGTGCTCCAGAACTAGCTGCGCCTCTAGCCAAGCTGTTCCAGTACAGCTACAACACTGGCATCTACCTGACAATGTGGAAAATTGCCCAGGTATGTCCTGTCCACAAAAAGCAGGACAGATCCAATCTGGCCAATTACCGCCCCATCAGTCTACTCTCTAACATCAGCAAAGTGATGGAAGGTGTCGTCGACAGTGCTATCAAGCGGCACTTACTCACCAATAACCTGCTCACCGATGGTCAGTTTGGGTTCTGCCAGGACCACTCGGCTCCAAACCTCATTACAGCGTTGGTCCAAACATGGACAAAAGAGCTGAATTCCAGAGGTGAGGTGAGAGTGACTGCCCTTGACATCAAGGCAGCATTTGACCGAGTGTGGCACCAAGGAGCCCTAGTAAAATTGAAGTCAATGGGAATCAGGGGGAAAACTCTCCAGTGGCTGGAGTCATACCTAGCACAAAGGAAGATGGTAGTGGTTGTTGGAGGCCAATCATCTCAGCCCCAAGACATTGCTGCAGGAGTTCCTCAGGGCAGTGTCCTAGGCCCAACCATCTTCAGCTGCTTCATCAATGACCTTCCCTCCATCATAAGGTCAGAAATGGGGATGTTCGCTAATGATTGCACAGTGTTCAGTTTCATTCGCAACCCCTCAAATAATGAAGTAGTCCGAGCCCGCATGCAGCAAGACCTGGACAACATCCAGGCTTGAGCTCATAAGTGGCAAATAACATTTGCGCCAGACAAGTGCCAGGCAATGACCATCTCCAACAAGAGAGAGTCTAACCACCTCCCCTTGACATTCAATGGCATTACCATCACCGAATCCCCGACCATCAACATCCTGGGGGTCACCATTGACCAGAAACTTAACTGAACCAGCCATATAAATACTGTGGCTACAAGAGCAGGTCAGAGGCTGGGTATTCTGCAGCGAGTGACTCACCTCCTGACTCCCCAAAGCTTTCCACCATCTACAAGGCACAAGTCAGGAGTGTGATGGAATACTCTCCACTTGCCTGGATGAGTGCAGCTCCAACAACACTCAAGAAGCTCGACAACATCCAGGACAAAGCAGCCCGCTTGATTGGCACCCCATCCACCACCCTAAACATTCACTCCCTTCACCACCGGCGCACTGTGGCTGCAGTGTGTACCATCCAACTCGCCAAGGCTTCTTCGACAGCACCTCCCAAACCCGCGACCTCTACCACCTAGAAGGACAAGAGCAGCAGGTACATGGGAACAACACCACCTGCACGTTCCCCTCCAAGTCACACACGATCCTGACTTGGAAATATATCACCGTTCCTTCATCGTCGCTGGGTCAAAATCCTGGAACTCACTTCCTAACAGCACTGTGGGAGAACCTTCACCACACGGACTGCAGCGGTTCAAGAAGGCAGCTCACCACCACCTTCTCAAGGGAAATTAGGGATGGGCAATAAATGCCGGCCTCGCCAGTGAGGCCCACATCCCATCAACGAATAAAAAAATTGTTTTTTTTCCACTAATTTTCATCCTCCTCTCCTGCAGGAGCTGAGTCTTGTCACTGTACTGCTCTATGGTTACCAGTTGCCCTCAGTACCCTGTCATGTTTGAGCCTTGGTCCTGAGTATCAGCAGGCTATTCAACAACTGCAGGCATCAGAGCCAAGCCCGATCCTGTCCTCACTCAGACACTTGCTAATTTTACCACTAACGAAGGGCGACTGAAACCAGCAGCATTCATACACCCACTCTGGGAATATGGTCACCAACCCTCCAGGATTGCCCTGGAGTCTCCAGGAATTAAAGATTAATCTCCAGGAACTGCTGCCAGCAACTCAAGAGAAAAATCATAGGGGCATTAAAAAATTGTGTTTTTAAAAACATTTTCCTTGAACACTTTTGCTTATTAGTTATAAAAATAGGGAAAAAGGCTGTTTGACTGACAGTCACGAATCATCCAATGGAGTAACAAAGACTCTGTTCACTTTCCAATTGGTGCAGGAAGGCGGGGTTCCACGAGGATGGACATGTCGGTGACCGATGGCGGGAGTGTGGGGGAGGGGTGGTTGGAGGCAGGGGGTCATGTCGGTGACCGATGGTGGGAGTGTGGGGGAGGGGTGGTTGGAGGCCGGGGGTCATGTCGGTGACCGATGGCGGGAGTGTGGGGACGGAGTGGTTGGAGGCCGGGGGTCATGTCGGTGACCGATGGCGGGAGTGTGGGGGAGGGGTGGTTGGAGGCCGGGGGTCATGTCGGTGACCGATGGCGGGAGTGTGGGGGAGGGGTGGTTGGAGGCAGGGGGTCATGTCGGTGACCGATGGTGGGAGTGTGGGGGAGGGGTGGTTGGAGGCAGGGGGTCATGTCGGTGACCGATGGCGGGAGTGTGGGGGAGGGGTGGTTGGAGGCCGGGGGTCATGTCGGTGACCGATGGCGGGAGTGTGGGGGAGGGGTGGTTGGAGGCCGGGGGTCATGTCGGTGACCGATGGCGGGAGTGTGGGGGAGGGGTGGTTGGAGGCCGGGGGTCATGTCGGTGACCGATGGCGGGAGTGTGGGGACGGAGTGGTTGGAGGCCGGGGGTCATGTCGGTGACCGATGGCGGGAGTGTGGGGGAGGGGTGGTTGGAGGCCGGGGGTCATGTCGGTGACCGATGGCGGGAGTGTGGGGACGGAGTGGTTGGAGGCAGGGGGTCATGTCGGTGACCGATGGCGGGAGTGTGGGGGAGGGGTGGTTGGAGGCAGGGGGTCATGTCGGTGACCGATGGCGGGAGTGTGGGGGAGGGGTGGTTGGAGGCCGGGGGTCATGTCGGTGACCGATGGCGGGAGTGTGGGGGAGGGGTGGTTGGAGGGCGGGGGTCATGTCGGTGACCGATGGCGGGAGTGTGGGGACGGAGTGGTTGGAGGCCGGGGGTCATGGCGGTGACCGATGGCGGGAGTGTGGGGGAGGGGTGGTTGGAGGGCGGGGGTCATGTCGGTGACCGATGGCGGGAGTGTGGGGACGGAGTGGTTGGAGGCAGGGGGTCATGTCGGTGACCGATGGCGGGAGTGTGGGGGAGGGGTGGTTGGAGGCAGGGGGTCATGTCGGTGACCGATGGCGGGAGTGTGGGGGAGGGGTGGTTGGAGGGCGGGGGTCATGTCGGTGACCGATGGCGGGAGTGTGGGGACGGAGTGGTTGGAGGCCGGGGGTCATGTCGGTGACCGATGGCGGGAGTGTGGGGGAGGGGTGGTTGGAGGCCGGGGGTCATGTCGGTGACCGATGGCGGGAGTGTGGGGGAGGGGTGGTTGGAGGCCGGGGGTCATGTCGGTGACCGATGGCGGGAGTGTGGGGGAGGGGTGGTTGGAGGCCGGGGGTCATGTCGGTGACCGATGGCGGGAGTGTGGGGACGGAGTGGTTGGAGGCAGGGGGTCATGTCGGTGACCGATGGCGGGAGTGTGGGGGAGGGGTGGTTGGAGGCAGGGGGTCATGTCGGTGACCGATGGCGGGAGTGTGGGGGAGGGGTGGTTGGAGGGCGGGGGTCATGTCGGTGACCGATGGCGGGAGTGTGGGGGAGGGGTGGTTGGAGGCCGGGGGTCATGTCGGTGACCGATGGCGGGAGTGTGGGGGAGGAGTGGTTGGAGGCCGGGGGTCATGTCGGTGACCGATGGCGGGAGTGTGGGGGAGGGGTGGTTGGAGGCCGGGGGTCATGTCGGTGACCGATGGCGGGAGTGTGGGGGAGGGGTGGTTGGAGGCCGGGGGTCATGTCGGTGACCGATGGCGGGAGTGTGGGGGAGGGGTGGTTGGAGGCAGGGGGTCATGTCGGTGACCGATGGCGGGAGTGTGGGGGAGGGGTGGTTGGAGGCCGGGGGTCATGTCGGTGACCGATGGCGGGAGTGTGGGGGAGGGGTGGTTGGAGGCCGGGGGTCATGTCGGTGACCGATGGCGGGAGTGTGGGGGAGGGGTGGTTGGAGGCAGGGGGTCATGTCGGTGACCGATGGCGGGAGTGTGGGGGAGGGGTGGTTGGAGGCCGGGGGTCATGTCGGTGACCGATGGTGGGAGTGTGGGGACGGAGTGGTTGGAGGCAGGGGGTCATGTCGGTGACCGATGGCGGGAGTGTGGGGGAGGGGTGGTTGGAGGCAGGGGTCATGTCGGTGACCGATGGCGGGAGTGTGGGGGCGGAGTGGTTGGAGGCCGGGGGTCATGTCGGTGACCGATGGCGGGAGTGTGGGGGAGGGGTGGTTGGAGGCCGGGGGTCATGTGTTGACACCTCCAGGAATACGTTCAGCCAGGGTTGGCAACCTTATCTGGGAACCCCGGCCATTTCAGGCCTGTGTGTTTCCGTGCTGTGTGCTCGTTGGATGAACTCTCAGCGCCATCAGAGAGCTTACATTCTGTTTTGTTTTTTAACTTATATGCTCCGTTTTTAGTTTTGAATTTTAGCTTTAGTTCTGAACCATTCGGCAGCTGAGAGGCCAGCCAGGCAACCAGCTCCAAACCATTGGAGCTTTCCTTCCCTGACCCTGCAGATATCTACCAAGCCTGTGCTCGAGAGCTCCCTCTGGTGGTTTGGCAGAGATTTGGGCACTGCAGGTTAAATCCTAAATAATACCACTCCACAGCAACTTGCATTTATATAGCGCCTTTAATGTTGTAAAGCGTCCCTAGGCACTTCGCAAGAGCGAAATCAAACAAAATTTGACACCGAGCCACATAAAAGGAAATTTGGACTGGTGACCAAAAGCTTAGACAAACAGGTAGCGCCTTAAAGCAGGAGATAGAGGTAAGAGAGATGGCGAGGTTTAGGGAGGGAATTCCAGAGCTTAGGGCCTAGGCAGCTGAAGGCACGGCCGCCAATGGTGGAGTGATGAAAATCAGACAGTACAGTAGACTTTAATAATTTCCTGGTTAGATATATACTGATATGAGCATTGTTATGTAACCCCCCAATCACAGAAGAGTGCATCAGTAACACTTGGATTTCTTACACCTGCCTTTGAGATCAAACTATAGAGGTTTACTGCACAGAAGGAGGCCATTCGGTTATCGAGTCTGTGCTAGTTCTTTGCTGGAGCAATCCATAAACGAATCCCACTACCCCATTCTCTGCATATAGCCATGTATCTTTCTCTTCTTCAAATATTTATCCAGTGTTCTCACTCCAGAGATTTTAGCACAAAATCTAGGCTGACACTCTAGTGCAGTACTGAGGGAGTGCTGCACTGTCGGAGGTGCCGTCTTTCGGATGAGATGTTAAACCTAGGCCCCATCTGCCCTCTCAGGTGGACATAAAAGATCCCACAGCCACTATTTCGAAGAAGAGCAGGGGACTTCTCCCTGATGTCCTGGCCAATATTTATTCCTCAACCAACATCACTAAAACAGATTATCTGATCATTATCTCAATGCTGTTGTGGGACCTTGCTGTTAATTGTATCCATATGATTTATATCAATTAGTTTTAATTGTATTCAGGTGGTGCCTATCAATTGGGGACTCTCTGGTATCCATTTATATGAGAGTTTGTCTGGGGGGTGGAGTGGATAATGTGGATCTCTGTGAATAGAGGCTTGGAAGCAACTGAAGACCAGGCTCCAGTATTCCATCCTTCACTACCGGGCTATCCAGTTTATTACACTTGCTGTGCACAAATTGGCTGCCACATTTCCTACATTACAACAGTGACTACACTTCAAAAGTACTTCATTGGCTGTAAAGAGCTTTTGGACGTCCTGAGGATGTGAAAGGTGCTATATAAATGCAAGTTCTTCCTTTTCTTTTTCAGAGTGGGACAAACTGCTGCACCTGGTTTAACAAATCCTTGAAAACCACGCTCCATTTTGGCTGTGATCAATTGAAGACCACACAGGGAGCTGGGAATTACTGAACACATTCTTGACAGTTTGAGCCCAGTGAAATTAAAAGGAGCTGTCACAGGGACATGCACTAAGCACGGGGACTGAATCTACATCTGAATGCATCGTACATAAAGATGTGCAGAGCCCCCTCGTATTCCCAGTGCCGCTTAATCCATTTTTGTTTTTAACATAGCTTCTATTAGGCAGTCCTAGTCCTAGGTCTGTACTTCTGGAAAGTGGGATCCCTGATGCAAATATCACTTCAGAATTGCTAAAGGTTATTCAGAGCAGCTGCCTGTGTTTTTATCTTTGCTTTTTTAAAGACTCTTCAGGGAGTATTCTGTAATTGGGCCACTAACATATTCCCCCTCAGAGCCACTGCTTTCCGCTGATTTAATAAGTCACGTCCCATTTTTAGGATTACGTTCCACAATTCCATCCAATCTCTCTATTCTTTATGTTCCAATGTACAGCACGGGTTAGATACAGAGTAAAGCTCCCTCTACACTGTCCCATCAAACACTCCCAGGGCAGGTACAGCATGGGTTAGATACAGAGTAAAGCTCCCTCTACACTGTCCCATCAAATACTCCCAGGGCAGGTACAGCACGGGTTAGATACAGAGTAAAGCTCCCTCTACACTGTCCCATCAAACACTCCCAGGGCAGGTACAGCACGGGTTAGATACAGAATAAAGCTCCCTCTACACTGTCCCATCAAATACTCCCAGGGCAGGTACAGCACGGGTTAGATACAGAGTAAAGCTCCCTCTACACTGTCCCATCAAACACTCCCAGGGCAGGTACAGCACGGGTTAGAAACAGAGTAAAGCTCCCTCTACACTGTCCCATCAAACACTCCCAGGGCAGGTACAGCACGGGTTAGATACAGAGTAAAGCTCCCTCCACACTGTCCCATCAAATACTCCCAGGGCAGGTACAGGGTGGGTTAGATACAGAGTAAAGCTCCCTCTACACTGTCCCATCAAATACTCCCAGGGCAGGTACAGGGTGGGTTAGATACAGAGTAAAGCTCCCTCTACACTGTCCCATCAAATACTCCCAGGGCAGGTACAGCACGGGTTAGATACAGAGTAAAGCTCCCTCCACACTGTCCCATCAAATACTCCCAGGGCAGGTACAGGGTGGGTTAGATACAGAGTAAAGCTCCCTCTACACTGTCCCATCAAACACTCCCAGGGCAGGTACAGGGTGGGTTAGATACAGAGTAAAGCTCCCTCTACACTGCCCCGTCTTACCAGTATCTTGCTCAAGAGGCCATGTTCCTTTATGAGTGAGTCTAGACAGCCACTGTTAGCAGGCTGTTTGACCATAGAATGCATCACAGCTGAATCTGATCGTGCCCTCACCCAGTGCCCACGTCCATGCACTCCCTAACAGGGTTCCTGGATAGTGGTCTAGTGGCCGGCAACATTATGACTATATATTTGATGGGTCCTTTGATGGACTTCTGTGTAAAGGCCTGGTGCAGCTCTAAGTAACACATACTAGAAGGTCCCAGGTTTCATACCCAGCCTGTGCTGAGTCAGCTGATCTCAGCCATGGCAGCAATTGGGGTGCTAGAGTTGACTTCATTGTCTTTGGGTTATGGAGGCAAAATCAGCCAGAGTTCGTGCTCCTGATCACTATCCAGGGACCCTGTTAGAGAGTTAGGATCACATTCCGCAATTCAGTTTGTTTTCATCAGAAAACTGAAACCCAATGGCCTCACGTATGACATATGAAAAGTAGTTACAATGTGAATGCAACGGGACGTGAACTTGTGATGACTTAAGTTGCAGCTATACCCCATATTCAGTAGCATCACTCCCCCCACTCTCGGAGTTCATGTTAATGCTCTCCCTCCCCTCTCTTCATCATCCAACTCACCTTTCCCTCCCCCCCTTTGTTTGCCCTCTTTCCATCATTGTCATCCAGTTCCCTTGTTCAGCGCCATCCACTCTCTCACTCCCCTCCCTTCTCATCCATCTGCCTGCCCCCTCCCCAACCCGAGTCCAATGGCTAATGCATTGGAACAGCTCCCAGTTTCCCCTGCACGCCACTTCCCAGCGCTAACGGCCGGGATTGCGGACTCTGTATACCGTGGGGAGGAGTTCCTATTCTCACAAGAGTTCCTGCCTACAGTCAACTGAGAACGCAGTGTCAGCCATTAGCACTGGGCGTGGTATTGAGAGGAGATTGGGGCCGTTTCTGGTGCATTAAGTGTCAGCCTTGGCTCAGTGGTAGCGCTTTTGCCTCTGAGTCAGAGGTCATGGGTTCAGGCCCCCATTCACAGACTTGAGCACAAAATCTAGGCTGAGGCTCCAGTGCAGTACTGAGGGAGTGCTGCACTGTCGGAGGTGCCGTCTTTCGGATGAGACGTTAAATTGAGGCCCCATCTGCCCCCTCAGGAGGATGTAAAAGATCCCATGGCACTATTCGAAGAAAAGTGGGGGAGTTCTCCCGGTGTCCTGGACAAAATTTATCCCTCAACCAATGTCATTAAAAAAACAGATCATCTGGTCATTTATCCCACTGCTGTTTGTGGGATCTTGCTGTGCTCAAATTACCTGCCGCGTTTTCTACATTACGAAAGTATTTCATTGGCTGTGAAGCACTCCTGAGGCCGTGAAAGGCACTATATAAATGCAAGTTCTTTCATTAGCCACCAGACTCAGGAGGAGCAGGACTGGGGGAGACAGAAGCCCGGCTATGCTCGTTATTCACCAGCAAACTCTGCATCACAGCGACAAAATATTTCAAAATCCGATTTTTCAATGTAAGATTGACTTTCCCTCAATTGGTTCTACGTTTACACTTAAGAGTACGCACAAACATACTGCAGTACCAGAAACAATTTCAGAAATAGAATGCTTGCGGTTACACTGCGAGATCTGTACTCGACAGCTAAGAGAATATAAAATTGACATTTACAGTGGCTGACTCTAGCAGCTAGAGAATAAGGAGATGTTTGCTTGACCCATTCATAGTAACTATTCCCACATCTGACATTTGCTAAAATGAGAGCTGAAGCTGCTGAAGGGTGCAGTGTTTGGTGGAAAGGGCGAGTGTGCTTTCCATTTACCGAGCTCAGTAATGGAAGTAGCAGGCTGCTGTGGATTGTGCCCCAGGTGATACAGCACTTTCTGCAGGCACTGCTGACGGGACTCTTCTGTACATTTGACATTCACACCAGCGCTGGGACCTGTGCGACGCACGATTGTCGATGTGCACAAACAACTTTTGGGGGGATTCCTGGGCGAGACATGGCTGGGGTGGGGTGAGGGGGGGGGGAGCGTTACATTACTCCGGCAGTCTACAGCGTAATTACCTGTTCTTTTACATCGGAAATACCTGTCGTTATGACCTTCCGTTCCTCCATTGACCCCTCGTGTTACAGCAGCCACCACAACCTCTGTCGGCCCAATTTGCCCCATAACCCCTGAATCGTTAACTTACACCGTGTGTGGTCCATCGAATTTATGGGTCGGCACATGGGGCACGATTTTAAAAGAGAAAAACGGGCGGGTTGGGGAGGGGGGGCGGCATTCAAAATCGCAACCATTTCGGACCCGCCCCCAACCCTCCCATTTCCAATTTTCACCGGGGGCCCAACCACTCCCAGGAGGAGGGTCGGGCATTAAAACCTTTCTAGGAGGCTGCGGGCCTCCATTTTTCCAGAGTTTCCGATTTCAACCCCGGGGTCCAGGATCCCCGGGCCTTCTCTTTCACGCCACACGAAAGGAGGTGAGAAGGCCCGAGACTAACAAGTAGGTGTCTTTCTGGCACAGCATGTGGGCCTGGAGGAGCATGAGTGCTTCCCCCAGGCCCAACAAGCCTACCTGCAGCGGAGCCCCCGATCTCCGACCCCCCCGCAATGATCCCAGACCTCATCTCTGATCTCCGACCCCCCAACGATCGCGGACCCCCGCCCCGGTCCCCGATACCCCCCCAACGATCGCGGACACCCACCCTCGATTCCAGATACCCCCCAACGATCGCGGACCCCCCGCCCCGGTCCCCGATACCCCCCCAACGATCGCGGACATCCACCCCCGGTCCCTGATACCCCGCAACGATCGCGGACCCCCGCCCCGGTCCCCGATACCCCCCAACGATCGCGGACATCCACCCCCGGTCCCCGATACCCCCCCAACGATTGCGGACACCCACCCCCGATCCCTGATACCCCCCAACGATCGCGGACATCCACCCCCGGTCCCCGATACCCCCCCAACGATTGCGGACACCCACCCCCGATCCCTGATACACCCAACGATCGCGGACCCCCGCCCCGGTCCCTGATACCCCCCAACGATCGCGGACCCCCGCCCCGGTCCCTGATACCCCCCAACGATCGCGGACCCCCTCCCCGGTCCCTGATACCCCCCAACGATCGCGGACACCCACCCCCGATCCCTGATACCCCCCAACGATTGTGGACACCCACCCCCGGTCCCTGATACCCCCCCAACGATCGTGGACACCCACCCCCGGTCCCTGATACCCCCCAACGATTGCGGACACCCACCCCCGATCCCTGATACCCCCCCAACGATCGTGGACACCCACCCCCGATCCCTGATACCCCCCCAACGATCGTGGACACCCACCCCCGGTCCCTGATACCCCCCAACGATCGTGGACCCCGCCCCGGTCCCTGATACCCCCAACGATCGCGGACCCCCGCCCCGGTCCCTGATACCCCCCAACGATCGCGGACATCCACCCCCGATCCCTGATACCCCCAACGATCGCGGACATCCACCCTCGATCCCTGATACCCCCCCAACGATCGCGGACCCCCACCCCGGTCCCTGATACCCCCCCAACGATCGTGGACACCCACCCCCGGTCCCTGATACCCCCCAACGATCGCGGACATCCACCCCCGGTCCGTGATACCCCCAACGATCGCGGACCCCCGCCCCGGTCCCTGATACCCCCCAATGATCGCGGACCCCCGCCCCGGTCCCTGATACCCCCCCAACGATCGTGGACATCCACCCCCGATCCCTGATACCCCCCAACGATTGCGGACACCCACCCCTGGTCCCTGATACCCCCCCAACGATCGTGGACACCCACCCCCGGTCCCTGATACCCCCCAATGATAGCGGACACCCACCCCTGGTCCCTGATACCCCCCAACGATTGCGGACACCCACCCCCGATCCCTGATACCCCCCCAACGATTGCGGACACCCACCCCCGATCCCTGATACCCCCCCAACGATCGTGGACACCCACCCCCGATCCCTGATACCCCCCCAACGATCGCGGACATCTACCCCCGATCCCTGATACCCCCCCAACGATCGTGGACACCCACCCCCGGTCCCTGATACCCCCAACGATCGCGGACACCCACCCCCGGTCCCTGATACCCCCCCAACGATCGCGGACATCTACCCCCGGTCCCTGATACCCCCCAACGATCGCGGACACCCACCCCCGGTCCCTGATACCCCCCAACGATCGCGGACCCCACCCCCGATCCCTGATACCCCCCCCAACGATCGTGGACACCCACCCCCGGTCCCTGATACCCCCCAACGATCGCGGACCCCACCCCCGATCCCTGATACCCCCCCAACGATCGTGGACACCCACCCCCGGTCCCTGATACCCCCCAACGATCGTGGACATCTACCCCCGATCCCTGATACCCCCCCAACGATCGTGGACACCCACCCCCGGTCCCTGATACCCCCCCAACGATCGTGGACACCCACCCCCGGTCCCTGATACCCCCAACGATCGTGGACACCCACCCCCGGTCCCTGATACCCCCCAACGATCGTGGACACCCACCCCCGGTCCCTGATACCCCCCCAACGATCGCGGACACCTACCCCTGATCCCCAATCCCAACAGCCCCCCCGTGACTAACCCCCGATCCCTTCCCCCATTACTGACTCCCCTCCTGTGACCCCTGTGCCAGCCCATGCCCCGTGCTGACCCATGCCCTGTGCAAACCTATGGCTCATGCCCACCCATGCCCCCCCATTACCCCCTCCCCCATCCATACAAACAAAGACTTACCTGAAGACTTACCTGAAGACATCCCCTCTCTGGCTGGTCTCCTGTCCGTCAATCAGGCCGGTCAGTCAGACTGCAAACCAACAAAAAAAATAAAAGGCATCCTTACATCAAAATTGTAAGGATGTCCAGGAAACCGTACTTCCGGATTTCTGATCCGCAATTTGACCCCCTCACCCCCTTCCCGGCTCGGAGTTAAAATCATGCCCATAATCTCCCTTAAAGCCCCAGTCATCGAGTTCTGACTCGAGTCTCCCATTTTTCTCTGTAAGTCTATCTCATCTCTCTCTTGTAATATTTTCTGTAGTCCTTGTGTTGTTGTAGTTTTAGTCACCAACTGCGAGCTCCCCAGCATAGTCAAAGTCACCAATCATAGTCAATGACAATCTCTCATTTTCATCTGACTATCTCTTAATTTCCTGCCTTTTTCATCTGACTGATTCCTATTTTCCTCTTTTAATTGTTTAAAACATTCCTCACCTGCCCACTTAAGAGTCCTTTTACCAACTCTCTCCTTCGTCTTTTTATTTCGAACTTGATCCTCGACCCATTCTATGGCTGTCTCATGAGCCTCATCCTTCTCCACTATTATGGAGATTAATTCTAAAGGTTTTATACTTAAACTATGATACTATATCATGGTTTAAGTATAAAGCTCACTTCTGCAATTTGAATGATTTGTGTCTTTTGTAATCAAATTAAGTCCGTAGATTTTTAAACATTTTTTTTAGATGCTTGATTTTATATCAACACAAAACATTGATTGGTCATGTCCTGCTGTGGGCGCCATTTTGTACATGATTCAGACGTGACCCCAAATGGTAATCAATGTCTCATTTATTAATAGTCAAATCAAACATGTAGAAGTACCCAATATTAAAAGACTGTAATAATCCAAAGATTAAAACAATATTAGCCCATTTAATCTCTGGGCAGAGTTCGTAATTAAGTTGGCAGCGTGGTCATTTTGAGTTTTCTGACAGCTGCGTCACCTTCTGACAGCTGGGTGTACTTCTCTGGATCCTCTGCACTGAGCTCAGGAGACGTTGGGTTTTTATGGCCCCCTGGCTGGACCTTCGCACTATATATGGAGTTGTTATTCAAAAGACCTTTATTGATCAACAAGGTTGTTTTTCAAAGAATTCAAGATGGTCAGCTTGTTTTAACACTGTTACAATGCGATGACTCCTGCTGAAAATAAGAAAATGCAGGCATTAGGTTACAACAAGATCTAGCTCAGCAGTGATGTCCTGTCCTTACCACCATCTTTAGAGTGTTGTTCCACTTTTTGGGTCATTGTTCCTCTTTTAACCACATATCTGTTTGCCTCACCATGGGTTGATAAGTTCAGTAATTATTCAAAGGTCAGTATTTTACAATTCAGCAAAATAGGCAACTTACTCAGCAAACCAAGCAACACAGCTTGCAGAGCATGATGGTTAAAAGCGTTAAGACAAAGATGTCAATTTGTCCCTATTTCCTATATTCTTACATTACGCAAAACGCAAACGTTTAACCACTATGAATGCCAATGAAGTACTTTTTGAAGTGTAGTGACTGTCGTGATGTAGGAAACACAGCAGCCAATTTGCGCACAGCAAGATCCCACAAACAGAAATTAAATAAATGACCAGATAATCTGATTTTAGCTGTTGGTTGAGGGATAAATGTTGTTCAGGACACCGGGCGAACTCCCCTGCTCTTCTTCGTAATAGTGCCATGGGATCTTTAACGCCCACCTAAGAGGGCAGAGGGGGCCTCGGTTTAACGTCTCATCCAAAATAGGACACCTCCGACAATGCAGCACTCCCTCAGTACCCTACTGGATGAACAAGAGGGTTTAGGGAATCCAGGTGGATAAGTCATTCAAATTTAGCTTGGAGATGCAAAATGCAATCAAAAAGTTTCCTACACTTCAAAGGTACCTTTAGCTGTGAAGCACTTTGGGACATCCTGAGGTCTAGAAAGGCACTATGTAAATGCAAGTTCTTTCTTTCTTTATTAAATAATCAAATTCAATACCAACATGCTGCATCATCCCTGCAATAATTGTGAGTGGCGTTGCTGCCTACAATTTAGGACCCTGAAAATACTGAAAGTGTCGGATTCAATCCCTAGTCGGAAGAAGGTCATAACCATATGTCATACATTTACATATGCCAATAGTGAGCTGTGTTTTCTACTCATTTGCCAAGATTCTTTAAATTCATATTAATAATGCTTAACTCATCTGCAAACCTAACTCTCCTTCACAGTTTGGTGGCTTCCACAGAATAATTATTTCTGCATAAGCAGAAGTCTTAGATCCTGTGAGGGACTGCTCTAATCACATTGCCCAGCTTCAATGCACACTGACGACACCCAACTCTACCTCTCCGCCTGATGGATTGAGTCCCTGTTTGGCATTTCCCTATAGTTATGCAACTGTGAGCGAAATTGATGGAGTGAAGCATTGAGAGTGCCAATCAAGCTGCTGCTGCCCTTTGGTAATTTGCGCCAATGTTGCTGCGTGATTTTGGGCAACACGTCCTATAATCTTCCCTTTTACTTTTTCTTTTAATGCTAGTGGATCTCCCATGGCATTGCCCATGGTAAGTTGCCCCTACCCTATTTTAAAATATCAGTGCGTTAGACCATGTGATGTATAATATATTATTCTGATGCTAATCTGAAGCCGTGTTGAACCTGGCCTGTCCCTTTAAGACCAGAAAGTCTAATTAATGTAAATAAACACAGCCTGAGGTCAGTCAGAGTTTAATTGGTGATGAAAATTGGTAGATTGGCAGATGATGGTAAATTTCATGCTCCTGGTCAGAAAAGAAACAGCATGAAATAATTGTGACAAAATGCTGTATTTTGTCCATGGGATATTATTTTTGTTCTGTCTTTTCGATGTGGTACCTTCGCGGTTAAAACCCAGTTCACATAAAGACTAACCCAATCTGATTGAACCACAACAGCCCAGGAACAGAGGCAAGTATCTGTTTATCAGCCTGGTTGTGGTATGTGCCAGCTATAACAAAACAGGTAGATGGGAATCCAAGGCCTCTACGAACCCCCTGTCCCAGTTGGTAGCTGGGAGGTTTGTAGTGGGGCCATTCTAGAACTTTTCCACTCCCCCAACTCATTTTTTTCTCTCCCTGTGAGTGGATCTCATTTTCAATTAGCCAAGTTGACATTTTGCACAATTTTTTAATTAAGTTACTTCTCCAGGGCTCTAATCCTGATTTGACCCAGGTTTTAATTCCTCCCACAAGGTTTATAGAACATGTTCACAAAATGTCTTGTTTAGCTTGCAAGAGCTATCAACAAAAAAGACTTGGGTGGGGTGGGGTGGGGTGGACAAGGGTGTTGTAGTTGGTTAGACAGTGGCTTTTCACCTCAAGGATCTGGTTCAAATCAAGTCAGACTGATGGGATAGAAATTTCCTCTGCCTGTCGGCTGTGAGGGTCCCATGTGAAATGAGTTTGGCAGTTTCAATCCAGTTACTGGTGGGCATGGGCCTACGGCACAAAGCTATCTCTAATTTGACACTAATTGGCCCTGAATTGGTAACCTCGCTGACACAGGTTGCTATAGGAAATTGGGAAATGTCACAATGGGATAGAATAGAGGGAGCTTTACCCTGTATATCTGATACTGGGTGACTGAAATGGGAAAGTCTTCCATTCCTCAGCACTAACAACACTCACCAAGATGAGCACAAAATTTGTAACAAAAAAGTTTATGTTTGGAAATGCATTGTGAATATTTATGACTCAATCACAATTAAGCTTTCCTGCTTTTAGTAGAATAGGATATACTGTAATTATAGCTTTGCATGACTGTTTTGCACTCAGTGAACATATATCCAGCATATATTAAAAGTTTTGTATATAGTGAGCATTTCCTGTAAGTCTCACACTTACTTTCTGGAACAGTGTTTGCGTATTTTCCCAGTTATCACACTAAACTGTGATTCAGTCCTTCTCGCTCACTCTCCAAGCTAGGGGGCACTGTGGCGCTCCTTATGTGGAGACTCAGCTCGGAGGATTGATTAAAATGAATTAAACTTACCTCAATTGGCTGACTAGTGGTGATCCACTTAAGCCGTGGTCCTCCAGGAAATACTCGCTGTTCTGTTGTGGGTAAGTATAATGGCAGTAGAGTCATGTCACAAGCAGAAGGTTGGAGTGGAGAGGAGAGCTGGCAGGTTTGGGGAACCTGGAGGTGTGAGAGGGGCATGGAGTAAGGGTGAGAGTGGGGAGGAGGGTCAGAATGATCACAGGGGTGGGGAGGAGGTACAAAGTCTCCCCTGGCAATCTGCCCTTGACAGAAGCTGCCAGTCTCATCTCTCCACCCATCTTCCTGTCGCCCCTTTGATCTCAAACCGCCATTACCCTCCTGCCCCACTTGTTACACCCAGGTGCTAGCTGCCCGCCCACCCAGGTGCTAGCTGCCCGCCCACCCAGGTGCTAGCTGCCCGCCCACCCAGGTGGGGAGATGAGACTGGAGAGGATCTCTGTTCTGGCAGCGGAGGAAAGACTACGTTTGGGTGTATATGTGAGACGAGGAGGAAGCAGGGCAGGGAGTAGACACCGATTTTCCTCCTGTCTAATCCTGGTCACTGTTCCAGACCCTGGGAGCCCTCTCTCCAGATTCCACTAGAACCAAGGACCTGACCTGGTTCTACTAGACCTTGGAACTCCCTTCCAATGCTGCATCATCCTGGGACCCTCCCCTCCCCTTCCCGGTACTGCCAAATCTTAAGACCCCTGCGCAATTCAACCAAACCTTAGGTCCTTCCCCAGTGCAACCAGACCTCAGGAATCCCCTCAGGGGTCTCTGCGAGTGGTCCCCAACCCAGTGCTACAAAAACTCCAGGATCATTCCCTCAATATTGCTAAAGCCCATGACTCACCCCCTTGCTACCAAATCCAGGTTCACCCCAAGCCCCATTTCCCCACACCCATGCTCTGCAGTAGCAGATACCTGCCTCTAACTCAGTACATCTTCCTTATGATGTTCCTTTGTATATTTCAGTTTAAAAAGGTAATGGATAAAAATGAGAGTACACAGGTAAAAGAACATTGAATAATATAAAGGCCATTCATTTGCAATGGAGCTGTAGTTGAGTGGGTGGGAATCGGGTGCGTGAAGGCCAATGCCCTCCATTGCTGTTCCCCAAAATATTGTTAGACTCTAGCCCCTCCTCCCCATCTGGGATGTATCCACCCAACCCGATGTTCCCTTTCAACCCATAACTTCCAGACTCTCTCATTGTTCCACCCGCCTCTGTCTCCCCTCTGAACCCCGTTTCCACCTGTGTCATTTTCACCCCGTCCTACTGCCCGGTGTCGGCTGCCTACCCGCCTACTGGGCAACTGGAAACTGTGAGTGGCACAGGAGGATAATGGCAGGAGTGGAGGGGGTCGGGTGGGGAAGGTGTTGGAGGTGAGATTGAGGGTGGGTGGGGAGATCGGGCTTGTCGGGGAGGATCTGGTATCTGGCAGTGGCAGGTTCCGAGGGGACATTGGGGGCGGGTGGGTACATGAGAAGGGATGGGTCAGCGATCCTCCCATTGTTGCCAGAGCCCAGGACACTTGTCATTCTTGCTGCCCGATCCTGGGAACCCCCTTCCAGTGCTGGCAGAAACTACGACCCTTGAAATGTTGAGTTTGGCTTACTGGGGGCTTCCAGGGTCTGGAATTATGAGGTCAGTAGACATGTGGCTTTAAAGGGACTCTGCACTACCATTCTCAGCATTACTTTGTGTAACGTCCCTGCCCCACTGAAGCACAACATCACTTCACTTATCACGATCAATGCCATAGGAAATCTGTTAGCTTAATAAAAATAACAAATTGAAATTTTCTTTAAAACAAAAGCATTGCTGCGGGCACAAGTCACAATTACTTCTTTATGACGAAGAGTGCTATGTGAGGGAGGATTCTAAAAGCCTTCAGAGCAGCGCAGAGTGTGTGGGTTCAGACTGGTTTTCACTTTGATACAGTAATGAGCTACTTGTATCAAAGGAAAAAGGCACTGACTGAGAAATGATGAAAGATTATTCCATCAAACATCTGTAAATATTTTCAAAGGTAAATTTAGATTGAAGTGAAAAAGTGAAAAGTGACAGTAATTATTACATTAAAATCAATTCTATATTCAGAAAATAATATAGTAATATACAAAGTATATACATCTTAAAGCAGTAATCTATAAATCTGAAACTATGAATTGTCTTCTTCCCTCCTCTCCTGAAGGTAGTGACTAATCCTGGGGTGTGTTTCTACAGCTGCTCGTGTTCTCCAATGCCAATTACAAATGGCAGTCCATCATCTATGAGCCTAGACATTGAGTGTTGGCAGATTATTGGCTGAACCCTGCCCTATCCGCACACATTGCTGTTTCCACCAGGAGCCATTTGTCAGTGATTGGGAGTGGGAACCCTGGCTTGTTTGCCCTCCATAGACCAGGGACACCGTGGCCAAGTGTTGCAGCCCGGTACTGCTCCAGGTGTGATCCGCTAATTTGGCAGAGACTGGAGATTGGTCAGACTGGAGATAGCAGCGGCTGTAAATTTGGTCAGATTTGGGGGAGTAGCGACTGAAGAATCAGGAGCATACAATCTCCTCCCCTGCCTACCTGGGATTTCAAATTGCAAACTCTGAGAAAATTTGGAGTATCCCAAATTCGCATAAAAATTTGGAGGGGTAGATTTCCCTGTCATTGCGCTTGCCGTAAAGGATCTCCTGGGCGCAGTGTGCAGAGGAAAATTGGGCGTGCATAGTTACTGCCCCTTGCCTGATCCTATATGGCAAGCACAGTGACAGGAAAATCTGCCTCAGCATCACTGTACTAAATAAAGAAGGTTGGCAGTTGTGAGTGGGCAAAACTATGGCAGATGGAGCTCACAGTGGGGAAGTGTGAGGTCATCCACTTTGGATCTGAGAAAGACAAATCAGAATATTTTCTTAATGGTGAGAGACTAGGAACTGTGGAGGAGCAAAGGAATTTGGGTGTCCATGTACACAAATCACTAAAAGCTAGTGCACAGGTACAAAAAGTAATCAAAAAGGCTAACGGAATGTTGGACTCTCAAGGGGGCTGGAATACAAAAATGAGGAAGTGATGCTTCAGTTGTACAGATCCTAAATCAGACCCCAGCATTCAGTTCTGGACACTGCACCTCAGGAAAGATACATTGGCCCTGGGGAGGGTGCAGTGCAGATTTACCAGATCAATTTGGTTGTATTCCCTTGAGTTTAGAAAGTTGAAGGGTGATCCAATCACGGTATTTGAAATGATAAAGGGATTCGATAGGATAGATACAGAGAAACTATTTCCTCTGGTGGGTGAATCCAGAATAAGGGGGCATAATTTTAAAATTAGAGCTAGGCCAGTTTGGAGTGAAATCAGGAAGCATTTTTTTCACAAAAAGGGTAGTGGAAATCACCAGAAGGCTATGAATGCTGGATCAATTAAAGTTTTCAAGACTGAGATCGATAGATTTTTCTTAGGTAAGGGTATCAAGGAATACGGAGAAAAGGAGATTAAATGGAGTTGTGGTAGAGATTAGCCATGATCTAATAGAATGATAGAAAATACTTGAGGGGCTGAATGGCCTACTCCTGTTACTATGTTCCCATGCTGTATGTTCTCACTCACCTCAGTCTGAATCTATTTCCTATGTCGTATGCGATACAATGACTAGTGGCATTTCTCTTTCTCACATGGTGGGAAAGGTATGACTGACTGGGTTAGTGGCGTGCTACAACAAAAGCAAACTCAGCAAGAATGATTTTATTATCGTTTCACTTTCTTCCCCCTCAGGAGATCAAATGTGGTGGGTAGAGTCTATGATAGAGCAGATTGTACGTGGGCTGTGGAAAAAATTAGCTTGATGAGTCAAAGTGCCTTTTGTTCTGTACTTTCTTAGGTTCTCGAAATATATAAAGTGGATATTATTATTGAGGATAAGAGTAAAGGTTTCTACCTGTAAAGGTTTGCACTGGACAGTCCATTTGGATGGATGATCATAAAATTTCTAAGATGTACTAAAATTTCTACATGGTACAACTTTAAAGGGGTTGCAGGAACAGGGAGACCTGGGGGTGTACGTACACAAATCTTTGAAGGTGGCAGGACATGTTGAGAAGGCTGTTAAAAAAGTGTACAGGATCCTTGGCTTTATAAACAAAGGCATAGAGTATAAAAGCAAGGAAGTTTTGCTAAACCTTTATAAATCACTGGTTCGGCCCCAGCTGGAGTATTGTGTCCAATTCTGGGAACCACACTTTAGGAAGGATGTCAAAGCCTTAGATAGGGTGCAGAGGAGATTTACTAGAAAGGTACCAGGGAATGCAGGACTTCAGTTACTTGGAGAGACAAGAGAAGCTGGGGTGATTCTCCTTGGAGCAGAGAAGATTAAGGGGTGACTAAATAAAGGTGTTCAAAATCATGAAGGGTTTTGATAGAATAAATAAGGAGAAACTGTTTCCAATGGCAGAAGGGTCGGTAACCAGAGGACACAGATTTAAAGTAATTGGCAAAAGAACCAGAGGCGAGATGAGGAGACATTTTTTTACGCAGCGAGTTGTTATGATTTGGAACGTACTGCATGAAAGGGTGGTGAAAACAGATTCAGTTTTCACTTCCAAAAGGGAATTGAATAAATACTTGAAGGGGAAAAATTTGCAGGACTATGGAGAAAGGGCAAGGGTGTGGGACTAATTGGATAGCTCTTTCAAAGAGCCGGCACAGGCACGATTGGCTAAATGGCCTCCTTCTGTGCAGTATCATTCTGTGATTCTATGTAAAAGAGACCAAAGTAGAATCCTAACCCTTGAGCAGCTACTGGAAAATCACAGGCGTGTCGTCCAAAGCATTGATTTCAATGGATGGAAAATTGTGGTCAACATGATTTGCTGCAAACGAGGACTCAGAAAATCCACCTTCAAAAGTCTTGCTTTAAAAATAGTAGCGTTCTCTCCGCCTCCCAATTATTTCTGCAACTTATGATGTTAAAGCATTAGTCATTAAGGTCTTTGATGAATTTTCATTACTGTACCAGCAGAGAAAACATCAGAACACCAAAGCTGTTGAGATCAGGGAACTGTTGGAAGTTGAGATTTATGATCAAAAAGAGTGAGACAGATCACAAAGCTATTGAGATACATGGAGCTGTGTTCATTAATTAGTGAGGTACATTTCTAAATGGGTTGCCAACTCTGGTTGGACATATTCCTGGAGGTTGCATCACGTGACCACCTGCCTCCAACTGCCCCGCCAAGTCAGCCTTTCCCCCACCCTCCCATCTGCAATATCTTAGTAACTAATAAACAAAAGTGTTCCAAGAAAATGAAAACAAAACACATGATTTTTTTGTAATGCCTTTATGATTTTTCTCCTGGGTTGCTCGCATCAGTGTTCAGCAGATTTTTAATTCTTTAATCTTTAATTCCTGGAGTGCCCAGGACAATCCTGGAGGGTTGGCAACCCTTGGAAACAGTGAGACTCATTCCAAATGAGTGAGAGTTGGTAGGTGATGAACTCAAGGCACAGGCCCAACGCCACAGAGAAGGCTTGGTGTATTATCAGGGCGCTGTTTTCCTTTCCACTAGGAGCCTAGTTGCTCCAAGGCGGCCTTCGAGACACACGACAACGCAAAACCGTCGAGCAGAAATTGATAGCCAAGTTCCGCACCCACGAGGACGGCCTCAACCAGGATCTTGGGTTCATGTCACGCTACACGTAACCCCACCAGCGAAAAAAAGAGTTATCTGTTTTTAATACAACTGGTCATTCTCTCTCTCTCTCTTCCTTTCGGATGTTTCTCTCTCGCTCTGTCTTTGGATCCTGACCGTTTGTATATTCAGTAGTCCTGTATGTAATGTCTCTCTGTCTGAACACTTTGATTGCCTTGACAACGGGCAGTTGGAAAGATTATCTGTAATCACCAGGCATTGTTCTCTGACTATATATGCAGTACCTTCAAGGAATCCCACACTCACCTGACAAAGGAGAAAGCCTCCGAAAGCTTGTGATTTTCAAATAAAACTGTTGGACTATAACCTGGTGTTGTAAGATTCCTTACATTTGCTCCATAAGTGAAGTGGCTGCGATGCACAGCCACTGAAGCCTCATGCACTCAAAGCCCAAACAGCCCTGACCATATCTGCACTTGTCCCTTTTGAGAAACTGGTTGCCCTGCTCCGTTGTCGTGGTGACCGTTGTGGGGGGGGAGGTGTGGTCAGGACGCCTCAGCCGGCCAATGGAGCGGCCCGGTATTAGTGAGTGGAAACGTTGGCCTCCGAGCGGCACGCTGTTGCTATGGTAACGGGAAAGTGTGGCTGCTGCCGAGCTGCGGGGGAAAAACGGACCGGAGGAGGGCTAAAAACCCGCAAAATAGCAGAAATAGTCCGTGGGGCAACTTCCCACTCGAGTTTATTTAATCTCCTAACTTTTGAGGGTGTGACTGTCACCAGAGGGCCGGTGGGTGTGGGCCTGGGCCTGGGACTGACGGTTGTTCATCAGGTAACCCCTCAGCCAACCTGTGACCCCATGTTATAAATAACCAGTTCCACTAACGTAATACCGTGTATTATTGTTTCTCTTTATCTATAGGGGCCGGTTGAGTGCAAATAGAAAGGGGAATTGCTGCATTGGGTGCATCAGTCACAGTGAACAGGTGAGTGCTAAAACTGGAGACCCTGATCTGGACCAGAGACGGACTGCAGGGTTTTATATAAAAAGTGAGAACAGGGGGCAGTGCCGACCAGTCTCGGCATTCAGCTGGCACCAAGCGAGCAGGGCAATCTGTTCCTTTGAAAAGACAAGGGCAGGGGAGGCACACCGAGATGTGAGATTGTTAGTAAGTCTACTAATCAGTAAGTACGAGGTGATGCATTTTGATTTAAAAAAAACAGCAGTAATTATATTCTGAACAGAAATAGGCTTGGCGTTGTGGAAGAGTAGAGGGATTTGGGGGGACAGGTTCACAGAACATTAAAGGCAGCACCTTAGGTTGATAAGTCTTAAGAGGTATAAAATCCCAGAGGTAATGATGAGCCTATATAAATCTTAATAAGACATCAGTTAAAGGGCTTTGTGCATTATTGGGTTGCACACTATAGGAAGGATATTGAGGATAGAATGCAGATTCACAAGGATGCTGCCTGGTATGGGGAAATTCAAATACGAAGAAAGACTTGAAAAGTTGGGGGTTTTTTTGGTTAGAACAATGCAGATTATGAGGTGATATGATCGAAGTTTTTTAAATTATGCAATGCTAAGACAGGGTAGATAGAAGCAGACTGTTTCCAATCGTTATGGGGTCAAGAATGAGGAGCTATTGATACAAAATCAAATGTAAGAGATTTAGAATCGAGGGCAGGAGAAACTTCTTCACACAGTGAGTTCTGAGGCTGTGGAATTCACTTCTAGGATTAGTGGTTGAAGCAAAAACAGTGTCAGCACTCAAGATTAGGTTAGATAGGTGGATAAAGAAGAAGGGGTTGAAGGAATATGGGACTAGGGTGTGTAAATATGATTAGAACTATTTGCTCGTGTGAAGGGAAAGCGCCGACAAGGATTGATTGGGCTAAATGGCCTGTTTCCGTGTAGTAACTTCGATGTATTAATATTTGTGACGGTATTGATAAAGTGTCAAGGGAAAGACTATTTCTTGTTGGGGAGTCAGTGACAAAGGGTCATCAATAAGGCCCAACGAGGAAGGAGGCATTGCTGAATCTAGTTCTGGGGAATGAAGTGGGTCAAGTGGAGCAAGTGTCATGGGGTAACATTTAGGGAACAGTGATGATAGTATCATAAAGTTTAGATTAGTTATGGAAAAGGACAAGGAACAATCTGGAGTAAAAATACTTAATTGGAGGAGGGCCAATTTCAATGGGTTGATAACGGATCTGGCCTGGGTAAATTGGAATCAAAGATTGGCAGGCAAAACTGTAATCGAACAATGGGCAGCCTTTAAAGAGGAGATGGTTTGGGTACAGTCTAGGTACATTCCCACGATGGGGAGAGGTAGGACAACCAAAGCCAGAGCTCCCCAGATGATGAAAGAGATAGAAAGTAAGATGAAGCAGAAAAAGGGGCATATGACAGATGTCAGGTTGCTAATACAAGTGAGAAACAGGCTGAATATAGAAAGTACAGAGGAGAAGTGAAAAAGGAAATAAGAGGGAGCATGAGAATAGACTGGTGGCTAACTTAAAAGGGAATCCAAAAATCTTCTATAGGCATATAAATAGTAAATGGGTAGTACGAGGAGTGGTGGGGCCGATAAGGGAGCAAAATGGAGATCTACGCATGGAGGCAGAGGACATGGCCGAGGTACTAAATGAGTACTTAGCATCTGTCTTTACCAAGGAAGACGTGCTGCCAAAGTCACAGTAAAAGAGGAGGTAGTTGAGATACTGGATGGGCTAAAAATTGCTAAAGAGAAGGTACTAGAAAGGCTGGCTGTACTTAAAGTAGATAGGTCTGGATGGGATGCATCCTAGGTTGCTGAGGGTGAGGGAAGTAAGGGTGGAAATTGCAGAGGTACTGGTCATAATCTTCCAATCCTCCTTAGATATGGGGGTGGATATGGAGAATTGCAAATGTTACACCCTTGTTCAAAAAATGGTGTAAGGTTAAACCCGACAACTACAGGCCAGTCAGTTTAACCTTGGTGGTGGAGAAGCTTTTAGAAATGATAATTCGCTTTTAGAAATGATAAACTGGGACAAAATCAATAGTCACTTGGACAAGTGGATTAATAAAGGAAAGCCTGCACGGATTTGTTAAAGGCAGATTGTGTTTAACTTGATTGAGTTTTTTGATGAGGTAACAGAAAGGGTTGATGAGGGCAATGCGGTTGATGTTTTGCGTGTGGACTTTCAAAAGGCGTTTGATAAAGTGCTACATAGTAGGCTTGTCAGCAAAATTGAAGCTCATGGAATAAATAAAAGTGGTAGTGGCAGCATGGATACAAAATTGGCTAAGGGACAAGAAACAGAGTAGTGGTGAACGGTTGTTTTTCGGAAGGTATACAGTGGTGTTCCCCAGGGGTCGGTAGTAGGACCACTGCTTTTCTTGATATATATTAATGACTTGGACTTGGGTGTACAGGGCACAATTTCAAAATTTGCAGATGACACAAAACTTGGACGTGTAGTAAACAGTGAGGAGAATAGTGATAGACTTCAAGAGAACAGACAGGTTGATGGAATGGGCGGACACAGTGCAGATGAAATTTAATGCAGAGAAATGCATAGTGATACATTTTGGCAGGAAGAATGAGGAGAGGCAATATAAATTAAATGGTACAATTCTAAAGGGGGTGCAGGAACAGAGTGACCTGGGTGTATAAGTGCTCAAATCTTTGAAGGTGGCAGGACAGGTTGAGAAAGCGGTTAAAAAAAGCATACGGGATCCTGGGCTTTATAAATAGAGGCATAGAGTACGAAAGCAAGGAAGTTATGTCGAACCTTTATAAAACTCTGGTTCGGCCAAAGCTGGTGTATTGTGTCCAATTCTGGGCACCGCACTTCAGGAAGGATGTGAAGACCTTAGAGAGGGTGCAGAAAAGATCTAATAGAATGGTTCCAGGGATGAGGGACTTCAGTTACGTGGATAGACTGGAGAAGTGGAGTTGTTCTCCTTAGAGCAGAGAAGGTTAAGAGGAGATTTGATAGAAGTGTTCAAAATCATGAAGGGTTTAAATAAAATAAATGAAGAGAAACTGTTACCATTGGCGGAAGGGTGGAGAACCAGAGGACACAGATTTAAGATGATAGACAAAAGAATCAAAGGTGAGATGAGGAAAAACTTTTTTACGCAGCGAGTTGTTATGATTTGGACTGCGTTGCCTGAAAGAGTGGTGGAAGCAAATTCAATCGTGGCTTTCAAAAAAGAATTGGATATATACTTGAAGGGAAAAAATTTACACAGCGATGGGAAAAGAGCAGGGAAGTGGGACTAATTGGATAGCTCCTGTGAAGCGCCTTGGGACATTTTACTGTGTTAAAGGCACAATATAAATGCAAGATGTTGTTTTATTAGACCCTTGTAAACTGTCTTGCAGTCAGCTAATAGTGACCTGCACTGTTTAATTTCTTGCATATATTGCTTGCTTCTATAAATAATTCTAATTTATAAATAAATCTGAACAATAGATTAACTTATTAGGGAAAGTATCTTGTGTGGATGATATTGTCTGTCTTCTGAGATGATGTGCCATGTTGTAGAATCCTATGCACCATCAAATGTGAAGTTTACACTAACAAGGTAGATTGTTTGCCCGGTGACCTGCTGCATCCCACTCTCTTAATGTATCAGGGTTAAGTTTCAGGTCATAGCAAGCACGGAATTGTGTATAGATGTTGCCTGTTGCAGTGACTGTAAGTAAGGAGTGTTGGGAAAGAGAGTGTGGGTTTGTTCCCATGTCACCATTTCCCTTGCGAAGTTGGTTAAATTTTGCACTTTATTTTATACACAAAAACAACTTTTTATTGATCCAAATTACATTACAACAGGTTATCGCTGGCAGCAGAGAACATTCAGCGGCAGTAGTAGTGGTAACTGTTTTCTGTCATCAGCAAACCAATAACAGAAGCTAAGTGACGGTGGATTTCCAGTCAGTACAGTTTGCTATGCAATGCACATCTGCTGTGTGAGACAGTGAAATAGCACATTATATCTTCATTTTAAAATATGCACCTTTCACTATCATTTTGAAACAAGAAAAGCAGATCACATAAAAATTCATAAATTTATAAGTGATATTTCCATACAGCTTTTAATATCAGATTTTATAAAAAATATAAATATTACTTTGTAGCAGAGATAGATAAGCATCAGTAGGAGAAAGAGGTCAGAGGAGAGGATCATGGTGGGCGAGAGGACAGACAGATTACAAATGGGAAAATTTAAAGGGAGAGTTGGAGACCTTGGTGCTTGTTTCTGCGGTGACACTGGTACACAAAGTTTGAAGCAGCCTGAGTCACTGAAACTGGTGGATAGTGCAAAACCATTCATCGAACATGCCACATAACCTGCAGAGCATACATATGCTCTCTGACGACAAGGGCCACAGGACAAACAGCTCCAATCTCCCTCTCTGTAGACAGATAGGGACAGTATTACAAAAGTGTACTGTGTATTCCTGATTAAAGACTTCAGTCCACAATTGGAGTCAGTTTGTGGGGGGAAGAAATACAGCAGTGCCCATGAACAGCTAGTCAGGTGGTAGCTTTAACTGTGCTAAGGATGTTACAATTTACCTCGGTGCTGTGCTAGGGAAGGGAAACATCAGCCAGGGGTTCTTGCCCTTTTACAGCATAGTACTTGACTTACAGTGAAGCTGACTTTTTTCATTCTCTTACAGTCGAGTTAAGTACTGGTGAAGCGAGTACAAAATGGCTGCAGGCAATGTGGAAGCGACTGATCGAGCAATGCAGAGCACCTTCCTCAAGATGCCGGAAGGATTTAAAAGCAAGGTGGTGGAACCTTGCAATCCAAAAATGATCAAAGGGGAGGTGACACATGTTAAGGTATGAATAAAAGTGAGCACTTTTTTTCTGACAAATGTATGTGCTGTGCTAAGATGGTGACCACGTTATTCGCAGCTCCATGTGGGTCCTGGAGGGGATTTCATTATCCCACCAGGATCAATTGGAGGAGAGAGGTTCCAGATTCAATGGGGAGGTCTTGTGATGACCCGAGAGCCGCTACTATCAGCACCGTCATTGCCGACAATCTCTCCACCAACTGCACTGCCGATCGGACTCGGTGACTCTCCGCTGGCAGCTGGCTGGGCTGGCAGTTTTGAACGCTTCTTTCTTTGGCAGTATTTATTTCAGCACTGCACCGACTCAGCCTGGCAACATCCCCTCTACCAGCACCTGTGATCAACCCTTGCCAAGGTTCCGTGACAGTGGCCTAAATGACCCCTTTGCTCTGTGCAGATTTTGTTGTTTAGTGGCTCTCTGTTGGTGCTCATGCTGCCCAGGTTTCTGTGTTGCCTCTGCTCCCTTGGCTCTACTGGCTACCTGTAGCATCTCTGACTTCCTCGCTGACCTCAGAATTCTCCGACCTTCCTTGGGGACCACAACATTTTCTAACCCCAAGGTCTGACCCTTGTATTTACTGACCACCCAGACCAAATACTAGACGATTTGTCTTCCAGCCTGAGCCTGGACCTCTACCCTCAGGCCATCAACAAATCTCCCCGCTGAACCTGGAACCTCTGACCTCCAACTGATCTTGATCCCTGACTTTCAGGTCAGTCACAGAATCTGTCCGTCTTTTCCCAAGACTCATCCTAATGGTCTTCTTTGTCATCTTGCAAGTGAACTCTCGCTGTTGCTAATGTTGCAGGCTTTCTTGCTCTTGCTTTACTGAGTTTGCATAATAGCTGCTGACCAGGATCTGAGCATCTCCTTCCAGCATCTCCATCCTCTCTTTCCCCACCTACCATTCTCCCTGTTCCATTCTCTGTCCCCCTTACCTAACTATCACTGACCAGTTGCCTTACCATATGCTATTTCCCTGCTGAACTGCTCTCCCTTCACTGCCCTGCATTCTTGCCGAATTGGACTGGCTCACAGCCTCTTTCTACCTCAAACTGGGCATCCTTTGCCACTGTCAGCATGGCAAACGTCACTTGCTCTACTCCAGTAACCTTAGTACCCCTCCTAATACTTCCTGCATGCGCCTCATTCCTCCGGAGCTAATCTCTTAAAACGTTCTCCCCATCCCAGTCAACCACACCCCAACCCTCTCTCATTTTTTCCCCTTCCCCCATCCCACCCCCATGAGTCTGTTCTTGCCTCCTGACCGATCAAATGAACCGTGGCTCTGGTGCATTCCCACATTTTCTAGTTTTGGTGCCTGCAACTGGTGATGCGCTAGAGAATGTGTAGCAGGGGACAACCAGGATATAACCAAAAGTTAGAGCTCTTAGCTTTAAGGATAGGCTCGAAAAGTTAGGGTTATTTGGAGAAACACAGGCTTAGAGGGGATATGTTTTTACCGTTTTAAAATGATGAGATTGGATACAGTCTGGTACTTTAAATAAATGGAGATGGTAGGACTAGAGGTCCTGTATTTAAGATCCATCAGCAAAGTTAGGTTAAATACCCAGAAGGATTTTTTTCCTGAGTCTACACCTCTGGAACAAATTCCTGAGTTGTGGTGACTATGAAAGGAGTCGCCATACTCCTTTAAAAGGGAATTTCACAAGTTCCTGAGAGAAGAAGACTGTTATAAAATTTGGGCACTGCTGTAAATGCTCTGAGCATTATATGCTCAGAAGTGTGCCTGTACTGCCCAATAACTAATTACATAATAGCAGGGGAGTAACAATAGGTTGTTGTGATCTACCCTGGACATCAAGCCTTTCACAAGTCTTCATGTGTGATTCTCCAATCTTTCAGAAGGTGGACTTAAAAATACTTTACTGAGATGAGGCCAGTTACGAAATGTTAAGGTGCTTAATTTTATAGAAACAAGTAAATATACAGACCAACGTTTCTGCAACCGCCGCCGTGAGTCCCGCATGGTGTGTTGCCTCCCTGGTGCTAGGGTAAAGGACATCACTGAGATGGTGCAGAACATTTTGAGGGGGTAGGGGAACAGCTAGAAGTCATGGTCCATGTGGGAATGAATAACATAGGAAGGAAGAAGGTTGAGGCCCTGCAGTCAGAGTTTCAGGAGCTAGGGAGGAAGTTAAAAAGCAAGATCTCAAAGATAGTAATCTCTGGATTACTCCCAGTGCCACACCCTAGTGAGTAAAGGAATAGTAGGATAAGATAGGTAAATGCGTGGCTGGAAAAATGGGGCAGGAGGGAGGGCTTCAGATTCCTGGGGCATTGGGACCAGTTCTACGGCAGAAGGAATCTTTTCAAGATGGACTGGTTGTACCTCAACATAGCTGGGACCAATATCCTTCTGGGCAGGTTAACTGGTGCTGTGGGGGAGGGTTTAAACTAATTTGGCAGGGGGATGGGCACCAGGATGAAACATTTGAGAGGAGAAACAAGGTGCACAGAGGACAAGTAGCACTAGAGTAAAGAAGAGTTCAGAAATAGGAGGGATCAGACAAGGGGCAAATGTGAGGCAGACTAAGATGAATTCGGAGTGCATGTGTGTAAATGCACATAGTGTGGTAAATAAGTTTGGTGAGCTGCAGGCTCAAGTCGCCAAATGGGACTATGATACAGAGGCAATAACAGAGACCTGGCTCAAAGAAGGGGAGGATTGGGTACTTAATATTCCTGGCTACAAGGTATTCAGGAAAGCTACAGAGGGGGAGTGGCAGTATTGATCAAAGAAACCATTATAGCACTGGAAAGGGATGATGTAGTTGAGGGGTTAAAGACAGAATCTATTTGTTTAGAATTAAGGAGCAATAGTGGAGCTATTATGCTACTGGGTGTATACGACAGGCTACCAAATAGTGGGAAGGAGATAGAGGAGGAAATTTGCAGGCAAATTACAGAAAGATGCAAGAACTATAGAGTAGTGATAATGGGGGACTTCAATTAATCCAATATAGACTGGAACAGTAACAGTGTAAAGGGCAAAGAGGGGGAGGAATTCCTGAAATTTGTACAAGAGAACTTTCTGGAACAGTGCTTTCAGCCCAATGAAGAAGGAAACAGTGCTGGATCTAGTTCTGGGGAATGAAGTGGGGTAGGTGGAGCATGTTTCAGTGGGGGAGCATTTAGAGAACAGTGATCATAATATCATAGGTTTAGAATAGTTATGGAAAAGGACAAGGAACAATCAAATGTGAAAATACTAAACTGGGGTAGGGCTAATTTCATTGTTAAAAAGGGATCTTGCCCAGATAGATTGGAATCAAGAACAGATAGATTGGAATCAAAAATTGGCAGGTAAAACAGTGATTGAACAATGGGAGGCCTTGAAGGAGGAGTTGGTTCAGGTACAGAGTAGACACATTTCTACGAGGGGGAAAGGAGAGGCATCCAAAGCTAGAGGTATCTGGATGACTAAAGATATAGAGATTAAAATGAAACAGAAAAAGGTTATGACTAATGTAAGGTTCATAATACAGTAGAGAACCAGGCTGTACAAAAAGTACAGAGGAGATCTACAAAATGGAATAAGATGGGCAAAAAGAGAGTATGAGAATAGATTAGCGGCTAACATAGAAAGGAACCCAAAAGTCCTTTATAAACATATAAATAGTAAAAGGGATCGATTTAGGGACATAACAGGAGATGATCTTGTGGAGTCAGAGGGCATGGCTGAGGTACTAAATGAATACTTCGCATCTGTTTTCACCAGAGAAAAGGATGCTGCCCTTGTAGCAGTAAAGGAGGAGGTAGTAGCGATATTGGATAGGATAAAAATAGATAAAAAGGAGGTACTTAAAAGATTGGCAGTACTCAAAGTAGAAAAGTCACCCAGTCCAGATGGGATGCATCCTGGTTTAGAGGGAAGTTACGGAAATTGCGGAGGCTCATAGAACCATAGAAAAGATACAGCACAGAAGGGGGCCATCGTATCCACGCCGGCTTGAAGAACAACCAGGTGCCCATTCTAATCCCACCTTCCAGCATCTGGTCCATAGCCCTGCAGCTTACAGCACTTTCGGTGCAGGTCCAGGTACTTTTTAAAAGAGTTGAGGGTTCTTGCCTCTACCACCAATTCGGGCAGCGAATTCCATACACCCACCACCCTCTGGGTAAAAAAGTTTTTCCTCACGTTCCCTCTAATCCTTCCACCAATCAGCTTAAATCTATGTCCTCTAGTTCTTGAACTCTCTGCTAGAGGAAACAGGTACTTCCTATCTACTCTATCTAGGCCCCTCATGATTTTGTACACCACAATTAAGTCTCCCCTCAGCCCCCTCTGCTCCAAGGAAAACAACCCCAGCCTATCCAATCTCTCTTTGTAGCTGCAATTTTCAAGCCCTGGCAACATTCTTGTAAATCTTCTCTGCACTCTCTCCAGAGCAATTACGTCCTTCCTGTAATGTGGTGACCAGAACTGCGCACAATACTCCATAAGAACATAAGAACATAAGAAATTGGAGCAGGAGTAGGCCAATCGGCCCCTCGAGCCTGCTCCGCCATTCAATAAGATCATGGCTGATCTGATCCCAACCACAAATCTAAAGAACACAAGAAGTCGGAGCAGGACCCGGCCACATAGCCCCTGGGCCCTCTCCGCCACCCACAGGGCATTGACCGATCCGAACTCAGCTTCATGTCCAATTTCCTGCCCGCTCCCCATAACCCCTAATTCCCTTTACTTCTAGGAAACTGTCTATTTCTGTTTTAAATTTATCTAATGATGTAGCTTCCACAGCTTCCTGGGGCAGCAAATTCCACAGACCTACCACCCTCTGAGTGAAGAAGTTTCTCCTCATCTCAGTTTTGAAAGAGCAGCCCCTTATTCTAAGATTATGCCCCCTAGTTCTAGTTTCACCCATCTTTGGGAACATCCTTACTGCATCCACCCGATCAAGACCCTTCACAATCTTATATGTTTCAATAAGATCGCCTCTCATTCTTCTGAACTCCAATGAGTAGAGTCCCAATCTACTCAACCTCTCCTCATATGTCCGCCCCCTCATCCCCGGGATTAACCGAGTGAACCTTCTTTGTACTGCCTCGAGAGCAAGTATGTCTTTTCTTAAGTATGGAGACCAAAACTGTATGCAGTATTCCAGGTGCGGTCTCACCAATACCTTATATAACTGCAGCAATACCTCCTTGTTTTTATATTCTATCCCCCTAGCAATAAAAGCCAACATTCCGTTGGCTTTCTTGATCACCTGCTGCACCTGCATACCAACTTTTTGATTTTCTTGCACTAGGACCCCCAGATCCCTTTGTACTGCAGTACTTTCCAGTCTCTCGCCATTAAGAAAATAACTTGCTCTCTGATTTTTCCTGCCAAAGTGCATAACCTCACATTTTCCAATATTATATTGCATCTGCCAAATCTCCGCCCACTCACCCAGCCTGTCTATATCCCCTTGCAGGTTTTTTATGTCCTCCTCACTCTCTACTTTCCCTCCCATCTTTGTATCATCTGCAAATTTTGATATGTTGCACTCGGTCCCCTCCTCCAAATCGTTAATATAGATTGTAAAGAGTTGGGGACCCAGCACCGACCCCTGTGGAACACCACTGGTTACTGGTTGCCAGTCCGAAAATGAACCATTTATCCCAACTCTCTGCTTCCTGTTCGATAACCAATCCTCCACCCATGCCAGAATATTACCCCCAATCCCGTGATTTTTTATCTTAAGTAATAATCTTTTATGTGGCACCTTGTCGAATGCCTTCTGGAAGTCTAAATACACTACGTCCACTGGTTCCCCTTTATCCACCCTATACGTTATATCCTCGAAGAACTCAAGCAAATTTGTCAGACATGACTTCCCCTTCATAAAGCCATGCTGACTTTGTCCTATTAAATTATGCTTATCTAAATGTTCCGTTACTGTCTCCTTAATAATAGACTCCAAAATTTTACCCACCACAGATGTTAAGCTAACTGGCCTATAATTTCCAGCCTTCTGCCTACTACCCTTTTTAAATAACGGTGTTACATTAGCAGTTTTCCAATCTGCTGGGACCTCTCCTGAGTCCAGGGAATTTTGGAAAACTATCACCAAAGCATCCACAATCCCTACTGCCACTTCCCTCAAGACCCTAGGATGGAAGCCATCAGGTCCAGGGGATTTATCCGCCTTGAGTCCCATTATTTTACTGAGTACCATCTCCTGAGTGATTTTAATCGTATTTAGCTCCTCCCCCCCGAGAGTCCCCTGTTTGTCCAGTGTTGGGATATTCTTAGTGTCCTCTACTGTAAAGACTGAAACAAAATATTTGTTCAGCATTTTTGCCATCTCCATGTTTCCCACCATTAATTTCCCGGTCTCATCCTCTAAGGGACCTATGTTTGCCTTAGCCACCCTTTTTCTTTTTATATAACTATACAAACTCTTGCTATCTGTTTTTATATTTTTTGCTAATTTCTTTTCATAATCTAACTTCCCTTTCTTAATCAATCCTTTAGTTACTTTTTGCTGTCTTTTGAAGAATTTCCAATCTTCTATCCTCCCACTAAGTTTGGCTACCTTATATGTCCTTGTTTTTAGTCGGATACTATCCTTGATTTCTTTACTTAGCCACGGATGGCTGTCATTTCTTTTACACCCTTTTTTCCTCAGTGGAATATATTTATTTTGAAAGTTGTAAAATAACTCCCTAAATGAACACCACTGCTCATGTACCGTCTTACCCTTTAATCTATTTTCCCAGTCCACTTTAATCAATTCCGCTCTCATACCATCATAGTCTCCTTTATTCAAGCTCAGTACGCTTGTTTGAGAATCAACCTTCTCACCCTCTAATTGGATATGGAATTCAACCATGTTGTGGTCGCTCGTTCCAAGGGGATCCTTAACTAGGACATTATTAATTAATCCTGACTCATTACACAGGACCAGGTCCAAGGTTGCCTGCCCCCTTGTAGGATCAGTTACATACTGCTCAAGAAATCCATCCCTGATGCACTCAATGAACTCGTCCTCAAGGCTGCTCTGCCCAATTTGATTTGTCCAGTTAATATGATAATTAAAATCCCCCATAATTATGGCTGTTCCCTTATTACATGCCCCGACTATCTCCTGATTAATACTTCTTCCAGCAGAGTTGCAACTATTAGGAGGCCTATATACTACGCCCACTAATGTTTTTTTTCCCTTATTATTCCTTATCTCCACCCAAACTGTTTCATTATCTTGATGCTTTGTCCCAATATCATTTCTCTGTATTACAGTGATTCCTTCCTTTATTAACATAGCCACCCCACCTCCCCTTCCTTCCTGCCTGTCCTTCCTGATTGTTAAATACCCTGGCATATTTAATTCCCAGTCGTTGTCACCCTGCAGCCATGTTTCTGTAATGGCCACAAGATCATACCCATACGTAGTTATTTGTGCCGTTAACTCGTCCATTTTATTACGAATGCTACGTGCATTCAGATAAAGAACTTTCAAATCTGTTTTGTGACGCTTAGTTCCTGCTTTTTCCTTTTTTAACACTTTACCTATTACTCCATACCTTCTGTCCCTTCCTGTTACGCTTTCCTCTCTCTCCCTGCTCAGGTTCCCAACCCCCTGCCACTTTAGTTTAAACCCTCCCCAACAGCACTAGCAAACACTCCTCCTAGGACAGCGGTCCCGGCCCTGCCCAGGTGCAGACCATCCGGTTTGTACTGATCCCACCTCCCCCAGAACCGTTTCCAGTGTCCCAGGAATTTGAATCCCTCCCCCTTGCACCATTCCTCTAGCCACGTATTCATTTGAAATATCCTCCTATTTCTACTCTGACTAGCACGTGGCACTGGCAGCAATCCTGAGATTACTACCTTTGAGGTCCTATTTTTAAATTTACCTCCTAACTCCCTATATTCTGCTTTTAGGACCTCATCCCCTTTTTTACCTATATCGTTGGTGCCTATGTGCACCACGACAGCTGGCTGTTCGCCCTCCCCCTCCAAAATGTTCTGTAGCCGCTCCGAGACATCCTTGATCCTTGCACCAGGGAGGCAACACACCATCCTGGAGTCTTGGTTGCGGCCGCAGAAACGCCTGTCTATTCCCCTTACAATTGAGTCCCCTATCACTATAGCTCTGCCACTCTTTTTCCTCCCAGCCTGTGCAGCAGAGCCACCCGTGGTGCCAGCTGTGGCCTTACCAGCGTTTTATACAGTTCCATCATTACATCCCTGCATTTGTATTCTATACCTTGGCTAATAAAGGAGAGCTTTCCGTATGCCGTCTTCACAACCTTATCTACCTGTACTGCCACCTTCAGGGACCTGTGCACATGCACTCCAATGTCTCTCACTTCCTGTACCCCTCTCAATATATTTCTGTTTACTGCGTATTCCGTTTTACTATTTGCCCTCCCTAAGTGCATTACCTCACACTTCTCCGGGTTGAACTCCATTTGCCTCTTTTCCGCCCACTCCACCAACCCATTGATATCTTCTTGGAGTCTACAGCTATCCTCTTCACTGTCAACTACACAGCCAATTTTTGTGTCATCTGCAAATTTGACAATCATGCCCCCTACATTCAAGTCCAAATCATTAATATATACCACAAACAGCAAGGGACCCAACACTGAGCCCTGTGGCACACCACTGGAAACGGATTTCCATTCGCGAAGACATCCATCAACTTTTACCCTTTGTTTCCTGTTACTGAGCCAATTTTGGATCCAATTCGCCACATTTCCCTGTATCCCATGGGCTTTTACCTTTCTGACCAGTCTGCCATGGGGGACCTTGTCAAACGCCTTACTAAAATCCATGTAAACAACATCCACTGCACTACCCTCATCAATCCTCCTTGTCACTTCCTCAAAGAATTCAATCAGATTTGTAAGGCATGACCTTCTCTGAACAAATCCATGCTGACTATCCCCGATTAAACCATGCCTTTCCAAATGACAGTTTATCCTATCTCTCAGTATTGATTCTAATAGTTTGCCCACTGCCGAGATAAGACTGACCGGCCTATAATTGTTCGGCCTTTCCCTCGTACCCTTTTTAAACAATGGTACTACGTTTGCAGCCTTCCAGTCCTCCGGTACCTCCCCTGTATCTAGTGAGGTTGGAAAATGATCCTCCGAGCATCTGCTATTTCCTCCCTGGCTTCCTTCAATAGCCTAGGAAACAATCCATCCGGCCCTGGTGACTTATCAACTTTCAAGGATTCCAGTCCCTCTCGTACTTCCTCTCTCGTAATGTTTACCTTATCCAATATTTCACACCTCTCTTCTTTAACTACTACGTCTGGATCATCCCTTTCCTTTGTGAAAACGGAGACAAAATATTCATTTAAAACCCTACCCACATCCTCTGCTTCTACACACAAGTTACCCTGATCATCCCTGATAGGTCCCACCTTTTCCTCAGCCATCCTCTTGTTCTTAATATACTGATAAAACATCTTTGGGTTTTCTTTAATCTGACTAGCTAATATTTTTTCATGCCCTCTCTTTGCTTTTCTTATTTCCTTTTTTATGTCATCCCTGTACTTTCTATACTCCTCTAGGCTTTCTGCAGTATTTAGTTTTCTGTGATAGTCATAAGCTTTCTTTTTCTGCTTTATCTTGCCCCGTATACTTCTAGACAACCAGGGGGCTCTAAATTTGGCAGTGCCACCCTTTTTCTTTGTACCCGTAGAATTTTACTTTTTAGCGCCTCCCACTGGCTTGCCACTGATTTCTCCTCAAGTAGTTGTGTCCAGTCCACTTCTGCCAAATCACCTCTTAGTTCTGTAAAATTTGCCTCCCCCCCCCCCCCCCCCCCCAATTTAAAACGTTTACTCCTGATTTAACTCTGCCCTTTTCCATTATAATGCTAAAACTAACTGAATTGAGGTCACTATCTCCACTGTCACTTCACCCACTTCATTTCCCAGGACTAAATCTAGAATTGCATCCCCTCTTGTTGGGCTTGTCACGTACTGGCTAAAAAAGTTCTCCTGGACACCGATCAAGAATTTTGCATCCTCTGTGCCACTCACACTGTTTGAATCCCAGTTGATGTTAGGGTAATTGAAGTCCCCTTATATTATTGCCCTCTTATTTTTGCACTCAGAAATTTGCCTACAAATTTGTTCTTCTATCTCCCTTTCGCACTCGGGGGCCTATAGTACACTCCTAGTAGTGTGACTGCCTCTTTTTTATTTCTTAGCTCAACCCATGTGGCCTCGATTGATGATCCATTTAGCATATCATCCCTTCTCACAACCGTAATCGATTCTTTAACTACTAATGCTTCCCCTTTTCCTTTTTTATCATCCACTCTATCCTGCCTGAAAACTCTATATCCAGGATATTGAGCTGCCAGTTATCCCCCTCTTTAAGCCAGGTTTCCGATATAGCAATGATATCATGCTGCCATGTGTCTATCTGTGCCCTTAGCTCATCTGCTTTGTTTGTAATACTCCTGGCATTGAAGTATATACCCTTTAACCCTGGCTCTAGCCACAATCTTCCAGTCCTCCTTAGATATGGGTCGGTATTGGAGGATTGCAAATGTCACACCCCTGTTCAAAAAGGGGGAGAGGAATAAGCCCGGCAATTACAGGCCAGTCAGCCTAACATGGGGCCACTTTTAGAGACAATAATCCGGAACAAAATTAATTGGCACTTGGAAAAGTACGGGCTAATAAATTAAAATCAGCACGGATTTGTTAAAGGAAAATCATGTTTGACTAACTTGATTGAGTTCTTTGAAGAAGTAATGGAGAAGGTTGATGAGGATAATGCGGTTGATGTTGTATATATGGATTTTCAAAAGGCATTTGATAAAGTACCATAGACTTGTTAGCAAAATTAAAGCCCATGGGATTAAAGGGACAGTGGCAGCATGGATACAAAATTGGCTAAGGGACAGAAAGCAGAGAGTAGTGGTGAATGATTGTTTTTCAGACTGGAGGAAGGATATAATGGTGTCCCTGAGGGGTCAGTATTGGGACCACTGCTCTTTTTGATATATATTAACGACCTGGACTTGGCTTTAGAGGGTATAATTTCAAAGTTTGCAGATGACATGAAACTTGGAAATGTAGTAAACAATGTGGAGGATAGTAACAGACTCCAGGAGGACATAAACAGACTGGTAAAATGGGCAGACACATGGCAGATGAAATTTAAAGAGGAGAAGTGTGAAGTGATACATTTTGGTAGAAAAAATGAGGAGGCAATATCAACTAAATGGTACAATTTTAAAGGGGGTGCACATACACAAATCTTTGAAGGTGGCAGGACAAGTTGAGAAAGCTGTTTTAAAAAAAAACATATGGGATATTTATTAATAGAGGCATAGAGTACAAAAGCAAGGAAGTTATGTTAAACCTTTTATAAAACACTGGGTAGGCCTTAGCTGGAGTATTGTGTTCAATTCTGGGCACCACACTTTAGAAAGGATGTCAAGGCCTTAGAGAGGGTGCAGAAGAGATTTACTAGAATGGTACCAGGGTTGAGGGACTTCAATTATGTGGAAAGATTGGAGGATCTGGGGTTGTTCTTAGAACAGAGAAGCTTAAGGGGAGATTTGATAGAGGTGTTCAAAATCATGAATGGTTTTGATAGAGTAAATAAGGAGAAACTGTTTCCAGTGGCAGAAGGGTCGGTAACCAGAGGACACAGATTTAAGGTGATCGGCAAAAGAGCTGGAGGTGACATGAGGAAACATTTTTTTACGCAGCGAGTTGTAATGATCTGGAATGCACTGCCTGAAAGGGTGGTGGAAGCAGATTCAATAGTAACTTTTAAAAAGGAATTGGAAAAATACTTGAAGGGAAAAAATTTACAGGGCCATGGGGAAAGAGCAGGGGGTTAATTGGATAGCTCTTTCAAACAGCTGGCACAGGCACGATAGGCTGAATGGCCTCCTCCTGTGCTGTACCTACTATGATACTATGAAAGTAGTAAACAAACGTCATTGCTACACTCAATTTTATTTCGCGAATGAGAAAAAAATAATAAAGCACATGCTGCAAGGCATTAATCATGCAGATACATCTAGGCTGTTTGACTTAGACTGTGAGCACAGAAATAGAGGACACAGGTTCACGAAGGACAAGACTTGGGTGAGACTAGAAATTAAAGAAACTTTTTTTCTCTGCAGTGTAGTGGATATGTCAAACAGACTCCCACCACATAACTCTAAGTTAATCAACCCCTTAAAACGGGAGCTGGTTAAATAGGATGAGAATTGAAGGTTATAGGGTTATAGATTGAGATAATCCATAACTTCACAGGACCCAATTGTTCCTGTGATGCTGGAACAGGGGTGTTGGCTGTGGAGGGCAGTAGGCCAGGGCTGGCAGTGGAGGTTTTGGAATGGACATTTATTCTGGAATTTGATTGAATCCCGTTAGGAATCAGGGGAATATTTATGGAAAACCTTTTTCTGGTTCCACAGTTCTCTCAACCTGTGGTACGGTGCAGCACAGTGATCATTCCTATTTTGTTTCTTGTACTAATGAAGAAAAACTGCTTTAACTCACTGGAGAAACATTCTCTATGTAAACACTGACCAAATAGAAACGAGCAATCTGCTATTTCTCACGTACATGCTGTGTCAATTATGTATATGCAAACTGTAAATTAGGTAAGTTGCATACGCCCCCACAACTGAGGAGGTGATATTTGAGAGCAGGAGATATTGTGGTGTTGAAATTATTTATGTTTTACATTTTTGAGTTCCCAGCCCTCTTGATTTGGATCAGGGCCAAATAACTAGATCTTTTTGCCCCTGACATTTTTATGAGATTCGTACTATAATGAATGTCTCTTCACCTGGGACCAGGTCTGAATTCAATGTAATGACTGTTTTCGTAGATAAACCTTCTTTATTGTGTTGGCAACCCTTGAGACCTTCATTAAAGATAGTTGCCAAATAGAACTGCTAATGAAGAGGAGGAATAGAAGGGATCTAAGCTACATTCTTTGTTTATGTGCCATTCAGTAATGTCAGTGCTTTGGATTGTGATTCAATGGAAGCCAAACTTAGGGCTGAGACATTTCAACATAACAGAAAGCGGACAGAAAAATAATTGTGAGAAGAGACTGAAGAAAGATACGAAAAGGTTAGGAAAGAAGTAAAAAAAAAACAATTAGGAAGGCAAAGAGAAACTGTGAAATTAGATTAACAGGAATATATAAAGAAATAGTAAAGTATTCCACAGATACATAAATAACAAAAGAAAAATCATGATAGGGATAGGGCCACTAAGGGATACATAAGAACATAAGAAATAGGAGCAGGAGTAGGCCATTGGGCCCCTCCAGCATGCTCCGCCATTCAACAAGATCATGGCTGATCTTCTACCTCAACGCCATTTTCCTGCGCCATCCCCATATCCCTTGATGCCTTTAATATCTAGAAATCTATCGATCTCTGTTTTGAATGTACTCAATGACTGAGCCTCCACAGCCCTCCGGGGTAGAGAATTCCGAAGATTCACCACCCTCTGAGTGAAGAAATTTCTCCTCATGTCAGTCCTAAATGGTCTACCCCTCATTCTGAGACTGTGACCCCTTGTTCTAGACTCCCCAGCCAGGGGAAACATCCTCCCTGCATCTACCCTGTCGAGCCCTGTAAGAATTTTGTATGTTTCAATGAGATCACCTCTCATTCTTCTAAACTCTAGAGAATATAGGCCTACTCTACTCAATCTCTCATCATACGACAATCTCGCCATCCCAGGAATCAGTCTGGTGAACCTTCGTTGCATTCCCTCTATGGCAAGTATATCCTTTCTTAGGTAAGGAGAACAAAATTGTACACAATACTCCAGGTCAATGGGAGTCAATGGGAATCGGGGGGGGAAACTCTCCAGTGGCTGGAGTCATACCTAACACAAAGGAAGATGGTAGTGGTTGTTGGAGGCCAATCATCTCAGCCCCAGGGCATTGCTGCAGGAGTTCCTCAGGGCAGTGTCCTAGGCCCAACCATCTTCAGCTGCTTCATCAATGACCTTCCCTCCATCATAAGGTCAGAAATGGGGATGTTTGCTGATGATTGCACAGTGTTCAGTTCCATTTGCAACCCCTCAAATAATGAAGCAGTCCGAGTCCGCATGCAGCAAGACCTGGACAACATCCAGGCTTGGGCTGATAAGTGGCAAGTAACATTCACGCCAGACAAGTGCCAGGCAATGACCATCTCCAACAAGAAAGAGTCTAACCACCTCCCCTTGACATTCAACGGCATTACTATCGCCGAATCCCCCACCATCAACATCCTGGGGGTCACCATTGACCAGAAACTTAACTGGACCAGCCATATAAATACTGTGGCTACAAGAGCAGGTCAGAGGCTGGGTATTCTGCGGCGAGTGACTCACCTCCTGACTCCCCAAAGCCTTTTCACCATCTACAAGGCACAAGTCAGGAGTGTGATGGAATACTCTCCATTTGCCTGGATGAGTGCAGCTCCAACAACACTCAAGAAGCTCAACACCATCCAGGACAAAGCAGCCCGCTTGATTGGCACGCCATCCATCACCCTAAACATTCACTCCCTTCACCACCGGCGCACAGTGGCTACAGTGTGTACCATCCACAGGATGCACTGCAGCAACTTGCCAAGGCTTCTTTGACAGCACCTCCCAAACCCGCGACCTCTACCACCTAGAAGGACAAGAGCAGCAGGTACGTGGGAACAACACCACCTGCACGTTCCCCTCCAAGTCACACACCATCCCGACTTGGAAATATATCACCGTTCCTTCATCGTCACTGGGTCAAAATCCTGGAACTCCCTTCCTAACAGCACTGTGGGAGAACCTTCACCACACGGACTGCAGCGGTTCAAGAAGGCGGCTCACCACCGACTTCTCAAGGGCAATTAGAGATGGGCAATAAATGCCGGCCTTGCCAGTGACGCCCACATCCCATGAACGAATATAAAAAAAACTCCAGGTGCACTCTCACCAAGGCCCTATATAATTGCAGTAAGACATCTTTACTCCTGTACTCAAATCCTCTTGTAATAAAGGCCAACATACCATTTCCTAATTGCTTGCTGCACCTTCATGTTAGCTTTCAGTGACTCATGTACAAAGACACCCAGGTCCCTTTAAACATCAACATTTCCCAATCTCTCACTATTTAAAAAATACTCTGCATTTCTGTTTTTCCTACCAAAGTGGATAACTTCATATTTTTCCACATTATATTCCATCTGTCATGTTCTTGCCTGCTCACTTAGCCTGTCTATATTCCCTTGAAGCCTCTTTGCATCCTCCTCACAACTCACATTCCCACCTAGTTTTGTGTCATCAGCAAACTTGGAAATATTACATTTGGTCCCCTCATCCAAATCATTGATAGCTCGGGCCCAAGCACCGATCCCTGCGGTAGGTACCCCATTAGTCACAGTCTGCCAACCTGAAAAAGACCCGTTTATTCCTACTCTCTTCTGTCTGTTAACCAATTTGCATCCATACCAGTATATTACCCTCAATTCCATGTGCTCTAACTTTATTCACCAACCTCCTGTGTGGGACCTTATTGAAAGCCTTCTGAAAATCCACATGAATTACACAAGATAAATTCACAGATAATATCAGCGAATTGGCAGAAATATTAAATAATTACTTTGCCTCAGTATTTACCAGGGAGGCTAACAAGGGCATGACATTAGAAGAAGAGATCAAAAAAGATATAAAAGGGGTGATTTTAATCCCCAAGGGCGGGTGGGATTTGAAAATAGTTGTTTTTTTTTTGGTCGCAACAGCAAAATGTTTGGACTTTGCATTCCCAGTGGGAAACCTGTACTTTTACGCGCCGGCGTTAAACCCAGAAATAAAGCTGGGTTGCGGTCGCGATCCTAAAAAACAACTATTTTCATCTCCCACCCGTCCCCAACCCACCCGTTCTTGGGGTTTAAAATCACCCCAAAGACATTTAAGCTAGAAAGGGGGGAAATAATTGATAATCTAATCAAACTTAGAGAGGATAAAACCCCTGGTCCGGATGGATTGCATCTGTGCATATTAAAAGAAGTTAGGGAAGAGATAGTCGAGGCACTATTACACCAAAAAATCATTAGAAAAGGGAATAGTGCCAGAGGACTGGCAGAGAGCTAATGTGATTCCTGTATTTAAAAAGGGAGATAGAACATGTCTGGGGAACTATAAACCAATTAGCTTAATGTTGGTGGTTGGAAAGATAATGGAATTCTTTCTCAACAACAATAACTTGCATTTATATAGCGCCTTTAATGTAGTAAAATATCCCAAAGCACTTCACAGGAGTGTTATCAGACAACATTTGACACCAAGCCACATATTAGGACAGGTGACCAAAAGCTTGGTCAAAGACATAGGTTTTAAGGAGCGTCTTAATGGAGGAGAGAGAGGTAGAGAGGTTTAGGGATGGAATACCAGAGCTTAGGGCCTAGGCAGCTGAAGGCATGGCCGCCAATAGTGGAGTGATTAAAATCGGGGATGCGCAAAAGGCAAGAATTGGAGGAGCTCAGAGATCTCGAAGGGTTGTCGGGCTGGAGGAGATTACAGAGATAGGGAGGGGCGAGGTCATGGAAGGATTTTGAAAACAAGGATGAGAATTTTAAAATCAAGGCGTTCCTGGACCAGGAGCCAATGTCGGTCAGCGAGCACAGGGGTGATGGATGAACAGGACTTGGTGCGAGCTAGGATACGGGCAGCAGAGTTTTGGATGAGCTCAAGTTTATGGAGGGTGGAAGATAGGAGGCTGGCCAGGAGAGCCAAGTCAAGTCTATTGAATTCTTTGAAGAAGTAACAGAAAGGGTCGACGAGGATAATGCAGTAGATGTAATATATTTGGATTTTCAAAAGGCCTTCAATAAGTTACTGCATAATATACTCGTGACTAAGGTCAGAGCATGTGGAGTCGGGGCAAGTAACAAAATGGATAGCAAGCTGGCTACAAAACAGAAAGTAGGGATTAAAGGTAGTTACTCAGATTGGCAAAAGGTAGGAAGTGGTGTTTCACAAGGATCGGTGCTGGGACCATTGTTGTTCACCATTTACATAAATGATTTAGACTTGGGAATCGGAAGTACAATTTCAAAATTTGCAAAAGAGTATGGTAACTACTGAGGAGAGCTGCGACAAAATACAGGAAGACAGTAATAAACTTGCAGAATGGGCCCGTAATTGGCAAATGAATTTCAATATAGATGTGTGTGAGGCGGTACATTTTGGTGCGAAAAATAAGGAGGCCACATACTCCTTGGAAAGTAAGAATCTAAATGGAGTAGAGGTGCAGAGGGACCTGGGGGTACAGATACAAAATTAGTAAAAGTAGTGACGCAGGTTAATAAGGCCATTTTAAAAAAAGCAAACCAAGCACTGGGGTTCATTTCTAGAGGGATAGAATTGAAAAGCAGGGAAGTTATGTTAAACTTGTATAGAACCTTGGTTAGACCACACTTGGAATACTGTGAACAGTTCTGATCTCCATATTATAAACAGGATGTGGAGGTACTGGAGAAGGTGCAAAAAAGATTTACTAGGATGATACCAGACTGAGAGGTTATACCTATCAGGAAATATTGAACCGGCTGGGACTCTTTTCTCTAGAAAAGAGAAGACTGAGGGGTGACATGATAGAGGGCTTTAAGATTATGAAATGGTTTGATAGGATACACGTAGAGAAGATGTTTCCACTTGTGGAGGAGAGCAGAACTGGGGGCCACAAATATAAAATAGTCGTTAATAAATCCAATAGGGAATTCAGGAGAAACTTCTTTACACAGAGAGTAGAATGTGGAACTTGCTACCACAAGGAGTAGTTGAGGCGATTAGCATCGATGCATATGAGGGGAAGGTAGATAAACGCACGAGGAAGAAAGGAATACAAGGATATATATATGAAGAGGGGTGGGAGGAGGCTCGTGTGGAGCATAAACACTGGCATGGATCTGTTGGGCCGAGTGCCTGTTTCTGTGTTGTACGTTCTGTGTAAAAAAGAAAATATCATGGAGAGTGAGCAGATATCTTAATGGAATACTTCAGGCCACTATGTTATGACTTGGGTCAGAAAACCGTAGAGTAGGACATTGAATTTGCTCCCCATCACCAGATGTTGGATCTACAAAACATGCTGTTGCTTTTGTAAATATTTTTATACTCCCTTCCTCTTCCATAGAATTTTACTTTGTCCCTCCCCATTACTCCTGGAAATCCTAACATTTATTTAAACCTGGGAGTGTTTTGACATGGATGTGGATGCTCTTTGCAGCATTCATCGTGAAGTCTTTGGATGCAAGTTTGTGGAATTAACTATCCAATCTACATGTTTCCAATTATCCGGTTTGGAGGTGAAGAGGCCTCTCAGGCTAAGTCTGAATTATCTTTGAGTTATATTGTAAATATGCAACTAACAAACATAGTTTATTATTTTAAATGATCTTTAAAAAGTTTTGCTATGTTGAATTTTTTAATGTAATTTCCACACGCATTTCACTTTACATTGAGCTTCAATTCACCTGACGTCTCAGCCTTGGAAGATAAGGTTCCAGCTGTTAATGTTGCTGGCTGGAATTAGCGATAAGCTGAATACATCAATTTTCAGTCAAAATCATTTTATCATTGTCCAGATAGAATGATAAAGTCAAATTAATGCCAGTGCATTGATTCCAGAGAGGAGTTCACAGCAGCAAGTAGCTCTTTTATCATCCTTGCTTTTCCTTTAACTGCTGCCCATCAATGTCGATGCTATATTGCTTCTGGTACCCTAATATGGATTTGCGATCATAATGTTAAAGATTTGGAAAGCGTACTTGAAGTTGCAATTCCTAGATCTCTTAACTTTCCTCTTGATCCTTCTAAATTCCAAATAATCCATCGTAAATACTCTTCCTCCTTCCTACATCCTCACTATCTTGAAATTGGAACACAGTGCACACTATTCTAGAAAGGTTACAGCAGGGAAGGAGGCCATTCGGCCCATTGAGTCCATGCCGGCTCTATGCAGGAGCAATCCAGCTAGTCCCACTTCTCTGCCCTATCCCCGTAGCCCTGAAAATGTTTTCCTTTCAAGTACTTATCCAGTTCCCTTTTGAAGGCCATGATTGAATCTGCCTCCACTACCCACTTGGGCAGTGCATTCCAGATCCTAATCACTCGCTGTGTAAAAAAGTTTTTCCTCATGTCACCTTTGGTTCTTTTGCAGCCTCATCCCAAAAATATTTTGAAATCCATATTTTGGACAATTATAACCTGCCAGAATTTATCTTCACTTAATGATTCAGTGTGAACTGCGGCACCAATAGCAGATCTTAGTGTGACACCTCTCGAAATGTTGCAGGCTAGATTTTACGGATTTGCATTCCCTTGTGGGTTTTCACAAGCCAGGAGATACTCTAACTCATTGTTTTCCTGAACCATGAAACTGTGCAACTCCTTACCTCCCTTGATCTTCCCTTCCTCTTGCAATCTGTAGGCTTTGAAAAGCCAAGTTTGCAATCATCCAATTGCTTATTCCTGATTTATTTTGTTTTCTCTTTTATTCTTTTCAACCTCTTGCACAATGGGCCTTGGTCCTTCACCTTGTTTTCTAAATTTAAAAAAAAACGGTTCGATGATATTGTTTCAAAGACTGACTTCATGCCTGTTAAGGCTCTGAAATGATTTTAAATCCAGACTGCTATTTATTCAATTATTCAAGCATTCTTCTTGAAAACACTTGACACTTTCCACAGAGAAGAGTAGATGGTCACCTTGGGGTGGGCGGTGGTGGCCCATTATAGCTTGGATTACCTGCCCGATGTCGTGGTCAGTTTGTGGTGCAGGATGACTAACTGTACTGAAAAGGAAGCAAATTGGTTTTTGGTGGGATTTTTTTGCTGTGATTTTCTTCAGTTCTACTTTGATTTTAAAATGCCGGTGGATTTTGGAAATTGTAAAGGGCATTCAACACTGCAAAGGTTAATTTTGCTTTATGCAGGGAAACTTCAGGGAAAAGTGCTCACTCTGTACTGAGTTAGAACTGAGCCAGAACTGAGCCATGTCCCTTGAAACTCTATTGCCACTGTCAGCGCTCCACATTACTGGTGATAAATATTCGGATTGAGTTAGTTTTGTTGCCCAATTTGAAGGCCCCTACTTTAGAAAAATTCTACAGTAATAAATTCATGTCCTCACCTGTTTTTCCTTTTTAAAATTTTAATTGGCTTTCTTCCTCCCTGTTGTGCCGTACACCATTCCCTGGGCACTTGCACACTGGCCTTTACAATGCTACTGTTCACCCATGTGCATGGGATCTATGTGAGGTAATTTGCTCTCCAATTTTGTTCCTCCCTTCCTGAGGGCACACATAGCCTCCAATCGTTGCCTCCCCGATGCCTGATGGCTCAGCGAAGCATGGGGAAATATGAGCAGAAACCTGCATTCAACTACCACGTGATGCCTGGTGCTGTTTGCATGAATGAGCTGTGCTACTGGATCTAGATAAAGGCACTCTCCAAATAAGCTACTGTTGGAGTGACAGAAATTAAAGTATTAACAATTGCATTGATAGTTTTCTCTACTTTTGAGTTTGTGGAGCCATTGGACTTGCTTATTAGATAAAGAATCATTGCACCTGGAGCATTTTAAATTGGGGAGGTCATCTTATTTGTAGCTTATCATTGAAATGTAATTTTGGCTCACAATACTTCAGCTGAATGGACTGAGACAAGCAAGACTTCCTTTACCTGACCAGACACGTGGAACAGATGATTGTTTTCATTAGGAGTTTTATTAGTCGAGCGTGCTTTGGCAACTTGTCAGCAATATGGTAATTCTAGAAAGAAGAAAGGGACCTCTGCGTGGCTTTCCTTGTTAAGCGGATCATTGCTTGCCGATGTACCACATCCGTCTCATGGACACAGCAGGATTTAAAAAAATTAAATGCTCATTAATGTGACAAATGGCTGTTCATAAACACTTAAATGTTTTTCAATGTTTTAAAAGTCTCCTTTGTAAAAATGTATGCATGAAGATAAATTATGATATTTTTTCCCCCTGTATTGTATCCATCGATGATACTGAGAAAGAAATTATTGAGGGGAAAGTAGGAAGGGCTTCTCCTTTCCCCCCGCCCCCCGCCTCTCCCCCCGCACCCTGTCTGGTAATGTGCATGATAGTACCCAGCAGAATTTTAACCAAATGTTTTCCAGCTTGATTACTTCCAAATTAGTATTCAGGAGAGGAAAGGATGCCAACCTGTGGGATATAGTCCTGCAGCTGAGCTTTATGCAGACACATGAAATGGTGTGGGTCCCATTAGAAGAGAAAAGAAGGAACTGGGAGGAGATGCAGAGGGTGAGACACTGGTCTTTCATCTCTGGGACCTCTGCTGGCTGCAGGGGTCCTATGTGAAATGAGGCTGGGCAGTCTCAATACAGTTCCTAAAGGGCGTACAGCAGAAACCTGTCCTTAATTTGCCAGGACAGTTGGAGTGGGAAACGGTAAAAGTAGCACACTGGTGCAATAGGATTGCTCCTCTGATGCTGGGGCTGGGGCAGGGGCATGTTGTTTGTGGCAGAAGGAGCTTTAATCTACTTGTGTTGTACCTGGCCTGGGAATGTTTGATGTTGATACTTGGTGCCTGAGATTGGAAAGGTTCCATCCTCAACACTAGCAACACTCACCTTGAATGCAGTAATTTAAAAAATAGACTAGAAGAGAATACTAACACACGAGAAATAGGTTCCATTTTTTTTGAACAATAGAGAGTGTGGAAGTACTTTATATTGAATGTTTTTCCTAACCTCTCCTTTTCTTCGCCTTTAAATAGCTATACTGTGTTCTGGGACAGTACTGGTCCACTTTGCCCTGAAAGTGCACCATTGACCTTACCAGTTATGTGCAGTTGTATGTTTTTTCAATGCAAACTATAAACTGTATCTGATGTCTTGTTTTTATTTTTGTTTTGAAGCATGCTTATAGTAACCATGTGTCACGGTGGATTCCACGTTGTCAATAACTGATACATTTTTGTCTGTAATGTAGAGCCGCAAGTGGTACATGGACAACCCTCTCATCTTGTGTTGTTTTTGTTGTGGTTGCCTGGGAGTAGGGTAAGGGAGATTGGCAAGATGTTTTAATAAGTGACTGGCCCGTACTTTCAAATTCTTCTCTCCATCCGTTGGGTGGGTTGCTGTGAGCCTTTTTGTTGTAGTGCTAGTACTGCTATAGCAGTGACACTGTTGTCTGTTGCTTATAGTAGGCCATGAATGGAGACTAGGTCTTCTTGAATTGCTCCTGGTTCAGCTGGACTGGACCATCTTTCACAACATCTCTATCTACACTACTTGTGTGGTCAACTCCATCTGCTGCCAGTTTAGTGGGATGCAACAACGGGCTGCTGGAGGAGGAAAAGTCCAGATGTTTATCTGTTCTGGGGTTTATTGAGTTCATATTGGGAATCCCAGAAGGTAATGTACTGGGCATGGCTCTGTCAAGCTGCATGATTGACACAGTGTGCTATAGCAAACTGAACAAGTAGTTGCTTATGCGAATTATAAATTAACTTGACATTTTACAAATTCTTGTGTTTTTTTAAATTCATTCACTCATGGGATGTGGGCAAGGCCAGCATTCATTGCCCATCCCTAATTGCCCTTGAGAAGGTGGTGGTGAGCTGCCTTCTTGAACCGCTGCAGTCCGTGTGGTGAAGGTTCTCCCACAATGCTGTTAGGTAGGGAGTTCCAGGATTTGGACCCAGTGACGATGAAGGAACAGTGATATATTTCCAAGTCGGGATGGTGTGTGACTTGGAGGGGAACGTGCAGGTGGTGTTGTTCCCATGCGCCTGTTGCCCTTGTCCTTCTAGGTGGTAAAGGTCGTGGGTTTGGGAGAAGCCTTGGCGAGTTGCTGCTGTGTATCTTGTAGATGGTACACACTGCACCACCGGCGCATAGTGGCTGCAGGGAGTGAATGTTTAGGGTGGTGGATGGGGTGCCAGTCAAGTGGACTGCTTTGTCCTGGATGGTGTCAAGCTTTTTGTGTTGTTGGAGCTGTACTCATCCAGGCAAGTGGGGAGTTTTCCATAACACTCCTGACTTGTGCCTTGTAGATGGTGGAAAGACTTTGGGGAGTCAGGAGGTGAGTCACTCGCTGCAGAATACCGAGCCTCTGACCTGCTCTTGTAGCCACAGTATTTATATGGCTGGTCCAGTTAAGTTTCTGGTCAATGGTGACCCCCAGGATGTTGATTGTAGGGGATTCGGCAATGGTAATGCCGTTGAATGTCAAGGTGAGGTGGTTAGACACTCTCTTGTTGGAGATGTCATGATGTGGAGATGCCGGTGATGGACTGGGGTTGACAATTGTAAACAATTTTACAACACCAAGTTATAGTCCAGCAATTTTATTTTAAATTCACAAGCTTTCGGAGGCTTCCTCCTTCGTCAGGTGAACGATGTGGAACGATTTCCACATCGTTCACCTGACGAAGGAGGAAGCCTCCGAAAGCTTGTGAATTTAAAATAAAATTGCTGGACTATAACTTGGTGTTGTAAAATTGTTTACAATTGTTGGAGATGGTCATTGCCTGGCACTTGTCTGGCGCGAATGTTACTTGCCACTTATCAGCCCAAGCCTGGATGTTGTCCAGATCTTGCTGCATGCGGGCTCGGATTGCTTCATTATTTGAGGGGTTGCGAATGGAACTGAACACAGTGCAATCATCAGCGAACATCCCCATTTCTGACCTTATGATGGAGGGAGGTCTTTGATGAAGCAGCTGGAGATGGTTGGGCCTAGGACACTGCCCTGAGGAACTCCTGCAGCAATGCCCTGGGACTGAGATGATTGGCCTCCAACAACCACTACCATCTTCCTTTGTGCTAGATATGACTCCAGCCACTAGGTCTTCAGGCCGACCTATCAACTATAGTATGTCTTTCACCCAAAAGCAGTTCTGATGTACCAGCCACACTTACACTAGAACGTCATATTTATGACGAGTTGTTGCAGCTATGCCTCATTATTCTGTATCACTCCAAAATAACAGCACTAAGATTCATGCATTGCTTCTCAAGTGGTACTTTTATCCCCCAGATTGTGTCTTCATGTGGAACTGCGTCTCTTGTAAGCACAAGTTCAAATGTTGTATTAACTAGTGTTGTCGGAGTATGCTTTAGACTATGGAAAATCAGTAGCTTTCTTTAAGGCTCCCAATAATTGCCAGTATTTATGAGCTGTCCGTCTTGGTTACAGTTGTATCAGTTGCACCTTATTGATTTGTCATCTAATGCATCAACATTTAAAAAAAACACCTTGCCTGTGCTCAACTGCTTTGCGAGTGCAAGATTACACCTGTAATTTTTGAAAATTCAGTTTTCAGGGATGAGTAATTGGCAGGGCTGTTTTGATGCAAATTAGGAGTAAGTCACTCGGAAGGGCTATTGACCTGGACAGTGCAAAGACAATTCTGGTGAGAAAAGTGACTGAAGGATAAGAGGGTTTGTTCTGTTGGATGTTGATGTTAGCAGGTTTTATTTCTTCAAAAACAGCATGTTTTGGTGAACTTTATTTGCACCAGGTGAAAGACAAAAGTGGTGAGAAATAGAAATTTATGTTTTTTCCCAGTTTTTGCACCTGATGCCAGCATCAAGAAATGCAAGGTTATAACCTTGCTATGTTGTGCTCTCACGGGTCTGCAACACTGCAATGTTTTTCTTAGCCGGAGGGATGGCACTATGCTTTAAAAGCTGACTTGTTGCCCTTGAAGGACCAGCTGTTGTCTATTTTCCGGCTGGGGCCTGAAATTGATTTGTTGAACTTGGCAAATCTCAAGCATCAATTGATCTTCACTTGTCACAAACAAGCTGGATCTTCCAGGGTAACAGCTGTAATACTTCTACATAATTACTGCTGTTTTTTATTAAATAACACAATTTCTGACTTTTTTCTTTCAGCTGACTCCCTCAGCATTCATGAAGGAGATGTCCCTTGACACAAAACAGAAGTTAGCAAATACTCATGAGATGTATCTTCCTCCCATTGTTGAGCTTCTAGATATGACTGAAACCACACTACAGAAGGTACAGTCCATTATTCCCAATACATTTTCTGAGCAATTCAAAACAAAATTAGATGCTAGAATTTACAGTGCTTTCCTCTGCAGAATGAAAAGACTTTCCTCATTTTTGTTCAGCGCATTTAAGCATAATACATGCTATGGTATGTTGCTCATTTATTTACAAAAGTTGTTTTGCACTTGCCAGAGCTAAACCACACTATACTGGATTTATTGGTACAGTACAGCTCTGTATATTAATACCTAGGGACAGGTGTTAAGTTACACCAGTCACCTGCACTGCTTTTGGGGAGAGGGGGCATAGTGAATTTGAGCTCCATGGATGCACACTTCGGGAGGTGTGTGAACCTCTCTTAATGCTGCCACTTATTCTTAACTGAAAATGAACCGATGGTCAAATAGCATTGTAATATGGGAAACTAAGAATTTCAGTCTGTTTATGTGTTGGAATAAATGTGGCTTCTTGGTCCTGAAACACAAGACCACCGTTTGGAGGTGGCCCTGTTTAGATCGTCACACTCAAAGTCAGACTACATTTTTCAGGTTGATATGTTGAAAATCTTGGCATGTCATTGGCAGAAAGGGGTAGTGAGCAGAGGCACCGAATGGGCGATAGCGAATTGGCCGCCCTTTTACACCTCTGCTTCAGTGGAGAAGAAAATCAGGTGGGGCGTAAAAGGGCGGCCGATTCACTATCACCCATTTGGTGGTACTGTCCACGACCAATATCACCCATAAAATGTGTAATATAACACGTGTCCTCAATAGAAATTCCAGGGAAGATATCACCCAAAATGATATTTGTTCATCTTTCTACATGAACTGCCAGATGTCAAGGTCACAGATTACATTTTAACTTGGCTTGGATAAATTATTTTATTTCATTAATCCAGTGATTGTTCCATTTGTTGAGATGGATGCAGTCATTAGTCTGTTCCTGCATTCAAAATTCTACCCAGTGACGTGGTGTTCCGCACTGATGACTTCAGTACTCGGTTGGCCATTCAGGAACAATATTATTACAACTCTATCCTGCCACCCCCCACCCCCCACCCTGCCCTCAGGCAGTATTCTTACACTCTTGGAAGTTTATGTGAGTGGCAGGACATCACCCAAACTGAAAAAGGTAAGAGAGAAGATGAGTAAATCAGGACATAGTGATTAGGTGTGGCCAAACTTGAGTTATAAGAGCCTACAGAGTGTAGGAGGAAGGGTTGAGGTCTTGAGATCCTGGAAAAAAATGTGGCAATTTTTGATTTGAACATAGTGAGGATCAGGGAGGAAGAAGAGAGGAAAGTTCCCAGAGGCAATGACCGTAGAAAAGAAACATTTATGAAATGAATCTTAAAAAGGATGAAAAGGGCAGTACATTTCTGTGATTAAAATTAAGTGCTTGACTCAGCACTGAAGTTAGAGAGTGCTGCATTAAATGTCTCGCACTCCTGTGTTACTGCAATACATTTGGTGCTCTGAAAATAGGCATAAGAATGAGCTGGTTGCTGCAGCACTGGACAGCTGTCCACACGGTTCGAAAAAACAACAAAATAAATTCTCGGAGATAAGTGGAAATGTCATTTTTGATCTCTGTGTCTGTCAGCTGCTGATAGAGGCTCACAAATGTGATTTTTGTTTAATTATGGCATTTGTCTTGGCTTGATTCATAGTTAATGAATAATGAGACCATTTGAGCTGTTGAGATGAACAGTGAGCAGATTAGCATTTTTGCAGGGTAAGAACTGGTTCTGTTTGGCTCTGTTGGTAACGCTCTTGTCTCCAAGTCAAGATTGTGGGTTGAACACAACCTAGGATGGCACTATAGTGCAGTACTAAGGGTGTGCTGCATTGCCAGAGGTTCTGTCCTTTGGATATGTTAAATTGAAGCTCTATATGCTTGTTTAGGCAGACATTAAAATATTATAGCACTATTTGAAGAAGAGCAGAGAATTCCCCAAGTATCCCGGTGAACATTCCTTCCTTAGCTTTTTTCTTTTGCATTGTGTGAGTTGAAAACAGCAGTTAAAATGCTATCAGTTGTTAGTTTGTATTTAGCTCTTTTCTTTACTGGTGTTTTCTGCCAGTTTTCTTCCCACCTCTTCTGAAGGTATTAAGTCCTTGCAGGGGTTCGTTTCCACAGGGACTTGTGACCTGTCAGTTACTCAGCCAAATGAGAATTCTTCATTTGTGAGCCTCAATGTTGTAACCTGGATTGGAATAATGGGCAAAGTTCAGTTAAACCAGATCCCTGCCCACTTTTTTGCCTTCTCCATTTTCCACCGCCATTTCTGGCAGCACAGGAAGTGTCTGTGCATTTTTTGGGTGGGTAGACAACCCAAAAAATGCCCCATTTTCAGCCAATTTGTCTTCCTTTGCCTTACTTTCTGCAGCAATGGTTCACTGGTCTATCAGAGAACCTGAGGGCTCACTGCCTTCCTGCAGACTTGGCAGTCATTCTGCAATCTCAGACCTTCTTTCCCTGAACAGAAATAGTAATGATGATGCCTGCCCTTTTAATGCTGTATGCAACTGTGAACTTAATAGTAGTTTTTCTTTATTTCTTTTTCCTTGGGACTAAAATTTAATTGGTAAATAAAGCCCAACATAGATTAATTGTAAATAATTTGAGAAGAAGTCCTGCATGCCATACAAATGTGCATATTCATGTTGACTGTTAGAATTATGCAACACAGATCATAGATTATTTCCCACAGAAAGAAAAAAAAATTCTTGAAAATATTGAGGAAGAGGTAAATCCTGAATTGGTTAAAAGTAAGATGAGAGATATTATAATAAAGGAAAGTATTAGCGAAGTTAGTTAAGTAAGTTGAAGACAAGGTGCCAGGACCCGACGGAACATATCTAAGGATCCTGAGGGAAATGGGGGAAGAAATAGCGGAGGCCCTGAAAATCACATTTCGGAGTTCTGTTGACAGTGGATGTGTGCCGGAGTACTGGAGAGTGGCCAGGGTAATACCCATTTTCAAAAATGGAGACAAAGCTAATCCAGGTAATTACAGGTCAGTTAGTTTAACATCTATGGTAGAGAAAATTTTAGAATCTTTAATTAAAGATGAAATTATTAAACATCTAAATGAAGAGAAAATAATTAGAAGCAGCCAACGCTGATTTCAGAAGGGAAGATCATGCTTGACAAACCTGATAGAGTTCTTGGAAGACGTGACAGATGTGTTGGATGGGGGAAATGCAGCAGATGCGGTGCACATGGACTTTCAGAAAGTCTTGGAAAAGGTACCATACAGGAGACTATTGGAGAAGATTAAGTGGTACAGAATTAGGGGGAGGGTGGCAAATTAGAGAAGGAACATAGGAGAGGTTAAAGGCAGTTTCTCAGTAATTGGAAGAGGATAGTGGTGTCCCATGGGGTTCTGTTGTGGGACTGCTTTTATTTACTGTGTATTGGATTTAGATGTAGGGCTAGAGGGTGCAGTGCCCACATTTGCATATGATACCAAAATAGGAGGCATAAAATTCTGAGGACCAAAGGAAGCTACAAGGGGATTTTGATAAAATGGGAGAATGGGGGAAATAGTGTCAGATGGAATTTAGTGTCAATAAAGGCAAGGTGGTACTTTTTTTACTAAAATGTAATAATTATACTTTGAATAGGAAAAAGCTGGGTGATGTGGAAGAGGAGAGGAATTTGGGGGTTTAAGGTTCACAAGACATTAAAAGAAGAACCTCAAGTGGATGTGGCCATAAAAATACTTGTGCAATATTGGGTTTTATGGCAAGAGGTATGGAAAAGAAAAGTCAAGGTATAATGGTTAATCTAGATAAAACGTTAGTGAGACCACAGTTGGAGTACTGTGTGTAGTTTTGGGTTCCACACTATAGGAAGGACGTTGAGGCAATAGAGATTCAATGGGATGCTACCTGGTACAAGGAAATACAAATATGAAGAAAGACATAAAAAATTGGGGATGTTTTTGTTAGAACAGAGGAGATTAAGGTGTGTAAAATTTTGAAGGGAAGGGACAGAGTAGATGGAAGCAGACTGTTTGTAATGACTGAGGGGGCACATATATGTGTAAACACATTTAGTACAGAGAGCAAGGTTGTGAGGCTGTGGAATGCACTACCAGAGTTAGTGATTGAAACATAGATGATGTCACCAGTTAAGAATCGGTCGGATTGGTGGTGAAAGGAAAGGAGAATAAAGGGAAATGGGAACAGGGTGGACACATGGGATTAGGACTACTGCTCATGTGGAGGATAAACATCAACATGGACTGGTTGGGCTGAATGGCCTGGTTCCATGTTGTAATTTCTATGTGTGTAAGATTTTGAGGACCTGTTATTGGGGCCCATTTGATTTTGTTGGCGTAGTTTGACGCTCTGCAGTTCATTAGTTCAGGTTTTTAAACTGGCCCTGGATGGGAAGGGTTCGGTGGATGTGTAGGTGGAACGCAAAGTGCATAAAATAGTTTCTAGAATTAAAAAAAAATTGTAGCTAAAGACCAGGACAGAGTTTGAAATTGTGAATGTATAAGTGTTCTGTAATTGGGGAGGAGAAATGAGCTGCTGTAAACTTGCAGAATTATTTAAATGTAGGAAATAAAGACATTGGGCCCGAAATTCTATTTTGTTTCTTTTTTGGGGGAAATGTGGCGTAGTTCTGGTGCAAGGGACCGGAATTTGAGACATAAGGCAGATACTCCAGAGTTGCATCCGTTCTAAAATAAATGCTACATTCCAATAGAATTGGCTCCTGGCAAATGATGTGTCTGCCATTAAGTAATGGATGTGGACAAATGACATAATGAAATTCTACCATTTATACCAGAATTGCACCCGACTTAACTTAAGTTTGGAGAGGAGAGGGATAAGTTATTTGCATGACTTATTAAATCGGTAAGTGGTTGAGTTCACAGACTTTGTCTAAAACATCAGTTTTGACTGAAGCAACAAAAAAAGTCTTTTCTCACCTGTGCAACTGTCAGTTTCCCAACAAAAAGTCTTGGATATAAGTGAATTTATTTAAAATGTGTTTTGAGCAAATGCCACCTAAAAGGGGTTGGCTCCCAAGATGGCACCATGCTGAGCTGTGATTCCATAGATAGACAAATGGTAATTATTACAAGAGATGGGAAGTGGTTTCTTTCAGAGACCAAATAATAGGCTATTTGTTGGTCATTCAGGAAGACTAGCACCTTGAGGTTGGCAAACTCCTTTTGATCTGTGGGTCTACAGGCACCAGTAAGTTGAGCAGCAGAAGGATGCAAAGTGAGAGAAACGCTGTCCTGGGTGATGGAACAGGGTACAGAGAGAATGTACTTTTAGTTAGATGACTCACTAGTGTGGGCTGGCATACATGTGTTCCTTATTTTTGTAATAGTACATGAACAGATGTTATACTGATTGCAGCAAGTATCTGTTATCATACTTGTTGTTCTGTATGCTTTACATACTGTAGAATAAAGCAGCTTACAAGTCAAACTGAATGTAGTCTCCTAATGTTAACTCGGTCTGCCTTCAGTGGGATTGAGGGAGGGGGTTTTGTTGTTACACCTCCAGGTCCTGCTAATGAGCTTGTAGATGCAGAGCAATGGGGGTCAGCTTCCGTAAGAAGCAGATAACTAGACCACTTTAGGAGTGACTGACGCCACTGAACCCGATTGAATATCTGCGTCAGACCGAAATTCGTAACAGCTACTAAGAAGAGATTCTGCAAACTGCCTTTCAGCAGTTTCAGGCAGGGAAATCCATTGTTTTCCATTCTTCTGTCATGGATCCCTTACCATGGGGCTTACTATGGGCATCCCGCATATGTTCTTATGATGGAGGCAGAAAAGAAGTGGGAGGAAGGAAATGACATCTAGGCACATAGGATAAGACTGCACAAAAGGAGACTACCAACTGGAAGTAACCCTTCCACCAGAGCTTACAGACCACACCACTCCCTTGGTGATATCTCAGAAGAGTCCTGCTTAAGGAGGCATGGAAAGAACTGTGTGTCCAGTTGCAAACTGACCTCAAACATCCTCTTAAACACAAAACCAACAAAGACCAGCCTTACCTCGGAACATATTAAAGTGGTTTTATATATACTTATGTCCGTTGCTTTTTACCACCATACCTATCTCTGTTGCGCCCCTGTGCTGTTCTTAAATCTACAGTGGCGCTGCACCAAAGTGCTTCCTGAGGGCCAGAGATACCAGTGGTGATTTGCTACGCTATGGTATCGTGAGCTTGTTGGGACCAAGGTGGCCCTCATCTCAGGGCTGCTGAGTTCCAGGAGGACAATGTAGATGCATGGATAGCCTGTCCGTATATCCTGCCAACAACAATGAACAGGTGTCTGAAGCAACTAAGCACCAATCAGGAAGCATGACAATGTGAAGGCAGATTGTAGTCATGCCCCTAGTTCCGTGACCCTTTATACCCTTGCCTAACAAAAATCTATCAATCTAAGTTTTGAAATTTTCAATTGACCCCAAGTCTCAACAGCTTTTTGGGGGAGAGAGTTCCAGAGTTCCACTATCCTTTGTGTGAAGAAATGCTTCCTGATATCACCCCTGAATGGCCTAGTTCTAATTTTAAGTTATGCCTCCTTGATCTGGACTCCTCCACCAGAGGCAATAGTTTCTCTCTATCTAACTTGTCAAATCCTTTAATCATCTCAAACACTTCAATTAAATGCCCCCCTAATCTTCTATACCCAAGGGAATACAAGCCCAGTCTATGCAACCTGTCCTCATAATTTAGCCCTTTTAGGCCCAGTATCATTCTGGTGAATCTGCGCTGAACCCCCTACAAGGCCAATATATCCTTCCTGAGGTGCGTGCCCAGAACTGAATACAGTACTCCCTAAGTGGTCTAACCAGAGCTCTGTACAGCTGTAGCATAACTTCCACCCCTTTGTATTCCAGCCCCCTTGAAATGAAGACTAACATTCCATTAGCCTTTTAAATTATTTTTTGTACCTGTCCACTAATTTTTAGTGATTTCTGTACATGGGCCCCTAAATCTCTCTGCTCTTCCACTGTTCCTAGCTTCTCACCATTTAGAAAATACTCTGATCTATCTTTATTTGGTCCAAAGTGGATGATCTTGCACTTCCCCACATTGAACTCCATCTGCCACAGTTTTGTTCACTCACCTAATCTATCAATGTCCCTTTGCAACTTTCTGCTCTCATCTACACTATTTACTGTGTCACCTAACATAGTGTCATCAGCAAACTTAGATATACGGCTCTCTATTCCTTCATCTAAGTCATTTATAAATATAGTGAAAAGCTGAGGCCCCAGTACAGATCCCTGGGGGACACTGCTAGTCACATCCTGCCAATTGGAGAATGTACCCATTATTCCTACCCTCTGTCTCCTACCTCCTAACCAATTCCCTACGCATGTCAAAAAGGTCGCCTCCAATTCCACGCTTCCATCTTTCCTAACAGTCTCTTGTGTGGAATGTCTTCTGGAAGTCCATATAAATAACATCCATAGACACTCCATTATCGACCATGTTAGTGACCATCTCAAAAAAATGCAATTAAGTTAGTTAGACATGACTTACCCTTTACAAATCCATGCTGGCTCTCTCTGATCAATTCATATTTGTCTAAGTGCTCAGTCACTCTGTCCCTAATAACAGATTTTAGAAACTTCCCCACAACAGATGTTAGACCAACAGGTCTATAATTGCCTGGTTTATCTCTCCCACCTTTCTTAAGTGATGGAGTGACATAGAATCTTAGAAAGTTACGGTACAGAAGGAGGCCATTCGGCCTATTGTGTCTGTGCCGGTAGGTACACAACAGCAACAACTTGCATCTACACAGCACCCTCAAGGCTGCAAAAGGTCGCAAGGTGCTTCGCAGGAGCAACTACCAAACAAAATCTGACACCGAGCCACACAAGGAGATGCCAGGAGAGGTGACCAAAAGCCCGGCCAGAGATAGGTTCCAAGGAACGTCTTAAAGAAGGAGAGGTAGAGAGATGGAGAGATTTAGGGAGGGAATTCCAGAGCTTAGGGTCTAGGCAGGTGAAGTCATTGCCGCGGGGTGAAGGAAAACAGGGAAGCACAAGAGGCCAGAATTGGAGGAGTGCAGAGATCTCGGAGGTTTGTAGGACTGGAGGAGGTTACAGAGATAGGGAGGAGTGAGGCTATGTTGGCAATTTTCTAATACAAGGTAGCAATTCCTGAATCGAGAGCATTTTGGAAGATCATGACTAAAGCATCTACCATTTCTCCACCGATGCTGCCTCACTTGCTGAGCTTCTCCAGCATTTTGTTTTTATTTCAGATTTCCAGCGTCTGCAGTATTTTGCTTTTGATCTACCATTTCTAACTAATGTTATCAGTTAGACTCTGGAAATGCTGAGATATGGTACCTTGAATCTCCAGGATGCTGGTTGCCATTGTTCTTTCCAGACTGTCCCCCCAACGCCTGAAGGCCAGTGGTCAAAGCACCCCTGCCAGCTGTCTCGGGTTCTCCAAGATTTTCCTCAGTGCTTCCATGTGACTGATGGTCATCCACCATCCTTTTTAGAGCAGGCTCTGGAGCTCGAGGACTGACTTCTGCAGAGCTTTCGGTGCCCACTGACGGATCCCATTTTGACCTCTGATTCTTCTGGCACTCTCATGCTGCGTCACAGCTAATGAAAAACCCTCATTGGACCTATCTACATCCCCCTCGGATGGGTTTCTCTGGCTGGTGAGTGAAAGAAAGGGTGAGGTAAAAGTGTGTGTGAGGATGCAGCTGTTTGGGCAGAGGTAGAAGGATGCTTACCTCTTTGTTCCTCCTCATCAGTGGGCTGTTTGGGTTATCTCGAGGAAAATAAATCAAGAGATATATAATATTTTGCAGCTACAGTGGTGGTTCCTCTGTAGCTTTTGAAAATGTTCGATCATGTTTCTTGCTACAGTGTTTACATTTCCAAGTCATTATATGTTAAACTGCAGATGGCCCAGACAAACCTGCAGCTGCTACTGACCAACTTCTGACTGCTACTGACCAACTTCTGTCTCCTTCCCCAATAGGTTCAACTGCATGGCTCCCTAAGATCTCCAAGGCTTCTTTCTCCTGAGATGTCCGAGGTCTATGGTTTGGGGGGCTACTCCCATGGCCTGAGATTTATGTTTGTTATTGGCCACCTTCATCTGTGAGAGAGAAGGGAAGAAGACACGAACCTTTTTTTTTGTTGCAACAGTTTGACAGATCAGGTTACCTGAGGGGCAAAAATCAAGAAAGGACAGGTGTGGTGAATTAGGGCAGCTTACTCATGCATGGTACACTGTGAGGGAAGGTGCTGTTTTAGATATCAGCTGACACATAATGGGAGATGGAGATCAAAGGCTCAGATTACAGTCCTAGAGCACCATGAGGGTAATGAAAGAAGAAGTGCCACACATATAGAGATGAGGAAAGACCGGAAGCTCAACTTGGCTACTCTGGTGAGGCCATTGAATTTCTCCTGACACTGCAAAAGAGTTCTGGGCATTAAGGATATGGCACTCACTGCCACTGCGACCTCCCACCATAAAAATGCGGATGATGCTCTTCATGGATTTCCTGGCCCCGACTCTCAACAGACTGTCCCTCCTGCTGCATATCTTTGCTATGAGCACATCAATGTCAGACTCCCTGGAGTTGGCTGCTGTTCTCTTTGTTCTGGCTGCCATCACTGTCTTCCAGATTTCTTGCTTCTGCCAGTGCTGCCACTGTCCCTTTCCCTTGCCTACTTTCAAAAGTCACCTGAAGACTTTTCTCTTTATCCACTCTTTCCATTGTGCCCCTTAACTCCATTCTGCCTGTTCTTGTCTTTCGTGCTTAGCGTCCATTTCATTCTCCAATCAGTAAAATCTTTCCAATGTGAGGAGCGCTAAATAAATATATGCTGCTATCATTCCACTGTTGGGACCAGTAATGCAATGTCATATTCATTCAGCAAGGAGGAAACCATGAATTCGAAGCTTCCAGTGGCTGGTTGGCTTCTTTTTAAGAAATGCCATTATACTGCTGTGCAATGAAAATGCAAATGAATCAAAGGAAGATGGAATGGAAGGTGAACTTGTTTTCCATATTTAGTACAGATTCACAAATCACTAAAAGTAGCGACACAGGTTAATAAGGCCATTTTAAAAAAGCAAACCAAGCACTGGGGTTCATTTCCAGAGGGATAGAATTGAAAGGCAGAGAAGATATTGTACAGAAGCTTAGTACTCCATGTGTGGTCCAACCGTGAACAGTTCTGGTCTCTATATTATAAAAAGGATAAAGAGGTATTGGACAAAGTGGGGGAAAAAAGATTCACAAGAATGATACCAGAACTGAGAGTATATACTTAACAGGAAAGGCTGGACAGGCTGGGATTTTTTTCTGTAGTAAAGAGAAGGCTAAGGGGTGACCTGATAGACGTCTTTAAGATAATGATAGGGTAGACATAGAGAAAATGTTTCCACTTGTGGGGGTGTCCAAAACTAGAGGTCATAAATATAAGATAGTTGCTAATAAATCCAATAGCGAATTCAGGAGAAACTTCTTTACCCAGAGAGTGGTTAAAATGTGGAATGCGCTACCACAAGGAGTAGTTGAGGCAAATAGCATAGAAGCATTTAAGGGGAAGCTAGATAAGCATATGAAGCAGAAAGGTTCTCCCACAGTGCTGTTAGGTAGGGAGTTCCAGGATTTTGACCCATCGATGATGAAGGAACGGCGATATATTTCCAAGTCGGGATGGTGTGTGATTTCGAAGGGAACATACAGGTGGTGTTGTTCCCATGTGCCTGCTGCCCTTGTCCTTCTAGGTGGTAGAGGTCACAGGTTTGGGAGGTGCTGTTGAAGAAGCCTTGGCGAGTTGCTGCAGTGCATCCTGTGGATGGTACACACTGCAGTCACGGTGTGCTGGTGTGAAGGCAGTGAATGTTTAGGGTGATGGATGGGGTGCCAATCGATCGGGCTGCTTTGTCCTGGATGGTGTCGAGTTTCGAGTGTTTTTGGAGCTGCGCTCATCCGGGCAAGTGGAGAGTATTCCATCACACTCCTGACTTGTGCCTTGTAGATGGTGGAAAGGCTTTGAGGAGTCAGGAGGTGAGTCACTCGCCACAGAATACCCAGCCTCTGACCTCATGTAGCTACAGTATTTATATGGCTGGTCCAGTTAAGTTTCTAGTCAGTAGTGACCCCAGGATGTTGATGGTGGGGTATTCGGCCACTGTTGCAAGTCGCCCACCCACAACTCACAAGCCACACCCACTGGCAGCTATTCAACCATGACAGGCACATCACCCAGACACCCGTCCGGCTTTCTTGCAGGAGAAGGTGGCGCATAACTGGAGGTAGCAAGTAGCAGGGGCATTTAGCCTCTTGAGCCTGTTCCGCAATTCAATGAGATCACGGTGGACCTGTGACCTAACTCCATATACTCGCCCTAGCCTCATATCCCTTAATACCTTTGGTTCATAGAAATCTATTAATCTCAGATTTAGAATTCACAATTGAGCTAGCATCAACTGCTGTTTGCAGAAAAGCGTTCCAAACTTCTATCACCCTTTGCATGTAGAAGCGTCTTCTAACTTCACTCCTGCATGTCCTGGCTCTAAATATCAGGCTATGTCCTCTTGTCCTAGTGTTCAAGTATAGGAGACATCCAAAAACACTTACAAATGAATCAGCAGCCAGAAACAATAATCCAGCAACTAACCTGTAAATCCTGCACGGTCCCTTTTAAGTAGTGCTGGTGGGGGGTCCTCCAGGCATTCAAAGACATGGTCAGGTGGTTGTGGTTAAGACTGTGCGTTGAGTTGAGTGTTAAGTGCCAAAATGGTGTCTATCACTTTAAATCAGCATTGCACACTGATTGTATCCATTTTCTCCTTACTTTATAGGCTGCCAGCGTTCATAGAGACATAGAAAATAGGAGCAGGAGTAGGCCAGTCGGCCCTTTGAACCTGCTCCGCCATTCAATATGATCATGGCTGATCCTCTATCTTAATACCATATTCCAGCTGTCTCCCCTTTATGCCTTTTGTGTCTGGAAATCTATCTAGCTCCTTCTTAAATATATTCAGTGACTTGGCCTCCACAGCCTTCTATGGTAGAGAATTCCACAGGTTAACCACCCTCTGAGTCAAGAAATTGCTCCTCATCTCATTCCTAAATGCCCTACCCCGTATTCTGAGATTGTGACCCCTCGTTCTGGAACCCCCAGCCAAGGGAAACATCCTTCCTGCATCCAGTCTGTCTCGCCCTGTCAAAATTTTATATGTTTCAATGAGATCCCCTCTCATTCTTCTAAACTCTAGTGAATACAGGCCGAGTCGACCCAATCTCTCCTCATACGACAGTCCTGCCATTCCAGGAATCAGTCTGGTTGAACCTTCGCTGCACTCCCTCCATGGCAAGTATATCCTTTCCAGGTAAGGAGACCAAAACTGCACACAATACTCCAGGTGTGGTCTCACCAAGGCCCTGTATAACTGCAGTAAGACGTCCTTGCTCCTGTACTCAAATCCTCTTGCAATGAAGGCCAACATACCATTTGCCTTCCTAACTGCTTGCTGCACCTGCATGTTTGCTTTCAGTGACTGGTGTACAAGGAAACCCAGGTCCCTTTGTACATCAACATTTCCCAATCTATCACCATTTAAATAATACTCTGCTTTTCTGTTTTTCCTTCTGAAGTGGATAACTTCACATTTATCCACGTTATACTGCATCTGCCATGTATTTGCCCACTCACTCAACTTGTCTAAATCACCTTGAAGCCTCTTTGCATCGACCTTACAACTCACAATCCCACCTAGTTTTGTGTCGTCAGCAAACTTGGAAATATTACATTTGGTTCCCTCATCCAAATCATTGATATATATTATGAATAGCTGGGGCCCAAACACTGATCCCTGCGGTACCCCACTAGTCACTGCCTGACACCCCAAAAAAGACCCATTTATTCCTACTTTCTGTTTACTGTCTGTTAACCAATTTTCAATCCATGCCAGTATATTAGCCCCAATCCCATGTGTTTTAATTTTGCACACTAACCTTTTATGTGGGACTTTATCAAAGGCCTTCTAAAAATCCAAATACACCACATCCACTGGTTCTCCCTTATCTATTCTACCAGTTACATCCTCAAAAAGCTCCAGTAGGTTTGTCAAACATGATTTCCCTCTCATAAATCCATGTTGACTTTGTCTAATCCCATTGATATTTTCTAAGTGTCCTGTTATCACATCCTTTATGATAGACTCTAGCATTTTCCCTCCTACTGATGTTCGGCTAACCGGTCTGTAGTTCCCTGTTTTCTCTCCCTCCTTTTTTAAATAGTGGGGTTACATTTGCCACCCTCCAATCTGTAGGAACTGTTCCATAATCTATAGAATTTTGGAAGATGACAACTAATGCATCCACTATTTCCATGGCTACCACTTTTAGTACTCTGGGATGCAGATTATCAGGCCCTGGGGATTTATCGGCTTTTAGTCCCATTAATTTCTCCAGCACTATTTTTTTACTAGCACTAATTTCCTTGTTTGGTATTTGCACATCTGCTAACTCCTATACCAAGATGGCGTCCGGCACACGTCACACTAGAAACGTGCGTGCGCATCCAGGATGCTAACTTGACACTTCAAGAGGCCACATAGCGCCAAAACAACGGGCGCTAGACCGCCCAATTTCTAGCCCTATGTAACTCTATTTGACTCCCTCCAATCAGGTTTCCGTCCCTGCCATAGTACTGAAACGGCTCTTATCAAAGTCACAAATGACATCTTATGTGACTCTGACCGTGGTAAACTATCCTTCCTCGTCCTTCTCGACCTGTCTGCAGTCTTTGACCTGGTTGACCATACCATCGTCCTCCAACGCCTCTCCTCCGTCATCCTGCTGGGTGCGATTGTGCTCACCTGGTTCCATAATTACCTATCCACTCGTAGCCAGAGAATTACCTGAAGTGGCTTCTCTTCCTGCTTCCGCACTGTTACTTCTGGAGTCCCACCAAGGACCTATGCTTGGTCCCCTCCTATTTCTCACCTACATGCTGTCCCTTGGCGACATCATCCGAACACACAATGTCAGTTTCCACATGTACACTGATGACATCCAGCTCAACCTCATCACCACCTCCTTCGACCCCTCCACGGTCTCTCATTTGCCATGCCGCTTGTCCGACATCCAGTACTAGATGAGCAAACATTTCCTCCAACTAAATACTGGGAATACCGAAGCCATTGCCTTTGGTCCTCGCCACAAACTCCGTTCCCTAGCTACTGACTCCGTCCCTCTCCCTGGCCACTGTCTGAGGCTGAACCAGACCATTCACAACCTTGGCGTCCTATTTGACCCTGAAATGAGCCTCTGACCACATATCTGCTCCATCACCAAGACCACCTAATTCCACCTCCATAACATCGCCCGTCTTCGCCCCTGCCTCGGCTCATCTGCTGAAACCCTCAACCTTTTGTTACGTCTAGACTGGACTATTCCAATGCTCTCCTGGCTGGTCTTCCATTTTCCACCCTCCGTAAACTTGAGCTCATCCAAAACTCTGCTGCCCGTATCCTAACTCGCACCAAGTCCCGTTCTCACATCACCCCTGTTCTCGCTGACTTACATTGGCTCCTGGTCTGGGAACACCTCGATTTTAAAACTCTCATCCTTGATTTCAAGTCTCTCCGTGGCCTTGCCCCTCCCCCCCCCAACTCTTTAACCTCCTCCACCCTACAACCCTCTGAGATCTCTGCGCCCCTCAAATTCTTGCCTCTTGCGCATCCCCGATTTTAACCGCTCCACCATTGGTGGCCGTGCCTTCAGTGCCTAGCCCCTAAGCTCTGGAATTCCCTCCCTAAATCTCTCTGCCTCTCTATCTCTCTCTCTCCCCCTTTATGACACTTATTTAAACCTACCTCTTTTACATGCTTTTGGTCACCTGTCCTAATACCACCTTATGTGGTTCAGTGTCAAATTTTGTTCGATAATCGCTCCTGTGAAACGCCTTGGGACATTTTATCACGGTAAAGGCACTACTTAAATGCGAGTTGTTGTTGTTGTTTGTTGTTGTGATCCATGTGATATCTTTAACATGAATTAAACTGGTATGTTCTTTCATATGCTCGGACAAAGGCTTAGCTTTTATGGGGAAATTCTGTAAAGATGGGGGAAGAAACAAGGGACACTTAAGGGTTGAGTTCTGTGCAACACAACAGGAAAGAATGAAAAAAAAACTGCTATCATTGCAATATGCAAGAATTCTTCCTGCACTCCATCCATGTTCGTGGTGCTGTGCGCCTGGCATTGACTTCATCCACTACTACCTCCTACTGCCTTTTGGGCATATGTCTGGAGGGCCTCTTGCCTCCCCCCACCCTCACCACCCCTGCAAATATAGGATGACCCTCCTTCTGTCCATCTCTTGCACCAAGGCCTCTAGTGCATCATCAGAGAACTTTGGTGCACATACTCTTGCAGGCCTGTTACAAACTCAGATTGGTGGGGCCTGGCATGCAGGTTGGAGGATGTGGGATTTAGTAGTGTGCAACCTTTATTTAATGGTTTAACATAACTCATCAGTTTCTAAGCATAGGTACAGGACCTGCATCCATGTTTTACGTGTGTGATGTCTGATCTCCGTTCAGACTCCGTGCAGACAGCAGACTGTTATTTTTAGTAAAATAACAGGCACCGTCTACCTTTAAGAGATTTTAAGAGCCATCCTCCCTTTAAGCCTGTGCAGGGGCCATTGGGTTAATAGCGGATCACGCTATCTTCGCCCAGTAATAGGCCCTATTGCATTTTTCCCCCAATGATTCCAAATTTGCAGTGGCAACATAAAAATTGAATTGAAAGATGATGACATGGAACTCAAAGTTCTTTTCTTTCTTGATGATGCTGTTGTTTGCCACCCTGCAACAGATGCATTTAAAATTGGATTTCAGAACCAAATTCTTCCCAGCGAATACCCCATCAAAATTTCAACCTGAAAATGTGCGAAAGATATCAACAAAATGTTCCTGTTGAGGTCAATTCTTTCCTAGGTTGGCCCCTGTGATGTGCTGAAGTGCACTACAGTCCTCAAAAAAAAAATTTTTTTCTGGATTAAGCAAGCATAGGATCATTTCAAACTGGGGACTATTATGAAATGCTTCTGGGATTCCGGATTTCTAGTTGATGTTGAGGATGACAGTGCCCCTGAGGTAGCAGATAACAATCATGAGCTGTCTTGAGTTGGTGAATGAAGTTGTTCGAGCACGATAAATCAATGGGTCCTTGTCAGCCAATTCGCATGTGATCTCCATTCTGACTTATCCTTGACTCTGATGTGCCGACAACAGATGACTTTCAATCACATGAATAAGCAGTCAATGCTTGGAGCATACTGGCAGTGAATCAGAAGGAGAAGGTACCATCCTGTGCAGGCTGTGACCATATAATTCAATAACTTCATAATGGAGAAGGGTAAAACTTCAATGTCAGCAACTATCACGAAACTTTCAACTTGGCTCGCTAGCAAACAAACAAATCGAAGTAAGTTCAGGGTGTGAACATGAGACAGCCTACACAAGAGACAATCTGTATTTGAAAACGCAAACCATGATAGCTTTCAATCTTTTTAGTTAAGTTATAGAAGTGTTAAATTTACAGTTTTAGTACAAATAAGTTAAATGTTACTTTAACATAGTTTTTAGTGTATGTCAAAACTATAGGGCAATCTGTTAAAGTTTTGTTTAAAAGTCGGTTCTATACACTGGTTGTATTGTAAACAAAAAGTCGACATGATTGCCTTTTGTTGCCTTCTTATTCTAGCATATCTGCACCCTTTTAGGCACCCAGCTTTATAGAATGGTCACCTGAATATTACAACTAATCAGGCTGATCCCATAGGCGAGGGTAATAGGTAGGTTGCAGTATGTATAGAATAATGGATACCCAGGAGTGAATTCTAGGCCTTGTAGAGTGGTTTTGTTAAATTTTAGATCCCCTGTCCTAGTGTGCTCAGTGTCACGCTGAAGATGTAATTACTGCACACTTATTGAAAAATATTTTGCAGTTGTTGATTGGCAAACAGCAGTGTCTGCTTGTGTGTGTATGTTTGTTGTATTATAGTCCATATACTTTGATAGCTACGCCTTGCAAAGGCTTTTAAACTAAATTCATTCTGTCAGTTAGAGTGAGGTGGAAGCTGGGGTGGGGGAATGGGGTACGCACTGCAGGTCTGAAAATCATTTAAAATAAAATATTATATATTACTCCTTAAAGATATGTCAATGATTCCCTTGGCCATTCCCTCCAGGTTTCCGAAAGACGGGACTAACAGATTTTGAGTTCAGGGGAAAGGCGATATTCTTTGGCCAAACTGCATAAATATGATTGGATTAACAAAATTAACCGCATTATTCCAATAGTATAATGATTCGACTGTCAAATTTTTTTGAAAAGACAGGATGTATTTTTTTAAAATTTTAATGATTTGAAAATATTCATGCGGAGGCTGCTCTTTTCATCTCCTTTACTCACAAAAAGGAAAGTGAAGTGAAGAAGAAAGAATGCATAAGCACTTATAGTAAATATGGGTTTTGTTATTACCCCATAATGTACAGTGAAATGATCCAACAACTTGCACTTATGTAGTGCTAACAGCATAGTGAAGCATCACAAAGTACTTCACAAAGGGTGGGAATTAAGAGTAGGATTAAGTAGAACAGGGAGGTGACTGAAGGCATGAACAAAGAGCTAGGTTCTTAATAGGCTTTCGTAGGTGCTCCAGAGATAAGGCAAGAGAGAGAATTGCAGTGCCACATTGGCTAAATTCATTATCAATGGTAACGTGGAGGGTTCCAGACATACAGAGGAGACTGAAATCAGAAGACCAGAGGTTGCAAGCTGGGAGTAAGTCTGGAGGAGGTTACAGAAGTAGAATGGTGCAAAACCTTGGAGGGATAGCTGGATGAGGACAAGAATTTTGGAGTCAATGCAATAGGGGGCAGGGAGCCAGTGGAGATCAGTTAGGAAGGGGATGATACGTGAGTACGAAGTAGTGTCTGATAGGATGGAGTTTCTGGTATGAGCCGAACCAGATGGTTTTGGGCATGACACTATTAAGCTAGAGGAAGTTTTGCTCATCGGCAATTTGATGTCGGACAAGCAGTTGGACAGCACAGTACCAGTTGTGGAATTGAGGATGGTGATGGAGAGGTAAAGCTAGGTATCGCGAGCGAGGGTATGAAAGCTGACGCAATGCTTATGGATAATGTTGCTAAAAGGCATTATGTGAATGAGGAATAGGAAGGGGCCAGGGATAGAACCTTTGGGTGCGCTGGAGGCAACCTTGCATGTGTGAGAACAGATGGTTGGACAAGTAGAAATGAAGCCATGAGAATGCAGTACCATGGAGGAAAGGAGGCGGAGGAGGATTGAATGGTTGACTTTATCAAAGGTCACTGAGAGTTTGTGGCATTATCCCTCCTTGTCCTCCTCAGTCATAAAGCATTTAATTAGCAACTGTGACCAGGATGGCCTCAGTGCTGTGGGAAGGATTGGAAAATAGACAGAAGGATTCAGACATTGAGTGGTGGGGGAGGTCTGCACATAGCTGGGTCGTGACTGTGTTCCAGCATCTTAATGGGAAAAGAAAGTTTAGAGATAGTGTGGCGGTTGAAGAGTATTGGAAGGAACTAAGGTGGGTATTTCAAATCAGTTTTGAATGTTGGGGGAGGACCAATGCCTGTGAAAAGGGAGTTGAGGTGCAGGACGGGGTTGAATGAGGACAGGAGGGTGGAGAGATTGGATGAGAGGGGCAGAAGAAATTTAGATGTAGGCCGAAGTGACTGAGGATGAGTCGTTTATTAGAATGACTAAATGAGAGTATGGAAGAAGTTTCACCTAGAAAGTTCCCATGTTATTTTCTAAAGCAAACACGTTACTGGAGTTGACACAAAAATACTTGAGCTCATAACATGTGATTCAGTTATAGGAGCCAATATTATATGCCGTAACACTCCCAATGGCAAACAAAAATGTGCAGAAAATTGAATAAAATAATCTCTATAAAGAGAACTTTAGTAATTTACCCACTTTTCCTCTCTAACAAGGCAGTAGCATTCGAGGTATGTGTAGCAGGGACACTCACTAACTTTTGGCTGAAGGCTGCAGTTCCAGGCATTGATTTGCTCAAGGCCATTCTTGCAAATCCACCATAAGGTGGTGGCAGCAGTAGGATCAGGGCTAGGTTTGACACTTTTTTGCCAAGTCCAAAACTGATGGACACAGAGCTTGGGAATGATGCCAGTGAACAATTTGCAGTCCTATACTCCACTTCATTGTTAGCCAACTGACTAATTTTGGCAATTTTGCTTAACTATACATTTTTATGATTGGCCTTGAAAGCAATTTGTAATGTTTTCCCCTAACCCCAATTCCTGCCCCCAAATTATTTTCTTTGCTTTAACACTGCCCAACAGGCACATGACAATTGACAAACAACCCCACAAAAGAGTACCCCAACTCAAAATAAAAATCTCTCATTGTTTATTTATTGATCGCTTTGTGCTGCCTGGCCTGAACTGGGATAATTCAGTAGTTCGAATTATATATATTGATTCCAAATTTGTGTAGGCACTGCAAGGGTCTCGCATTTGATTCAACCCCCGGCAATATCAGAATCACATCACATGGTACATCGTGTCTGCTGGTGAGATATGCAAGGAAATGATCTAAATGCTGCCAGTTATGCAGAGTTTTTTTTTCCAAGCCACATCAGCTTTTGATACCTGGTATCAAATTGTATTCAATTCAAATCAGGACTGGCAGTAGAAGCAGGACTGGGGGCTTGGGTGGGAGTGGATTGACGACCCAAAACACAGGACTCTTCCAGGGGTTGCAAAGGAGCCGTGAAGATCACAGCCTAGAATCCTTGGGCCATGTAATGAGTGTGCATGTGTAAACTACGATATTCTCATTGCATACACTGTTATAACACAGACAGAGGCCATTTAGCCAATCAATCTGTGCCAGTATTTTTCTCCACGAGCCACTCAGTTTAATCCCTCTCTCCTGCTTGATCCTTTTACTCTTTAATATTCCTCTTTTTAAGCAACGATCACATTCCCTTTTAAAAGAATTTATGGACTCTGCCCAAACAACAGTTTGCAGCATTCCAGCCCCTCTTTGTGTAAATATTTTTCACCCTTCCCTTTAGTTCTTTTAATTGGTTGAATGAGGCAGACAAAAAAAATGTAGGGCTGCCACAATGTTTTATAGTAAAGCTCGCAGTGTAACAGAAATTCAGCAAAATCCTCTACATGTCTGGTAGAAGGAAAAAAAGAGAATTGTTTAAACACCAGTTAGCACAAATAATATCCATACTATGCCATGAGTTATACTCATTATTGACTCGGAGGAAAACAGATACAAGCACGATGAAACAAAGATTTGGCGGCATGTGATTGGAATATTAATAATTTATTAATACTAATATTGTATTTGTTTTTGGGCAGATTTCTGGTTCAATTGATACATATCTGGAATGTCTAAGTACTGTATTTTAAAGCTGTGTGATATTTGTGCTTAATAAACACAGGTTTTATTTGGTGAAATCACATTATGAGTGAGTGAAACATAAATATGCAGCTACCTTGCGCATTGACTTTCAGTAAGTCAGTGCTTTACTGATGGATTGTGCTGGATATACTGGGCTGTTCTGAACACCACTTTAACACTCAGGTGCACAAAGCATCCAAAGGCCTTCGTACTCTAGTCACGCTGTGCAGGTTAGACTACTATATGTGGCTGTGCTGAGAGAGTTAGACAAAGATAAATGGTAGAGCTGTCTTCCAGATTGAAGAGCAAGATACTCTGCAGGCAAGCCCTCTGAATATAAAACTTGAGACTGTCAGCTAATGCCAATGCCTAGCTGCTGAAATAAGGACGTTGCATTCTCTAACACTATAGGGTAAATTTTAAGAGTGTATGCTCCTGGAGCAGGGCCTCATCTGGCAGGAGCTCATGTTGGGAAATTGCCGGCGCAATTATCCATTAAAATTAAAATTTCTGGGTGGAAAATTGTGGAGAGCATGCTCGATATGCATTCCAAGTGGCGAGGCTCTGCTGGGAACATAGAATCTTACTGCACAGAAGGAGGCCATTTGACCCATCGTGCCTGTGCCGGCTCTTTGAAAGAGCCAACCAATTAGTCCCACTCCACTGCTCTTTTATACTTTACATGTATTCATAAAAACAAGATGAACTTGTTCTTACATTGAACAACTTCTCTCCACTCACTTCCTCCAAATAAAAGGTGTCGCTGTGGGAACCCATATGGGTCACAGCTATGCCTGCCATTTTGTGGGATCCGTAGAACATTCCTTGTTCCAATCCTACTCCGGTCCCCTCCCTCACTTCTTTTTCCGGTACTTTGATAACTGTATCGGTGCCGTTTCCTGCTCTCGCCACGAACTGGAAAATTTCATTAACTTTGCTTCCAATTTCCACCCTTCCCTCACCTTCACGTGGTCTATCTCCGACTCTTCCTTGGCTTCTCTATCTCGATTTCTGGGGATAGGCAGTCAACCAATATCTATTGTAAGCCCACTGACTCCCACAACTACCTTGATTACACTTTCTCCCACCCGCTTCCTGTAAGGACTCTATTCCCTTCTCCCAGTTTCTCCGTCTCCGTCGCATCTGCTCTGATTATTCCACCTTCCACACCAGTGCTTCCAATATGTCTTCCTTTTTCCTCAACTGAGGATTCCCCTCCACTGTAGTTAACAGGGCCCTTGACCACGTCCATCCCATTTCCCGCACTTCTGCCCTCGCCCCTTCCCCTCCCTCCCAGAACCATGATAGGGTCCCCCTTGTCCTTACCTTCCACACCACCAGCCTCCACATTCAACACATCATCCTCCACCATTTCCACCACCTCCAGCGCGATGCCACCACCATCTTCCCCTCCCCTCCCCTTTCAGCATTCCGAAGGGACCGTTCCCTCCGCGACATCCTGGTTCACTCTTCCATCACCCCGAACACCCGCTCACATCCCACGGCACCTTCCCGTGCGAGCGCAGGAGATGTAACACCTGCCCCGTCACCACCTCCCTTCCCACTGTCCAGGGCCCCAAACACTCCTTCCAGGTGAAACAGCGATTTACTTGTACTTCTTTTAATTTAGTATACTGTATTCGTTGCTCACAATGCGGTCTGCTCTACACTGGGGAGACCAAATGCAGATTGGGTGCGTGCTTTGCTGAACACCTCCGCTCTGTCCGCAAGCGTGACCCTAACCTGCCGGTTGCTTGCCATTTTAATTCCCCTTCCCATCCCCACTCTGCCCTCTCTGGCCTCGGCCTCTTACACTGTTCCAGTGAAGCTTAACATAAGCTCGAGGAACAGTACCTCATCTTTCATGTAGGCTCTTTACAACCTTCTGGACTCAACATTGTTTTCAATAACTTCAGATCATAACCACTGCTCCCATTTTTCAGGCAGCAAGTGCTGCTAATGGTTCTTCTGTTGCCATTTACAGCAACTCCTGATCAATCTTCTGTTTCTTAACCTGTCCCATTACCACCTTCCTTGCCTTGCTCCATCAACCCTTTTGTCATTTAATCACTCCTGCCCTTCACCTCATCAGAGTCCTTTCCTTTTGTTCTTTCCTCCTCTCCCCTCCCCTTCCTCCCCCACTTTCCCTGGCTCTGTTCTTGCTTAAAAACTTTAACTCATCAACATCTTCCAGTTCTGAAGAAAGGTCTTCGATCTGAAATGTTTCTTTCTCCACAGATGCTGCCTGACTTGCTGAGCTTCTCCTGCATTTTCTGTTTTTATTGCATAAAAGTAACCCTTTATTACATTGTCTTTGGCAGCTTTTTTTTAAAGTAGGTTTTTTCCCTCCTCTTGCTTTGGAATCTCCCTACAAATATTGGTATTCATGCTTCATGTGTGGTCGCAGAGAATGAGCGTTGTCAGGCGATTTTACCATGAAATGCACCATGGCCATCTCTAATCCTGCTCATGTCCAATGGCCACGTGTCTGCTTTTTCCAGCAGGAATCACTGGATTGTGATCAAGAGTTGGAACCCTGGCTGATTATTTTTTTAAACCCCCTCGCTAGCCCAGTGTAGCCGCGGCCAATTGCAAGGCCCCCAGCTGCAGACCCAGTTGAGATCAACTGGCTAAGCACAGATTGCAGTTTGATTCTGAGCCATCTCGTCTGTACTGCAGCAGGCAATGCTTTACCCACTTGAGCCATCAGTGGGCCTGGATATATGGCTTTTGACTGGCAGATGAGATGTCAGTTTGAGACATATCCAAACCTTTGATGTGGTATTCCAGAATGTGGTTACTTAGTCAAGCTTTACCATTTACCAGATTGGTCATTTTAAGTGCCACTTGAGACTTTTAATGTGTCCATTTGGATCCATTTTTAACTATGTATTTTCTTGGAATTCCATATTTGAACAGCTCGACCTAGCAGATATCTATTTCCTTTGTAATTTAGTCAAGAGAACCTGCTTTAGTAGAATACAAGCCAGGGATTGGCTGCATACTTTGCCACTATAACAACAGTCTCCTCTTTTCTCCCCTGCCCTCAAATCTCTCAACTGTCCCGGTTTTATCAGGATGCCCCGAAACTCCACATCAATTTCAATCTTGTTCTGCACTCCGATGTAGAGTGACATTCTCAAATTTTTAAACTGTTCCTGGGCCTAACGCAGTTCTCAAGACTCCTTTTTAGAATTCCTGGGGTTGGGACATACAGGCATGCATTAATTTGTTTGTTTTTACACTGTTCTTGTTCTGTGGGATTTACACCATATTGTATGTTGATGGTACCTAATAAAGATCACACTATGAACCATTAAAATGCAATAACATGTTAATTGAGTGTAGAAAAAGTGTTAATTACAAACCAGTATAAGAACATATAGGCATACAAGCAGGAGTAGGCCGTACAGCATTTAATAAGACCATGGCTGATCTTCTACCTCAACCCTACTTTCCCGCCCTATCCCCATATCCCTTGATTCCCTTAGTGTCCAAAAATCTATCGATCTCAGTCTTGAATATATTCAATGATTCAGCATCCACAGCCCTCTGGGGTAGAGAATTCCAACGATTCACAACCCTCTGAGTGAAGAAATTCCTCCTCATCTCAGTCCTAAATGGCCGACCCCTTATCTTGAAACTATGCCCCCTAGTTCTAGACTCTCCAGCCAGGGAAACAGCCTCTCAGCCTCCACCCCGTCAAGCCCTCTCAGAATTTTATACGTTTCAATGAGATCACCTCTCATTCTTCTAAACTCCAGAGAACATAGGCCCATTCTACTTAATCTCTCCTCAAAGGACAACTCTCTCATCCCAGGAATCAGTCTAGTGAACTGTAATTTGTATTTGTATTTGTGGATATCATAACAATGCATTAAACTCATTAAAATGCATGAATAATAATGGAGCAAAAAGTGAAAATAATGGGCCAGAAACCGCACTGAGCAGTGAGGCAACGGTCACCGCGGCACCTGCGAATTAAATTAACGAAAATAATTACTGCGGGCTCTGTGGCGTCGAATTGCTTGAGTTTGAACTTTTAAAAAAATTGTGTGCTATCAGCCCAGCCTCTGAGCAGCGTGAGTTGCCGGGGCTGGAAAAGTCTGTGAGAGGAGAAGAAATGCCCACAAAATCTGTCGGGAAGAGAAGCCACGCCCACAGATTCAGCCTGCATTGCTCAAACAGGCAAGCAGACTTCATTCATTTAAAGTTAGTATTCCATATGTAATTGCAAATATAAATTTTATTTTTTTAAATAAAAAGCTGAAGAAATAATTGAATTAAATTAAAGAGAAGGGAAAAGTAAAAAAAAAGTTTTAATTTTTTAATTTAAACCTATTAAAATAAGGAGTAATATGAGACCCAACATTTTTTTTAAAAGTTAATTTTTAGTTGTTTGTCAGTCACTAAGACTTACTGCGTTGTTAAAACTTAGTTTAGACCTGTATTTTTAAGCGTATCTGTTTGGTGGCATAAACAGTTACTTTCCAGCTGGGCAGATGAGCAAGTTGGCGCTTTTTCAGTGATTTCTCTGATTGTGCGATGTCCCTTTAATTCAAAGCTGTCATATCGTTGGTGAACCACTAGGAGCAAGTTCCGGATTTCCGCATTTCACTGCACTGTGCCAACGCCGGAACTTGCTCCTTCAATTTGCCACTAACAATGGGGAGCACTGTTGAGCTCTCCGTTATTTAGGGAGTGATTTCTGCCCCATTGGGATACTAGTATGGTGCTACATATAGTAAAATTAAATATCCTTCATTTTGGTCATTTGTCCCTCATTTTTACTGCCTCTGTCCCTGCTTTTCAAGTTTGCAGGTTTGTTTACCCCAGCTGGATCACCAGGGATGCAATATTCCCTTTTCCTCCCACCACATATTTGAAGTACCCAACTGATGTCGCTATTAGTGATGGGAAATATCCAAAATGGTATCACATGTGAAGAGACAATTTTTCCCCCCTGCATGTGGTATCTATTTTAAAAGGACACGCACCAGCGTGGTGACCTGAATTGAGCAAGATTGAGGTCTCTGTGAATAGAACTGAACTAGCTCTGTTGAGTTCAGCGTGTGATTTACTGCTTTACTTATTTAGATTCTCTCAAATGCTTGCTTTCTTGTGGAGTGTTGGTTTTTGTTCCTTGTTGAGACGATTTCTAAAAATGTTTGTTATAAAGGGAAGGAAAGTTGAGAAGTGCATGGTGTGTATGGGATGAATTTGATCGATAACTATTTCCATTATGTCTTTCCTACATTTCCATCAATTTCTCCCCTCCCCCTTCTCCTTGCCTGGGTATGTTCCATGGCTGCTGGTTGACCTCCATTAATGATTCTTCATATGTGTCCTTAAACAGCGAGTTCTGACAGGCTATTCAATTGCTGGAGCATCAGAGCTGAGACCCATCCTGTCCTTCACCGCCCCCCACCCCCCCCTCCAACCCGCAAGTGAACTTCCAGCAGAGTCAGAAATAGGATATAGGATTCCTGGCTAACTTTCCCCTTCCTAACCCAAGGGCACTGACACCAATTTATCACCTCTTTCATTTCCATGGGTGGAGTCAGCTAAATCATCATAGACTGGGAATCCTTCCAATATCTCACCCACATGCTCTTTATTCATGTGCAGTGGCTTCAGGCTTTTTGTACAGTCTGTTATTGCGTTTTAAGCTAATTATTTTTAGCACCATGGCTAAGCTGATCCAGTTCTCACCCAATGTTCACCTGCACTTCCCACAGGTCTTTTGAACAGTGATAACCCCTGGCCCCTTTATAGCTCAGGCACTAACTTTTCTGTGCTGAATAGAGGGCTTACTGCATCATCATAGGGAATGAGGGGAAATTCGGAGAGACAGCCCCGTTCTGCTTCACACTCATCTTTTAGAGGCTGTATGGAATGAAGCCTTGGGAGATGTTGCATGATGTGAAAAGGATAGAGATGGGGGGGAAAGAATCCTCGAAAAGAGGGAATCTCACCATCATTGAAAAAAAGAATTTTACACCAGCTTTGGATATGGAAATGAGAACAATTATCAAATTATCATTTTCCACCGAGCTGGACCATTTTCCTGATCAGATGTTTGTCATGAACACATTTGAATTTACTTAATTAGATAGTACTTTTATTAAGGTGTCAAAGTAAAATGAATGGCTGCCACACAGGAAAACTTGTGTGGTATCAGTGTTAACTTGATTTATCTTAGATTCCTTCATGTATTAAGTATTTTGTGAGTAGTTCAGTGGTTGAGAGCGGGAAGAAGGGTACAGGGAAATCTGTTCTTATCAATTTCTTAATCACTAGTGAATATTGTCTAAGCCAAACTTGTAGCTGGTAGAGTTACCAGAGAAATTGCTTCTTCTAAATGCACCCCACTCTCCAATTGCTACTAGCTTCCTAATAAACTTTTCTTGCTAAACATTTAGTTCAGACCTAGCTCTCCCTTGGCCTAGTAGTTGCATGTACTCAGAATAAGGGGTAGGCCATTTAGGACTGAGATGAGGAGAAATTTTTTCACTCAGAGGGTGGTGACTTCAGAATTCTCTACCCCAAGGGGCTGTGAAAGCTCAGTCATTGAGTACATTCAAAACAGAGATCGATAGATTTCTAGATATTAAAGGCATCAAGGGATATGGGGATAGTGCAGGAAAATGGCATTGAGGTAGAAGATCAGCCATGATCTTGTTGAATGGCGGAGCAGGCTCGCGGGGCTGGATGGCCTACTCCTGCTCCTATTTCTTATGTTCTTATGTACGGTGTGGTGTGATATCAAGCCATACAACTTAGAAAGTCCAACATTCAATCCCTAAACTGTGTTAAGGCCAGCAGCAGCCCACAGCATCTCTTGGCAAGGCAGTGAACAAATCAGCCAGGGTTTCAATCTCTGCTGGCAAGTGTATGAATGTGGATATAAAATGACAGAATTTGGCTCAGCTATGATGCACTCCACAGAAGAGTAGCCTGACAGGACTCACTGCTGAAGCTCACCTAAGAGGAATGGTCACTTGGGTGAGGTACCAGAGGGCTGCCTGTGCCTGTGGAACTGTACCCCAGCCAAGGCTAGTGTCTTGAGGGAGATGGGGGGGAGGCGGTGGAATTGGGGAAAAAAATTAAGACTTTAGTTCAAATACCATAAAGCCTTCTTGGCCTTTATGTGCTTTATATAACTTTTATCTTTCCTGCAAATGAAAACAAATGTATATAATTATTTTACTTTTCAGCTAAAAATGTTGGCCCAGAATTTGCTGTGGAAGTAACTATGAGGCTAACAGCACTCACCATTATTAATGTGCAAATTGGACAGCATCTTCCAGTAAGCGCACATACACAGTTGAATGTGGAAATCCGGAAGCTGCTGCCCCTCCATTAGCTTTGCGAAAACGGCATCTCGCTATCTGACTCACCATTCAAATACGTTGAACGGAATGATGTTCCTGTACTGACGTGATAGATACAGACTAAACTCGCCAGAAAAAGTTAGGGCTTGTCTATTCCAGTCTGAATCTTTTAAAAAAAATTTTCTTTCTGTCTGTTATCTCTCTTTTAATCCACTCTTTCCTTCCCTCTCTTTTTATTTCACTTTCTGTTCCTGATTTTTGACATTAAATTCACTATTCTAACTTACAGTTCCTGGTTCAGACTCTGCCTTGTTCATTAATGATTCCTCAATCTGACTGGTTCAGGAGACACACAGCTGCCTGCCCTGTTCACACTGGTCCCAGATGCCCTGTGGCACAAAAGCTCATGGAAAGTCTATGGGCAAGTGCAAGTGTTCGCCGCTCACAGTAAATCCTGGTCCAACATATTTTTTGATCTTAATGTAGCGTTTGGTTTTTAGAAGCAAAAATCTATGAACTGCGAGAAGAGATGAGCCTGAGCTATACAGGCAGGGTGTCACCTCTGTCTCTTGCAGCTGCAACAAATTCCATGGCCCTGATATTTACAAGGAGGCGGGGAGGGTGCGAGGGAGCACAGTGGTGCGGGGAAAACCCGGCAAAGCCGGGAACGTGGCAGCCCTGCCGAATTTAACAGCAGGACCTCATTATAATTTTTTTCTTCCGTTTCCCGCCCAGCAACCGGCCAAATTGATGGGTTGGCCAGCTGCCGGGCAGGAAAACCAGTGGCAGGAGGCCGCAGCTGGGGGACCCTTAGGGACGGTCCCCAGCAATTGCAGTTGTGGGGCAGACTGCAAATCGGGGGTTGGGGGGTGTTGGAGGTCGCTGATCGTGGCAGGAGGGAGAGAGAGGTCGCGATTGGCCGAAGGCTTCCTTGAGGAACCGGGAAGAGCACTCCTGCTATAAAAAGCACTTACCATATGAAGCCGGCAGTTCCCGTCTCCCATTCGTTGCCGGGTTTTCTGAGCCCTGGGAAACCCGTGCGGCGGCAGTTAAATTTAAGTCAGGCTCCCAATTGTAGGAACCTGATATAAATATGATAATGAAGTGTGTCCTGCCTAACCAAGATGGAACACTTGCACGGCTTGCAATACGCCACCGTAAAAACGGTAATGGGTGCGTATGCGGTGAGTTGGGGACGTGTTCCCTGTTCTTTAAGGGTTTAAACCCCCCCCCCCCCCCCCGACCTCCTCCTGCCTGTCCTGGGGGGAGGGTGTTAATATCAAGGCCCATCTCTCCCCACGTGTCTCTGAACACTGCATTTTACTTGTATCTGATTCCAAAGCCTTGCATAAACTTGAAGCCTGGCATCAAAAGTGTGGGTTTTGTGAATTTTTACAATGTTCAGTGAGTGTGTTTGTATTGCAAACAGAATGGAAGATTGGCAAAGTCTCTTGTGATCCCATTTTAAGTGAAAGACCTTTACAAAGTGTGGTTTAGTTATGACAGTTTAACGCTTGCTTTGTTTTCTTCTTCAGTACTCCATCCTGGACATTGACCAGCCAATGTTTCAGCCGTTCCCCTCGGAAATTATCTTTCAGAACTACAAACCTTGTGAAATCTATGAGGTACCGCTGATTCTGCGAAACCATGACCAGGTAAGTAAACACAGGTAGGATCTAGAAAGACATTAGGAATTTCTATTTATTGGTTGCATGAAAGATCATAAGAAGTATGAAATTAGGAAAGATCCTGTGTGATCTATCTGATAGTGAACTTAACACTACATATTTTACCTCTTAAGAGAAAGCTGTGCATAAGTACTTTTATTCCCTAAAGTAAATGAAGCAAAATTGCAGAATATTTCTCCAACCTCACCTATTCCATATTCACCCATGATCCGCCACCCTCCACTGACAACAACTCATTTGACCCCAGCAGCATAGGAACCATCATTTTCCATGGGGGATTTGTTCATTTCTGTTTATACCCACATTTGTATCCTCCAATCCCATCCTCAACCAGATATTTATCCATCTCCTTTTTGAAGGAGTTCATTGATTCAACACTAGTTTCACTGGTCCACACATTCATTTCTCTTGGTTGGTGGTGGGGGGAAACTGTCTTCTAATCCCTAGTCTCATTAGGCTTGTTAATTTTGAATGCATATCCTCACGTTTGTGCTCATAGTCAAATAGCCTGCTCACATCTACATCAAAAAGGAGCTAGTTGGGCAAACACCAATTGCTAGGAGTCTACTCAACACACCCACTATTCTGTTGTTGGTAAATAATATGACATCATGGTTTGGCTAAACTAAATTAAATTCTAACATTAGACCGACTACAGGTTAATCCACTATCTTTGGAAATTTAAAAACTCATCCTTAATTTGATCTATCTATCCCATTTTAATTAAATAAAGATTAGCTATGGAACTGATGTGCAAGACTCCTCCAAATTAAAGGAAATCCTAAATGGAACAAGGAGCTCTTCATCTGCCTTACTGTTGGATCTGAACTCAAGTCTTTAATATCTCACCCAATTCTTCACCAAGACACAAATGTATGTTAGGTCGCATAAAAATATGCTGGAGGTGATGCTAATGAGGACACATCTCAGAAAATTGGCCCTGGTGTTTGTTGAATGTGCTTAGTAGTAAAATTTAAGCAAAGTTGGGATCAATCCTAATGAGAGTACAGAATTGCTGGGACATCAAAAACATAAATGCATTGATTCTCTTAACACTTTTCCTCTTCAATTCCTTTGAAAAATAAGGTCAATATTCCTAAGTGTTTTTCAATTTATTTTTTGTCCGAAAAACCTTCAGAAATATTAATATTCAGGTTGATGCTTTAATCATCACTATCCTTTCCACCTCGTTGGGATACTATTGGGAAAACCTGGATTTGCAAGGTTTAGGGATGATTAAAAGGAGGAAAGAAAGAACTTGAATTTATATAGCACCTTTCATGACCTTAGGATGTCCCAAAGCGCTTCACAGCCAAATAAGTACCTTTTGAAGCGTAGTCACTGTTGTAATGCAGAGAAATACAGCAGCCAATTTGCACAGAACAAGGTCCCACAAATAGCAACCAGATAGTGACTGGATAATCTGTGTTAGTGATGTTAGTTGAAGAATAAACGTTGGTCAGGACGCCTGGAGAACTCCCCGCTCTTTGAATAATGCAATAACGTCTCATCCGACAGTGCAGCACTCCCTCAGTACTGCACTGAAGTGCCAGCCCAGATTATGTGCTCGAGTCTCTGGAGTGGGACTTGAACCCATGACTTTCTGACTGAGAGGTGATTGCTACCACTGAGCCAAGGCTGACAAAAGATCAGAGAGGTGCAGACATGACCATTAATCTGAGGCTAGTGTGGGCTGAAGGGACTTTGATGGCATCACAGTGTTGCTACCTGCCATATCATGTAAGGAGAAGCTGTACTGTAAAGTTTTCCATTATCTACTATGATAGTCATGATGTGGAGATGCCGGTGATGGACTGGGGTTGACAATTGTAAACAATTTTACAACACCAAGTTATAGTCCAGCAATTTTATTTTAAATTCACAAGCTTTCGGAGGCTACCTCCTTCCTCAGGTGAACGATTTTCACATCGTTCACCTGACGAAGGAGGTAGCCTCCGAAAGCTTGTGAATTTAAAATAAAATTGCTGGACTATAACTTGGTGTTGTAAAATTGTTTACTACTATGATAGTCATTGATGACATTAGACAGGATTAGTGGGCTTTCACCACTGATGAGTGTCTCTAGTTTGCTGGAACTGCAGGGCAGTCTGATTCTCTGATGTAACAGTTTCCTGGTGGTGTTTAATCCCAACTCTGCTCTGCCTCAAAAATGAGATGCTGAAATTGAAAGAGTTGCACTGAATGTAATATTGCTAGGCATCATGTGATTAGCTGTGAAACTCCTGCAAGATTCCTCCAAATGAATGGAAACCTTCAGTAAACAGTATCTGGGAACACTCGGACTCAATGACACCTGTCCTAATGACTGAGCATTGTGACTTTACTGGTAGACAGAGAAGCTGTGGTAAAACCTCCACCTCCGCAACCGAGAAGACTTGCTGCTGTAGTAGGGAAGCTTGCTGTGGGTGGGAAGCAATCAGGATGTTAGCAACCTGTTCTTCAACTGCAGATGATTGCTAGCCATCTTTTTTTTTCTCTGTGATAAATGGGGCAATTTCACTGGCAGAAGTGAAAAACTTTCCAAAGGAGCTCTGTATTATAAGAATGGTGTTAATTGAACTGTTTCAGAATTAGGTGCAGGTGGGACAAGGCATCTTAAACAATGGCCTGAAGCTGACATTTGAACTTGGTGGTAGCTTTAATATTTTTCAGTACATACATTATTTTCATTTACTTACTAGTGAGTCTCCTGTGACGTGCTCACGGTGAGTCAGAGGATGTGCTGTTTTACAGTCATTGTGGTGTTATTGCCATATAAAGCACAATGCATTATCAATCCTATTGACTTACGGTGACTGTCTAAGTCAACTTCCGTTTTGGGGACCAAATTCCACAGCTGTCCATTATTCTGTGAAAACTACAAATGAGAGACCTTTATTTTGTATACAATTATCCGAGGTATTGCCCATAGTCAGTTGATGACTCTTAAGTTTTTTATACACAAGATGGCGATGGAGTTGGGAGAGACTTCAGAAACTTGCTCCATAGTACCACCTTGTGGCTGCAGCTTGCACTACATTGTGACTTGTCATAGTAAATTTGAATGGGAAATGTTGATATAGCAAATTACAATGGTAAATCTTGAAAGAAAAGCATGACTCCAAGTTGTGACAACAGGAAGTAAGGTTTATGGACAGGAAGTGTATGCAAGATTGGTAATATATATCGATATATTCCTTTACCATTGTATTTAATTTGTATTCCTTAATATTTTTAAAAGCTGAGGATCTGCAGAAAGATGTACCAATCTGTACCACGGCCTCGCACCTCATAGTTCCCCAACCCACCACAGCCTGCTTCTACCTCCTTTCCAAGATCCACAAACAGGACTGTCCTGGGAGACCCATCGTTTCATCCTGATCTTGCCCCACGGAACTTATTTCTTCCTATCTCGATTCTTTTTTTTATTCTCCCCTTGTCCAATCTTTTCCGACCTACATCCACGACTCTTCTGACGCCCTCAGCCATTTTAACAGTTTCCAGTTCCCCAGCCCTAACCGTCTTCTTTTCACCATGGATGTCCAGTCTCTCTATACCTCCATCCCCCACCAGGACGGCCTGCGGGCCCTCAGCCTCTTCCTTGAACAGAGGCCCAACCAGTCCCCATCCTCCACCACCCTCCTCCACCTGGCTGAACTTGTTCTTACATTGAACAACTTCTCCTTTAACTCCACTCAGTTCCTCCAAATAAAAGGTGTCGCTATGGGAACCCGCATGGGTCCTAGCATTGCCTGTCCTTTTGTGGGATACGTGGAACATTCCTTGCTCCAGTCCTACTCAGGTCCCCTCCCTCACCTCTTTTTCCGGTACATTGATGACTGTATCGGTGCCGTTTCCTGCCCTCACCCCGAACTGGAAAATTTCATCAACTTTGCTTCCAATTTCCACCCTTCCCTCGCCTTCACATGGTCCATCTCCGACTCTTCCCTTTCCTTCCTCGACTTCTCTATCGCCATTTCTGGGAAAAAGCTGTCAGCTAATATTTACTATAAGCCCACCGACTCCCAAAGTTACCTTGATTACACTTCCTCTCACCCGACTTCCTGTAAGGACTCTATTCCATTCTCCCAGTTTCTCCGTCTCCGTCGCATCTGTTCTGACGATGCCACCCTTTTCCTCAGCTGAGGATTCCCCGCCACTGTAGTTGACAGGGCCCTCGTCCCATTTCCCGCTCTTCTGCCCTCACCTTTTCCCCTCCCTCCCAGAACCACGATAGGGTCCCCCTTGTCCTCACCACCTACCCCACCAGCCTCCACATTCAACATATCATCCTCCGCCATTTCCGCCACCTCCGGCGCGATGCCACCACCAAACACATCTTCCCCTTCCCGGCCCTTTCAGCATTCTGAAGGGATCGTTCTCTCCGTGACACCCTGATCCACTCTTTCATCACCTCCAGCACCCATTCCCCGACCCATGGCATATTCCCGTGCGAGTGCAGGAGATGCAACACCTCCCCTTTCACCTCCTTCCTTCTCACCGTCCAGGGCCCCAAACACTCCTTCCAGGTGAAACAGCAATTTACTTGTACTTCTTTCAGTTTAGTATACTGTACTCGCTGCTCACAATGTGATCTCCTCTACACTGGGGAGATCAAACGCGGACTCGGTGATCACTTTGCTGAACACCTCCGCTCAGTCCGCAAGCGTGACCCTGACCTGCCGGTCGCTTGTCGTTTTAATTCTCCGTCCCACTCCCACTCTGATCTCTCTGACCTCGGCCCCTTACACTGTTCCATTGAAGCTCAACAGAAGCTCGAGGAACAGCACCTCATCATTTGATTAGGCACATTACAATCTTTCGGACTCAACATTGATTTCAATAACTTCAGATCATAACCACTGCTCCCATTTTTTCGATCAGCAGGTGCTGGTAATGGTTTTGCTGTTACCATTTACAGCTCCTCTAGACCCATCTTTTGTTTCTTTACGTGTCCCATTACCACCCTCCTTGCCTTGCACCGTCATTCCTTTTGTCATTTAATCACTCTTGTCCTCCACCCTATCACAGACCTTCCCTTTTGTTCTTTCCTCTCCTCCCCTTCTCTCCCCACCACCACCCCCACTTTCTCTGGCTCTGTACTTGCTTAAAAACTGTTAAATCTTTACTTCTTCCAGTTCTGACAAAAGGTCATCGACCTGAGACGTTAACTCTGTCTCTCTCTCTACAGATGCTGCATGACCTGCTGAGTATTTCCAGCATTTTCTGTTTTTATTCCAGTATGGTAGTGTAGTGGTTATGATACTGGATCTGCTACCCAGAGGGCATGGGTTTAAATCCCACCATGGTAAATTGTGAAATTGAATTAAATAAATCTGGTAACTTGAAAAAAATGATGTTGAGAGCTACTGAATTGTCATCAAAACCTAAATGGTTCACTAATGTCTTACCATCCTTACCCATAACTCCAGTTTTCCTGGTGTCCTGGCCAACATTCTTTCCTCAATCCGTACCCCCAAAACAGGTTGTCTGGTGATTCATTAATTTGCTGTTTGTGGGACCTAACTGCGCACAGATTGACCATATTTCGCTACATAACAAAAGTGACTGCACTTCAAAAATAATCCATCGATTTGTATAGGAATATCTTGAGAATATGAGAGGGTGCTGTATAAAGGCAAGTTCTTTCTTTATGTCTATCACTTCCTGGGACTGCCCTCAAGCTATACATTCTAAGATCCAGTTTGCCTTTCACCACCGCTGATGCTTTGAGTGTTTTTCACTAAAACCCTCTCCTTTGTTGTTTTCTGTAGACTGTTAACATTTATTTTGTACTTCCACTGTTCGTTTCTCTTCCCCAGCTTAATGATTTTGCATTTCTCTGAATTAAATGCCATCTCTCACTTTTTGGGTTTGTCCAGGTCTCTCTCTCTAGGTTGTCTGCTCGAACCCTACTATTCACGAGCCCTCCCAATTTGGTATCACGGGTAAACCTCAAGAGCTTTGTAACCGTCCCTTCCCTCAAATCATTGATAAACATTGCAAACAACAGTGGCCCTAGATTCAATCCCTGACATACCCCACTAGTCATCTCTTTCTATGTAAATGCTGTTCCCTAACACACTCAGACTCCAACATTTAGTTATCTACTTCAAAAGCTTCCCTCCAATACCATGCCTTTGTGCTTTGTAAAGTAATTTCCTATGTGGTGCTTTATCAAAGGCTTTGCTAAAGTCTAGGTTTATTAAATCTACTGAGTTCCCTTTGCCAACTAATTCAGTTATATCCTCAGAACTATGGTAGGTTCAGTTTCATTTAAATCCTCAAAGAACTTTGGTAGCTCTCCTCGCCGGCCTCCCACCTTGCACCTTCCGTAAACTTGAGCTTAACCAAAACTTTGCTGCCCGTATCCTAACTATCACCAAGTCCCATTCACCCATCACCCCTGTGCTCGCTGACCTACATTTTGGCTCCCAGTCTGGCAGTGCCTCGATTTTAAAATTCTCATCCTTGTTTTCAAATCCCTCCATGGCCTCCCTATCTCTGTGCCTTCCACTGCCTAGCTCTAAGCTCTGGAATTCCCTCCCTAAACTTCTCTGCCTCTCTACCTCTCTCTCCTCCTTTAAGATGATCCTTAAAACCTACCTCTTTGACCTGTCCTAATGTCTCTTTATGTGGCTCAGTGTCAAATTTTGTTTGATAACGCTCCTGTGAAGCACCTTGGGATGTTTTACTAAGTTGAAGGTGCTATATAAATGCAAGTTGTTGTTATAGGTTTGTCAAGCTAGATCTACCACCCAGCAAACCATGTTAATAACTTTTTATCATTCAGTGTTTCTCCTGAGGAGTCCCTATTCTCTTTTTTCAGGATATATTATTTTCCCAACCACTAACATTGGTCCCACAGGTCTATAGTTCCCTGGTTATCCTTCCATTCCTTTTTATAAATTGGCACCAGATTTACCTCTCCCCAATCCCATGACATAACCAACTGGAAGACTGACTTTTGATGGTGATGGCTCAGGATCTTGTTACACAAGAACATCCATACAACTGGACATACAAAGTGATGAGATCAGTTACAGGGCTAATGTTTATTGTTCTCAAACAGTAACTCCAGTTGTAAACAATTTTACAACACCAAGTTATAGTCCAACAAATTTATTTTAAATTCCACAAGCTTTCGGAGGCTTCCTCCTTCCTCAGGTGAACGGTGTGGAAAACCGTTTCCACACCACCTGAGGAAGGAGGAAGCCTCCGAAAGCTTGTGGAATTTAAAATAAATTTGTTGGACTATAACTTGGTGTTGTAAAATTGTTTACAATTGTCAACCCCAGTCCATCACCGGCGTCTCCACATCATCAGTAACTCCAGTGTTCAAGCAGTGTTATGCAGATTGAGGCATCCAAAGTGTGTAAATGTTTTGTGATGTGTTGAATGACCTTGCTATTCAGAGGGATTTCTACATAGACATATTGTAAACAATTTTACAACACCAAGTTATAGTCCAACGATTTTTATTTGAAATCTACAAGCTTTCGGAGGCTTCCTCCTTCCTCAGGTAAATGTTCAGGAGCTCCTTGAAGCCTACGCATTTATACATCACAGAACAATACGTGGTGTTTACAGACTGCCCCTGCAACTGCCCGTTGCCAAGGCAATCACAGTGTTCAGACAGAGAGGTGTCACCTACAGAAGCGTTCTCCAAGGCGGCCTTCGAGACACACGACAACGCAAAATCGTCGAGCAGAAATTGATAGCCAAGTTCCGCACCCATGAGGACGGCCTCAACCGGGATCTTGGGTTCATGTCACGCTACACGTTACCCCACCAGCGAACAAAAGCTATCTGTTTTTAATATAATGGGTCATTTGCTGGCTTTCTCTGCCTTCCAGATGTTTCTGCCTCTCTCTCTCTGGTTTTTTTTTCCTGTTTTTTTTGTTGAATGTGTATTCGGGGGTTCTGTAGGTGACACCTCTCTGTCTGTATGATGCTCGACTCATCGATTGACAGTTCCGACGGGCCACAGCGAAAAATCGCGTAGACCTCCTCAGAAGACTAACACGGGACGCAACCAACAGAGTACCCTTCGTCGTCCAGTACTTCCCCGGAGCGGAGAAACTACGCCATGTTCTCCGCAGCCTTCAACATGTCATCAATGATGACGAACACCTCGCTATGGCCATCCCCACACCTCCACTACTCGCCTTTAAACAGCCACCCAACCTCAAACAAACCATCGTTCGCAGCAAATTACCCAGCCTTCAGGAGAACAGCGTCCACGACACCACACAACCCTGCCACGGTAACCTCTGCAAGACATGCCAGATCATCGACACAGATACCACCATCACACGAGAGGACACCACCCACCAGGTGCACGGTTCATACTCCTGTGACTCGGCCAACGTTGTCTACCTCATACGTTGCAGGAAAGGATGCCCCAGAGCATGGTACATTGGCGAGACCATGCAGACGCTGCGACAACGGATGAACGGACACCGCGCAACAATCGCCAAACAGGAGGGTTCTCTCCCTGTCGGGGAACACTTCAGCAGTCATGGACATTCAGCCACCGACCTTCGGGTAAGCGTTCTCCAAGGCGGCCTTCGAGACACACGACAACGCAAAATCGTCGAGCAGAAATTGATAGCCAAGTTCCGCACCCATGAGGACGGCCTCAACTAGGATCTTGGGTTCATGTCACACTACACGTAACCCCACCAGCGAACAAATGTTATCTGTTTTTAATATAACGGGTCATTGACTATCTTCCTTCTCTCTCTCTCTCTCTCTCTCTCTCTTTTTTTTGGGGGTTTGTATATTCGGTGGCCTTTTTAGGTGACACCTTTCTGTCTGCTCACTGTGATTGCCTTGGCAACGGGCAGTAATCACCAGGCATTGTTCTGTGATTTTAAAATGCGAAGGATTCGAAAATGTCATTTCCATACCGTTCACCTGACGAAGGAGGAAGCCTCCGAAAGCTTGTGGAATTAAAAATAAATTTGTTGAACTATAACTTGGTGTTGTAAAATTGTTTACAATTGTCAACCCCAGTCCATCACCGGCATCTCCACATCATGTCTGTACATAGACATAGATAAGGAACTCCCCTGTGCTATTGATGTAGGTGAGGACGGACTGCCCACAGGCTGTACTGGCAGAAGATGAGTTAGCACTGGCGTGTGAAGTTTTCAAAACCCTCATTTGCACTTAGTTCAGTTAAATGAATCTCCCATGCCTATTTGATTGCAGTCATCCACCACCCTACCCATTTCATTGCACCCAAAATCACTCTTCAGTCAATCAATATTGAAAGCTATCATTAACCTATTTGCATCCACTTGAAAAGGTCTTTTGTTTCCTGGAATCTCATCTATTAGTATTAGTATTTCTATTAGTTCCATGGAATAATGGCCACACTGCCAGTTCGGTAAATGCATATCTTTGAAAGGCTACATGCATATAATGTGGTACAAAATTATTTATTTCTTAAAAATAATGGTGCAATTTTTGTGCCTTCTGTGTCTATTTTACTGTTTTATACTCTGTGGGACCTGTATGTTACTTCTCACTGAGTATCTTCATATATTTGGTTGTTCATCTTGTGATCTTAATGCAACCAAAATTGGGCGGGTTCTACAATGGGCGGGTGATTTGCTTCGCCAAGTCACCACCCAGGTGGTGAAGTTTAAAAAAAAATAACCCCCGATGTTTCCTTGTAATACCGTATCTCCCAATTTTGTCAACAGTGTCTGTTGTTGTTTTTCAGTCTAATGTCTATTTAGTTGCATTTGATGTTGAGGGTTCTGGTTGTTCTGCAGATTTTTCATGTGTGCTGATGTTGGATGTTCTGGTTATTCATTGCCGGTTAGTTTCTGAATAGTTTCAATGGAAGTTGAGGGCTGAGATAGTTCTGTTTGTTGTGTTGTTTTATATTCGGTGATGATTTCCAATAGATTTGTTTGAAGGAAGGGACTTGAAATGATCAAGTCAAAATCTGTTTTCTTTAACAATTCTTCTTTTGGATCTGTATTTTTTTTTTGGTAATGTCTTGCACTTAGATATCAGAGTTCTGATTGGATTGTAGTAGAACTGGTTTGGTAAATAGTCTTTTTTGTAGTTTGTGGTGTTGGGGATTGAAGGTGGTAGCTTTATCAGAACCCTTTGCTGCGTCATGCGATCATAGTTGGAATTTTGTAAAGGATGCTACAATTAGCCTCAGTTCCCTTGGACTGCAAAAGAAAAAAAAAATGGCCAGGGCTCTTACTCCTGGTTGTTACTTAGTGACCCCCAGTGGAAAGAACACATGTGCAGATATCAGGTGGAGTTAATTGTGCTTGGATAGGATACCTTCCATAGTTAAATAACTCTCCCAAAGCTTTGCAGGGTTTCTGTTTTCCATTTTAATGGGAAATTTGAATCCACAGAATTGATGGCAGCTGTGTGATTCAGGTCACATGGTACATCACGCATTCCAGGAAAACGTGGTAATATGCTCATCTCGAGATGTAACTGTTCATTGCAAATGGTTTGTTGGCTGTAATACTGAACCCATGAACCACACAAGCTTAATTCTCATGGTCCGGTCCTGTCTGGTGTATCCTTGCAGCCGACTCCCAAACAGTGCTTGTATAACTTCTTACAGTGAGCAGAATCAATACTGCTTGAACATTTTAAAAGTTGCCCGTCAGTTACTTCTCCGTTTGCTGGCCAGGCTGATAGTGCACTGCCATTGCCATATAGACAAGGATCATTATCATGATCTGAATGTGTCAGAAACAAGGAAATATGTAAAAAATCACTGCAGATATTTTGGAAGAAACTACAGTGAAACCATGATGAATTTTGAAATTTGTAAAAAAATCGTGCTAATTATGGGCAAAATCATGCTGGCCACCTTTAGAAATAAAAGTCAGGGGATTTGTTAAGCAATGCACCATGGTGAATCAGTAGCTGCATGTATAAGTCACATTACAACTAAGTGTGAACAACTTTTTAACCATTTTGTTTACTTCATAAAATCCTCTGTCTCATGATAATTTCATGAAGTATGTTTTCAGGTTCCGCGGATGGTTAAAGTTGTCCAGGAGGATTCTCCGTACTTCAAAATCGTCTGTCCTAATGATGTGGGTCGTAAAGTGGCACCCGGCATGGTCACCACATTCAAGATCCTTTTCGTACCTGAGGAAAACAAGGTGTGTGAACTGGGAATGAGGTTTATTGAAAGAATAATTCAATTGTTATGAGGGAATTAGAATCATAGAATCATATAGGACAGAAGCAGGCCATTTGGCCCATCGTGCCTGTGCTGGCTCTTTGAAAGACCTATCCAGTTAGACCCACTCCCCTGCTCTTCCCCCATAGTCCTGCAAAATTTTCCTCTTCTAATTTCTCCAATTCCATTTTGAAAGTTCATATTGAATCTGCTTCCACCAACCTTTCAGGCAGTGCATTCCAGATCATCATAACTCGCTGCGTAAATAAATTTCCTCCTCATCTCCCCTCTCGTACTATTTATAAATCAGTAGGTTTGGTCACATTAGAAAGTTTAGCGTCCGATCCAAGTATGCAGATCACGTGCCCCATCACCTCAAGCAACTGAATGAACCTAAAGCTTTTGCCCACACTACCCCACCTGGAAAACCATTCCAAGCAGCACTCTTTTCGTGTAAGTTCTTCCTGACATCTGTCCTGAACTTTACCTTGTTCTAGGGTCATTTATCTTACCTGTGTACTTCCAGAAGTCCCCTCCCGGTTGTTTGCTTTTAAGACTAAAGAGCCTGAGTTTCTCCAGTCCTGCTTCATAACTCAAACCTTTGATTCCAGAGAGATTCTTCAAGCATTATTTTATTAATTCCATCCCATTCACAATAGAGTGCCACTAAAGATTTGTATGTGCTGCTCCCATAGAGAGCATCCCTGCCCCCTTCACTGATTTTCCAATGATAGGTTCAAGGTTGTAGTCGCATTATAACTTTCGCTAAACCAGCTCTATGTTGCTCTGTAGCCCATCACTGGGTTCCCACAAGTTATTGAAAAGTCTTACCTGCAGACTAAAACTATAGGTTCCACGCATTGTTTCACAGTTTAGTTACAGCCAAATTTTAGTTGGTTCGAGTAGATTCTTTTAATCATGATAGGGCAACACATTTTCTAGCTGACCCTAGGAGCATCCCTCTATTTATATTAAAGTTTGAACAGCGTCCGCTACACTTCATACGTCACACTTCATATAAAGCACCAACAAATAACAACTGGACAATCTTAAAGGAAATATACAAAACAAAAGTTATTTAGTGCTGTTTGTTTTTTGAGCGGCGGGAAAGAGCAAGACCAGAGCGGGGATATAAACAGCGTGGAGAAAGTAGGAATTCAGTCAGTGAGCGGTGGGAAAGAGCGAGACCAGAGCGGGGATATAAACACTGCGGAGAAAGTAGTTCAGTCGGTGAGCAGGGGAAAGAGCAGAGCGGGGATATAAACAGTGCGGAGAAAGTAGTTCAGTCGGAGCCAGTCAGAAACCACCCACCACGATCTGAGAAAAGTGTGGCGTCACAGACACACGTAAGTGATTGGTTGGTGAGCAATTGACTCGTTTAACTTTCAAAACAAGTGTAACTTAGTTATTGTAAAGTTTTAGTGGTAGTAGAAGGTTTACTAGCAGTTTTTTTAATATATTCGTTCATGGATGTGGGCGTCACTGGCAAGGCCGGCATTTATTGCCCATCCCTAATTGCCCTTGAGAAGGTGGTGGTGAGCCGCCTTCTTGAACAGCTGCAGTCCGTGTGGTGAAGGTTCTCCCACAGTGCTGTTAGGAAGGGAGTTCCAGGATTTTGACCCAACGACGATGAAGGAACGGTGATATATTTCCAAGTCGGGATGGTGTGTGACTTGGAGGGGAACGTGCAGGTGGTGTTGTTCCCATGTGCCTGCTGCCCTTGTCCTTCTAGGTGGTAGAGGTCATGGGTTTGGGAGGTGCTGTCGAAGAAGCCTTGGCGAGTTGCTGCAGTGCATCCTGTGGATGGTGCACACTGCAGCCACAGTGCGCCAGTGGTGAAGGAAGTGAATGTTTAGGGTGGTGGATGGGGTGCCAATCAAGCGGGCTGCTTTGTCCTGGATGGTGTTGAGCTTCTTGAGTGTTGTTGGAGCTGCACTCATCCAGGCAAGTGGAGAGTATTCCATCACACTCCTGACTTGTGCCTTGTAGATGGTGGAAAGGCTTTGGGGAGTCAGGAGGTGAGTCACTCGCCGCAGAATACCCAGCCTCTGACCTGCTCTTGTAGCCACAGTATTTATATGGCTGGTCCAGTTAAGTTTCTGGTCAATGGTGACCCCCAGGATGTTGATGGTGGGGGATTTGGCAATGGTAATGCTGTTGAATGTGAAGGGGAGGTGGTTCGACTCTCTCTTGTTGGAGATGGTCATTGCCTGGCACTTGTCTGGCGCGAATGTTACTTGCCACTTATCAGCCCAAGCCTGGATGTTGTCCAGGTCTTGCTGCATGCGGGCTCGGACTTCTTCGTTATTTGAGGGGTTGCGAATGGAACTGAAGACTGTGCAATCATCAGCGAACATCCCCATTTCTGACCTTATGATGGAGGGAAGGTCACTGATGAAGCAGATGAAGATGGTTGGGCCTAGGACACTGCCCTGAGGAACTCCTGCAGCCACACCCTGGGGCTGAGATGATTGGCTTCCAACAACCACTACCATCTTCCTTTGTGCTAGGTATTACTCCAGCCACTGGAGAGTTTTCCCCCTGATTCCCATTGACTTCAATTTTACTAGGGCTCCTTGGTGCCACACTCGGTCAAATGCTGCCTTGATGTCAAGGGCAGTTGTAAAGCTTATAGGGAGTAGTAGGGTTTATAAATTATAAATTTAATTAAGAAGAATAATAAATTGATTAAGATGGCAGGGCAGGTGATGTGTAGCGACTGCAGAATGTGGGAGCTCCTGGATGCCAGTGTGATCCAGGGCAAACACGTTTGCAGTAAGTGTAAGCTTGAGGAGCTTCGGCTCAAAGTCATTGAGCTGGAGGTCGAGCTGCAGACACTGCGACACATCAGGGAGGGTGAAAAATACCTGGACATTCGGTTCCAGGAGGCGGTCACACCCCTTAGGATAAGGTCGTTTGAATTGGTCAGCGGTCAGGAACAGGAGGGTGTGACTGCGAGCGAGGCAGGTAAGGGGATCGAGATGGTAGAAATGGAGGAGCCTCTTCCTTTGCAATTGTCCAACAGGTTTGTGGTGCTTGCAGCCTGTATGGATGAAATTGGGGGCTGCAGGGTGGATGAGCAAACTGACCGTGGCACTATGGTACAGGAAGCCATTCAAGCGGGAGGAGTTAGTAGGATTGTAGTGGTAGTGGGGGACAGTATAGTCAGGGGGATAGACACAGTTCTCTGCAGCCGAGAACGAGAGTCCAAAAGGCTTTGTTGCCAGCCCAGTGCCAGGGTTTGGGACATCTGCTCTGGGCTGGAGAGGAACTTGCAGTGGGAGGGGTGGATCCAGTTGTTGTGGTCCATGTAGGCACCAACGACGAGGAAAGAGGTTCTGCTGAGGGAGTATGAGCAGCTAGGGGCTAAATTAAAAAAACAGAACCTCAAAGATAATAATCTCTGGATTATTACCTGACCCATGAGCAAATTGGCATTGGGTAAATAAGATTAGAGAGTTAAATTTGTGGCTCTTAAGATTGGTGTGGGTGAAGTGGGTTTTGATTCATGGGGCACTGGCACCAGTACTGGGGAAAGTGGGAGCTGTACCGTTGGGACGGCCTTCATCAGAACCGTGCTGGGGCCAGTGTTCTGGCGAATCGTATAGCTAGGGCGGTAGAGAGGGCTTTAAACTAAATAGTGGGGGCGAGGGATCAAGTAAGGGAAGATGTGATAAATTAAAGAAAGAAGACAAGGCAAGAGAGCAAGGTAGCAATAAGGAAAATGATAATCAGAGATGGCAGGAAGGGACAGAGCATGCAAACTTAAGAGTGTGCCAGCAGATAAGGCTAGAGTTTGCAAAAATAGTAAAAAGACAGCACTAAAGGCTTTGTATCTGAATGCACGTAGCATTCGTAACAAAATGGATGAATTGACAGCTCAGATAGAAATAAATATGTGCGATCTGATAGCCATTACAGAGACATGGCTGCAGGATGACAAAGGCTGGAACCTGAATATTCAAGGGTACTTGACATTTTGGAAGAACAGGAAGCCAGGAAAAGGTGGAGGGATAGCTCTGTTAATTAAGGATGACATGAGTACCATGGAGAGAAATCACCTTAGTTCTAAAAACCAAGATGTAGAATCAGTTTGGGTAGAGATAAGAAATAGTAAAGTCGAGAAGTCATTTGTGCGAGCAGTTTATAGGCCCCCTAATAGTAACCACACTGTAGGACAGGGTATACAGGAAGAAATAATGGGGGCTTGTGAGAAAGCAACAGCGATAATCATGGGTGATTTTAACCTACATAAAGATTGGAAGAATCTGATTGGCAAAGGTAGCCTGGAAGATGAGTTCATAGAGTGCTTTCGGGACAGTTTCTTAGAGCAGCAGGTTCTAGAGCCAACCAGAGAGCAGGTTATTCCAGATCTGGTAACGTGTAATGAGACAGGATTCATTAATGGCCTCATTGTAAAGGAGCCTCTAGGTAGCAGTGATCACAAAATGATTGAATTTTGCATTCTGTTTGAGGGAGAGAAGAGTAAGTCTAAGATTAGTGTTTTAAACTTAAATAAGGGCAAATATGAGGGCATGAAGACAGAGCTGGCGAAAGTGAACTGGGAAGTTAGGTTAAGGGATAGGTCAGTAGTGGTGCAGTGGCAGACATTTAATAAGATATTTCATAACACTCAGCAAAGATACATTCCAGTGAGAAAGAAAGACTCTAGGGGAAGGACCTATCATCCATGGCTAACTAAGGAAGTTAAAGATAGCATCAAATTGAAAGAAAAAGCATACAATTCCATGAAGATTAGTGGCAGGTCAGAAGATTGGACAGAATATAAAAAACAGCAAAGAATGACTAAAAGAATAATGAGGGAGAAATTAGAGTACGAGAGAAAGCTAGCTAGAAATATAAGAACAGATAGTAAGAGTTTCTACAGGTATTTAAAAAGGAAAAGAGTAAATAAAGTGAGCGTTGGTCCTTGAGAGAGTGAGTCAAGGGAATTAATAATGGAGAATAAGGAAATGGCGGATGAATTGAACAGATATTTTGCATCCGTCTTCGTTGCAGAGGATATAAATAACATGCCAGAAATAATTGTGAATCAAGAGGTGAAAGGGAGGGAGGAACTTAAAACATTTACAATCACCAGGGAAAGGGTTTTGAAAAAAATAGTAGAACTAAAAGCTGACAAGTCCCCAGGTCCTGACGGACTTCAACCTAGGGTCTTAAAAGAAGTGTCTGCAGAGATAGTAGATGCATTGGTATTAATTTTCCAAAATTCCCTAGATTCTGGAAGGGTCCCATCTGATTGGAAAATAGTGAATGTAACTCCTCTATTCAAGAAAGGAGGGAGACAGAAAGCAGGAAACTACAGGCCGGTTAGCTTAACATCTGTCATAGGGAAAATGCTAGATTCTATTATTAAGGAAGTTACAGCAGGGCATTTAGAAAATCTCAATGCAATCAGGCAGAGTCAACACAGCTTTGTGAAAGGGAAATCATGTTTGACTAATTTATTAGAGTTCTTTGAGGAAGTAACAAGCAACATGGATAAAGGGGATCCTGTGGATTTGGTGTACTTGGATTTCCAGAAGGCTTTTGACAAGGTGTCACAATCAAAGGCTACTACACAAAATAAGAGCTCATGGTGTAGGGGGTAACATATTAGCATGGATAAAGGATTGGTTAGCTAACAGGAAACAGAGTGGGCATAAATGGGTAATTTTCAGGTTGGCAAGATGTAACGAGTGGAGTGCCACAGGGATCAGTGCTTGGGCCTCAACTATTTACAATCTATATCAATGACTTGGATGAAGGGACCGAATGTATGGTTGCTAAATTTGCTGATGACACAAAGGTAGGTAGGAAAGTAAGTTGTGACGAGGACATAAGGAGTCTGCAAAGGGATCTAGATAGGTTAAGTGAGTGGGCAAAAATTTGGCAGATGGAGTATAATGTGGGAAAGTGTGAACTTATCCATTTTGGCAGGAGGAATATAAAAGCAGTATATCATTTAAATGGAGAGAGATTGCATAACTCTGAGGTACAGAGGGATCTGGGTGTCCTAGTACATGAATCACAAAAAGTTAGTATGCAGATACAGCAAGTGATTAGGAAGGCAAATGGAATGTTGTCATTTATTGCAAGGGGAATGGAATATAAAAGTAGAGATGTTTTGCTACAGTTGTACAGGGCATTGGTGAGACCACATCTAGAATACTGTGTGCAGTTTTGGTCTCCTTATTTAAGAAAGGACATAATTGCTTTAGAGGCAGTTCAGAGAAGGTTCACTCGACAGATTCCTGGGATGAGGGGGTTATCTTATGAGGAAAGGTTGGACAAGTTGGGCTTGTAAACATTGGAGTTTAGAAAAATGAGAGGTGATCTTATGGAAACATATAAGATCCTGAGGGGACTAGAAGGGGTAGATGCTGAGAGGATGTTTCCCCTTGTGGGAGAGACTAGAACTAGGGGCCACAGTTTAAAAATAAGGGGTCTCCCATTTAAGACGGAGATGAGGAGAAATGTTTTCTCTCAGAAGGTCGTGAGTCTGTGGAACTCCCTTCCCCAGAGAGCGGTGGAGGCAGGGTCAGTGAATATTTTTAAGGCTGAGTTAGATAGATTCCTGATTAACAAGGGAGTCAAAGGTTATAGTAGGTAGACGGGAAAGCAGGGTTGAGGTCACAATCAGATCAGCTATGATCTTATCAAATGGCAGAGCAGGCTCGAGGGGCCGAATTGCCTCCTCCTGCATATAACTCGTATGTTCATATACATATGTTCATATGACCTCAAGATAAGCTGGAGAGGTGCATAGCAACTGCCAGTCTGGAGATAAAACCAACACACAATAAACAGCTGACTTCAGGTCCTATTTCATCGCTCCACCATTGGCGGCCTTGCTTTCAGCTGCCTAGCCCCTAAGCTCTGGAATTTCCTCCCTGAATCTCTCCGCCTCTCTACCTCTCTCTCCTCCTTTAAGATGCTCCTTAAAATCTACCTCTTTGACCAAGCTTTTGGTCACCTGTCCTAATATCTCCTTATGTGACTCGGTGTCAAATTTTGATAACGCTCCTGTGGAGCACCTTGGGACGTTTTACTACATTGAAGGTGCTATATAAATGCAAGTTGTTGTTGTATTTAGACCAAAGTCCTTGAACGTGTTGCCGCCTCCCAAATCCATGCCCATTTTTCCCTCATCTCCCTGCTTCAATGTCTCCAATCAGGATCCTGCCCTTACCGCAGGATCAAAACGGCTCTAACGAAAGTCACAAATGTGCATTGTCCTTCCTCGTCCTCTCTACAGCCTTTGACACAGTTGACCACACCATTCTCCTTCAGCAGCTCTCCTTTTTCCAGATCAGTGGGATTGCTCTTACATGATTCCTATCCTATTGTAACCGGAGTATCTCCAGCAATGGCTTCTCTTTCTGAACCACCCCACCCACCTTTACCTCCGGAGTCCCCAAAGGATTTATCCTTGGTCCCTTCCTCTTCCTCATCTGCATAATGCCCCTTGGTGACATCATCGCAGACACGGAATCAGCTTCCACATGTCTGCTGATGACACCTAGGTCTACCACTCCACCACCACCTCTCGAACCCTCTGTGTTGTCAGACATCTTGTCTGACATCCAATCCTGGATGAGCCACACTCCTCTCGCTAAACACTGGGAAGACCAACATCGTCATCTCCAGCCCCTGCCACAAATTTTGTACCCTTGCCACCGTTCCCACCACTGTTTCCAACCCCTCCCCCAACTAACCACTGTCTCAGATTGAAGTAGATTATTCATAACCTCAGAGTTCTATTCACCCCTGAGCTGAGTGTCTGACTCTGTCTCATTTCCATCACAAGGATTGCCTACTTCCACCTCCAGACCGTTGACTGCCTCCACCCCTACTGCAGCCCAATTTCCTCTGAAATCCTCATCCATGCCTTTGTCACCTCCAGACTTAACTATTCCAATGCTCTCCTGGCCGACCTCCCATCCTCCACGCTCCATAAACTTCAGTTCATCCAAAACTCTGCTGCCCTATCTCATCCCGCTCACCTATTACCCCTGTCTTCGTTGACCTTCATTGGATCCTGGTCCCGCAATGCCTCAAATTTAAATTTAAAATTCTCATCCTGTGTTTAATTCATGGACGCACTCAACTACATCAGTTTCCTCCTACTCCCCCACTCAAACTCCCTTTGCCCTTCCCTTGCCCTAGTCCCAAATACATGTCTCTATGTAGCTTCTCCCTCATTTCTGGGATAATGATGAGCCTATATAAAACTTTAATAATAAGATCTCAGTTGCAGTACTGTGTGCAGTATTGGACTCCACACTTTAGGAAGGATATTGAGGGTTTAGAAAGGGTACCACACAGATTCACTAGAATGCTGGTATGAGGAAATACAAATATGAAGAAAAACTTGAAAAGTTGGGTCTTTTTTGGTTAGAACAACACAGATTACGGGATGGTATGAAAGAAGTGTTTAAAATTAAGAAATAATGGAACAAGGTAGATAGAAGAAGACTGTTTCCAGTAGTTCAGTAGTCAAGAATGAAGGGCCATAGATAGAAGATTAAATGTAAGAGATTTAGAACAGAGTTCACTCTCTGGGTTAGTGGTTAAGGGAGAAACTATAAGGATAAGTTTTACCTTCACCACTTGGGTAGTAATCTGGCAGAGCGGTTCACCCATCTGTTATAGAATCTGCTTGATTTTCATTTCTCTTGATTTGAATGGAATGACGATCGGGCAGGTTCTATAATGGGCGGTCAATCTGTACTGCCAGCCTATCATCCAAGTGGTGAAGGTGAAAATTACCCCATGTCGACATTCAAGATTAGATTGGATAGGCGGATGAAGGGATATGGGAAAAGGTCAGGTAAATATGATTGGAACAGTTTGCTTGCGTGGAGGGTTAACACCAAATGGTCCGTTTCCGTGTTGTAACTTCTGTGCACTTGTTCTTCACTGACACAAAAAATTGAACTGGGCGGGGAAGGCAAGCTTACTTCTGTCCCCCTACCCCAACCAAGAGAGATAGTTGTAAAGGCAAGTGAACTTTACAACTCAACCCTCTAATTGAGATAGAAATTGAAGCCTTGTGGGGAAGGCTGGCATACTTCACAACACTCTGTCTTCTCCCCACCCAACCCCTACTGAGACAAAAATGAGGGTCTGCCTGTTGGAATATGCAGCTAGCCTCCCTCTCCCTGCCCCCTTCCACCCCAGCACTGATACAAAATGCAGGCCCTGGGGAGACAAGAAGGGTACCTCAACCCCTGGCCCCCATCTTGACCAAGTGGAAGGAAGCTTTCCCACTCCCCTGCTAAGGTAGTTTCTCTGCCTTTGCTCCCCCATCCCCATCTTGCTATCCCAACCTCTACACCACCTCTCCTTCTCCCCATGTCCTTGTCTCCTGTCACCGCCCCCCCCCCCCCTTCTCCTCTCCCACACTCGGCACGCATCTGCCTCTTCTCCATCCCCACCTGGGTCCAATTGTCCCCCCTGCCTTCTAGCCCTGCTTGAGCTGAATACAACACTTGGTCTTGATTCTGTGTGTGCGCGCCACAGGCGATGGGCTAGTATATTTTAGTTATTAAAATAAAAATAGTTGTTATGAGTCACAATTGATTTTTGCACCATCAGAACGTAATGTTCAGTGAGGCCTATATGTATGCAGCTGCCATAGCTTAATGAGATAAAAATGTAAATAATAGTGGTCTATAAGCTTATGGAGTTTTTGAAATAGATGTAAATAATAGAACGATTTTAATGCAAAAAAAAAAGTTGAATAAGCTGATCAATGTTAGTGCTAAGTATAAATTAATGGAATTTAGCCTACATTAGATTGCTGTCTGTTTATAAATGCCTTTTGGAGCTGTCCCAAAGATGAGTGCCAGGAAGCGATTTTAAAAAAAAGCCTTGCAGTTAATCTGGAAGTCTGGATCATTGGACTTAGCCTATCTATACTACCAACACCCAACAATGGTGTCCCATAATCTCTAAATATTTAGGGCTTCTTCAGTAGGATGCGACTTCTGTTCATCATGGAGCTAGTCCCCTGAACCAGGTAAAATAACAGGCTCCGGGGTTATCTGCATATGGGAGGCAGGTTCCCTGGCCTCCGCTGGGGAGTCGTGCCAGACTTGGGTCGGGTATCTTGCTGATAATGGACCAAAGGGCTAGCTGCTGAGCTACCAGAACAATTGCCAACATTTTTGAAAGAAATTTTGGAGGCTGCTCCTGAGGCCAGTGTGCTATATTACTCTGAGGTATTGCAAAGGCTTCTCTCCCAAGAACCCCACAAAGTTTCCTGTGCTGACCTCACAACATTGATTGCTGGGGCCTAACAGGTGGTCTCAGCGTCCAGTGTTCACTGTTTTTCCCACCACTTGCCCACATTGGAGTCTGTATTTCTCTCATTAAAATTTAATTTGCATGTCCTCGTTCACATATGGCTGGTTCCAGTCATCTGGGAATGTTTCAGGCATTAACTAACCTGCCAAGAATAATTTTATGAACCAGCTGCATTGGCCAATGGAGGTGATTGTTATAATTTTCTTATTTCCCTTAAGCAACAGCAACAAACAAATTCAATAGCGGGGCATTTTCGGGCTGGCAGTCTATAACTAGTGGGGTGCCGCAAGGATTAGTGCTGCGGCTTCGAGTTGTTTACAAAATATATCAATGACTTAGATGAAGGGACCGAGTGTAATGTATCCAAGTTTAGGAACATAGGAACATAGGAACAGGAGCAGGCCATTCAGCCCTTCGTGCCTGTTCCGCCATTTGATAAAATCATGGCTGATCTGTGATCTAACTCCATATACCTGCCTATGGCCCATATCCCTTAATACCTTTGATTGCCAAAAAGCTATCTATCTCACATTTAAATTTAGCAATTGAGCTAGTATCAATTGCCATTTGCGGAAGAGAGTTCCAAACTTCTACCACCCTTTGTGTTTTCTAATCTCGCTCCTGAAAGGTCTGGCTCTAATTTTTAGACTGTGCCCCCAACTCCTAGAATCCTCAACCAGCGGAAATAGTTTCTCTCTATCCACCCTATCCGTTCCCCTTAATATCTTATAAACTTCAATCAGATCACCCCTTAACCTTCGAAACTCCAGAGAATACAACCCCAGTTTGTGTAATCTCTCCTCGTAATTTAACCCTTGAAGTTTGCTGACGATACAAAGCTAGGTGGGAAAGTAAGCTGGGAAGAGGACGCAAAGAGGCTGCAAAGGGATATAAACAGGTTAAGTGAGTGGGCAAGAATGTGGCAGATGGAGTATAATGTGGGGAAATGTGAAATTATCCACTTTGATGGGAAAAATAGAAAAGCAGAATATTTTTTAAAAGGTGAGAGACTAAGAAATATTGGTAGTCAGAGGGATTTGGGTATCCTTGTACAGAAATCACAAAAAGTTAACATGCAGGTACAGCAAGCAATTAGGAAGGCAAATGGTATGATGGCTTTTATTGCAAGGGGGTTGGAGTGTAAGAGTAAGGAGGTCTTGCTGCAATTATATAGGGCTCTGGAGTACTGTGAAGTACAGTTTTGGTCTCCTTACCTGAGGAAGGATATACTTGCCTTAGAGGAGGTGCAATGAAGGTTCACTAGATTGATTCCTGGGATGAGAGGGTTGTCTTATGAGGAGAGATTGAGTAGAATGGGCTTATATTCTCTGGAGTTTAGGAGAATGAGAGCTGATCTCATTGAAACATACAAAATTCTTAGAGGGCTTGACAGGTTAGATGCTGAGAGGCTGTTTCCCCTGGTTGGAGAGTCTAGAAGTAGGGGATATAGTCTCAAGAAAAGGGGTTGGCCATTTAGGACCGAGATGAGGAAATATTTCTTCACTCAGAGGATTGTGAATCTTTGGAATCCTATACATCAGAGGGCTGTGGATGCTGAGTCGTTGAGTATATTCAAGACTGAGATTGATAGATTTTTGGACACTGAGGGAATCAAAGGATATGGGGATAGGGCAGGAAAGTAGAGTTGAGGTAGAAGATCAACCATGATCTTATTGAATGGCACAGCAGGCTCTGGGGGCCGCATGGCCTACTCCTGCTAACTATTTCTTATGTTCAAGGTTTAGTGATCAGTTGGTAAAGTCACCACCCAGTCTGGGAACCATCCTGGACAATTCTGTGCAGCCAATGTACTTCAGTCTGCTCCTTTTAAAGACAGCTTCATATTGCTCCAAGAATTTTATTACAGTCCAGTTTCGATGTTTTGCCAGTCCATCCAATACCAGAAGCTGTGGGGGAAGAGAAAGATCTCGTGTAGATCCTGATTGCTGATTTCTATGCTGCTTTCCCTCCGAATCTCAGGCGCACTCGCAACTCGCACGCACCCTCGCCATCGCTGCAGATCCGAATGGTGCGCATATTGGATTATGGCCAATTTTACTACCCTAATCTGCTGGGGCCTGTGTGAACAGCGCCATTTGCGACTGCAAACGGGAACGCTGATCATCTTCCACTGAAAGCGATGGTTATTGACTATGCTACTGTCAACGTTAGCATCAAGGATGCAGGGAACGTGAATCTCCAGTAGCTACTGTTAGCTGGGCCAAGTTATTCAGGAATATAGCTTTGCAGCCCCATAGTACAGTTTAAATTGGATAATATTACACAAATGTCTCAAAGTTTGAAAGTATTTGTAATTGCTCTTGGCCCAGATGAATCTGGATAATCTGCAACTGATGCATTGGCTTATTTTGAATGGCCACTTTTGTCAGTGATCTGAACTGTACTGCTATCTTATAAGTTATAAAGAGCAATTTTTGTGCAGTTACTGGTGTCCCTCAGTCATCCTTTTATACTTTGGCTCCCATTTGCTGCTGTAAATCAATGTGTGATTGGGCCGCTTTGATTGCAGTAGACATCATGGGTCCCTACATTACAACAATGACTACACTTCAGCATTACTTCACTGGCTGTGAAATGCTTTGTGATTTCCTGAGGTTGTGAAAGGCACTACATAAATGCAAGCACCTTTCATCCTTTATCCTTAAGTAGAACAAATCTTTTTGGTGGGTTTCAAAGAGCTCTCTGACTTGGTGTGGCCCACTGACTTTGCATTCTCACCATTATAAACGGTGGTGAAGGTGAAGTCCATGGCAGCTAGAAATCATGGCTACTACCAACCTATTTTAAAATCTGCCTCCACAAAGATTTGGGTATGAAATTGGTCTGTGCCAGTAGCGCAAAACAGGCTCATAGCGAATGGGAGAATTTCGTGCTACTGATGCAAACTGATTTCACCCCCCTTTAAGTGAGACATGGTTTGTGTTTGGAGTGGGAATAGAAAGGCCTAAAGTGAGTAGTCATGATGTGGAGATGCCGGTGATGGACTGGGGTTGACAATTGTAAACAATTTTACAACACCAAGTTATAGTCCAGCAATTTTATTTTAAATTCACAAGCTAGAGTAGGAGGAGGTTAGGGGCTGAAACGAGCAGAAGGCTGGGGCGACTCGGTCTTTTCTTTTTGTTATTACGAAGTTTGCTTTCTTTTTGCACTTTTCAAAACAATTCTGATTTTAACGAGATATCAAACTCGTGACAAGGCAACCTTGACAGAGACATTTTGTGACAAGTTCCTCTGTAGTGACATCCTGAAGGTTTCCTTGGTGACTTCTGATATCTTGTGGTATTACTAAAAATGAGTGTTGCCCACAAGTCCATTGTTCCCAGTGATGATTTTCGTGTATTTGCAGTTGCTCTTTATATCTCAAACATTTAGCTTTGTATAGTTTTTCAACTTGCTGTCTTGGTGGAGTTTGCTACTCTTGTGGATAAAAATTAAATAATCAGTTCCTTATCTGCTCTTTTATTCCTTCAGGACTATGTCCATGAATTGATCTGTGTTACAGAGAGGGAGAAGTTTTTGGTGCCTGTAAAAGCTATTGGGGCACGTGCCATCCTGGATTTTCCCGACTATATCAACTTCTCCGTGTGTCCTGTCAAATACAACACTCAGAAAACTCTTCTTGTTCGGAACATTGGTAAAAGAGAAGCTATGTTCATCCTCCAAACCAAAAAGTAAGAACAGTAGCACTGTTTTTGTGGGGTGGGAGAGAAAGCAGTGACTAGTGAAGATTCACTGGGGTCTGTTCTGGTTCCCCTGCTAGTCACACTATCCAGGAACAATAATACTTATTGCTGTCATTGACAAATTTTGTAATGTTGCAAGCAGAGTGGTTAGGGAAAATCTATATCACTCAAATTGACCTGGACTAATTAAACGATTGGGCTATGAAATGGTAGATGGATTTTAACTTGGAGAAGTGGAAAGCGATACACACTGACAGAGAAAACGTATACGCATTGAATCCACTGATAACAGTGGAAAAGGAAAAGGATTTGGGTGCGATTGTTGACCACTCAGTGAGGATATCTTGTTGATGTGAAATTATTTTCTCACATGTGTCTCAGTACTTCATTGGGCTCGATATTACCAGGGCGGCGGGGGGGCGACTGGGCGCGTGGGTAACGCACCCGGTGAAATCAGTCTGCCCCGCGCGCGATTGCAGCCTAATTGGATCCACTTACCTGGTCTTCCGGGTTCCCCGCTGCTAAGCTGTGCGTCGGGCGGACTGCACATGTGCAGTAAGATCTGTCAGCAGGAGGAGCTCTATTTAAAGGGGCAGTCCTCCACTGACTGATGCTATAACAAATAGGAAAAATTATAGCATGGAGCAGCCCAGGGCTGCTTCCAGTTTAATGATGCCTCACTCCAGGTATCATTAGATGGGGTGAGGAGGGGCGGGAGGAAGCGGCCTGCCTCTGCCACCAGGAAGGCCTGGCTCGAGGTGGCAGAGGAGGTCACCTGCACCACCAACATATCACACACCTGCATACAGTGCAGGAGGCACTCCAATGACCTAAGTAGGTCAGCCAAAGTGAGTACACTTACTCATTCCCCTACACTCCGTCTGCCACATCACCACCCCCACCCCACATCTCCTTCTGCACTGCCAACACTACTCTGTCACATCACCCCTCACACCCACTCAAAGCTCATCCTCATCTTACCTGCACTTACTCACCTCGCCAGTACTCATCCCGCCACTACCACTCAACCCAATCCTCATACAATCTCATGGCTCTATCTCATACTCACCCTCTCATACATCTCTTTCACGGTCAGCCTCACTCAACCTGCCACTACCTGTGCTGCAGCCACAGGGCTTGCATCACATATGTGCAGTAGGAAGCATAAGGCAACGTGTTGTGAGCATGAAGGGGATGCACAAGGGTGTTTGAGGGTTTGTCATGGTTTTTACTTCTATTTAATTTCTGAGCAACTCACATCACATATTATATTGGCACTACTACTGCCACGTCTTTGCGAATCTTGTCTGGTTTGTGCAATAATGCCCTTTCCTGAGGATCACAATGAAGACCCACACCTTGTGTCACTGCAAAGTGGGTGTAGGTGTATTTGCAGGGCTCTTTTGTGCAGACGACTGAGAGACATCGGCGATGTCCCTGGTGGCACCCTGGAAGGATGCGGAGGAGAAGTTGTTGAGGGCAGTGGTGACTTTGACAGCGACAGGTAAGAAGATGGTGCTCGGGCCAGCCGGGAGCAGCTCGGCATGAAGGAGGCTGCAGATGTCCACGACTACATGTCGGGTGACTCTGAGCCTCCGTGTGCACTGCTGCTCAGAGAAGTCCAGGAAGCTGAGCCTCGGTCTGTGGACCCTGTGGCGAGGGTAGTGCCCTCTGCGACGCATCTCTCTCTGCGGTTGCCCTCCCTCCTGCTGTACAGGTGGATGTGTCACAGCACTGTGTTGTGGAACTCCACGTGTCAGAGGTGGACGGCGTGGATGGTGAGGCTGGTGATGCTGTTCGCCCTCCGAGGAGGTCATGACTGCAGCTACGGCGGCCCCTATCCGGAAGATGTACATCTGAGGGGGTCCGCAAGGTAGGTACATGTCTCTGGACCCCGGGGTAAGTGTGCAAGTTGGTGAATTTGATTGTCAGGAGGAGGGTGGTGGAGGCCAAACTTTGTCCCAAGTGACAGAGTGGCCTCCTGCAATGAGTGAGGGTCTTCCCCCCCACCCCCCCCTCACCTGTCAAATGGACCTTTGCAGCTGCCAAAGGCTGATGGCTGCAACATGTCCATTTGATCTGGGAGTGTTTTCCCCAGTACAGGAAACAGTCCCAGTTTGTTCTAAAATCCCACCCCTCCTGACATATTCCCTTAATCAGGTCTGTTAATGACCTGAAATAGCAACATAAATACTGTCAAGTGGCACCCCGCCGGCTTTAATTGCCTGCGGGAGTCCCACATGCGGGGGCTGCGCGCGCACATCGGCGCGTCTGTGGGGAACCCAGAAGTGGGTGGGTTGGAGCCGGGCTCCCGACCCACTCCAGGATTCCCCGATTTTCAGCGCCCCCCCCCCCCCCCCGCCAGGAACGCACCTGATAGCGGGTGCTAAAATGGAGCCCATTAACTTTGTTGGAAAATCAAAATATGTTACACCAACTCAGACTGATGGATCATTGGCAAAAATTTCAGCAAATCCTTCTGTCAAAGGATATTCCTGCTATGGGGAGGATCCTGACATACAAAGGCTATTTTGGGAAATATACAGGTAGACTTGCAGAACTGAACTATTTTGAGTAAATCAATGCATGGGTTGCCGATGTCGGCATCAAGCACTTGCAGAACAAGTATAGAGCATCAAGCTACAGAGGAGAGCTCCCTCTACTTGGGGCTGGGTTTCAAGCTCGATCCCAGCGGTGAAAGGACAGCGTGGTATCTCGCTGCCCCACCCAGTCCCCTACTGAGCTTGGTTGCATTGGAGAAAAGATGATTATGACAGGAAATAATCCAGGTCTTTAAAATTCTGATGTGAGTAGATAATGTGGATTTAAGCAACCTATTTAACTTGGACTGTAAAAGGAGAACTAGAGGACACAAGTACACAATTAACGAGCCTAAGTGAGTCTAGAGTTTGGAAGTTTCCACTCAGAGTTGGAATAGACTCCCAGCAAAAGTAACGAATGCCATTCCAATTACTGTATCTCCTTTCAAAAAAAGTCAGGTTGGAAATCGGATTGAATGTTGTGGGAATAATGATGTATATTAATATTCAATGGAACACAAAAGTTCAAGTTTGGGACTATGGAAAGGCCATTAGTGGAAAGCAAGTGGCCAGGGTGTAAGGTTAGAAACATGTGTTTTACTCAAGAAGGGAGATTAAATACATTGGGTTGATTCTGGACTAAAACAGATTATAGATGGCCTCTTTACCAACAATTGTGTACATCAACAGACTCACTAATAGTGCTCTCCCGGCACACGGCAAAGGTGCCTATTGGTACATCACGCACCCCAAGCCCATAATTTTCTGTCCTTTAATTTTAACAATAGAAAATTTATACTTAAGTGCTTAAAGGCAGGAGCATGAAGATAGGAACTGACTGATACTGGGGAAAGTGGTGGTGGGGGTACCTAACTTGCAGGAACATGTGAGGAGTGAGGGTCTGATGATCCAAAAGGTGCTAATGGCAGTTTGGGTCCAATTCTCTGAACAACAGCGTGTTAGACCCTGCTCCCCTAACTACTGCCAATGCTTCAAAGCCCCCTGTTAGGTCCTGCTAGACATTAGGATCTCCCTCTTGAGTCTTCCTCCCCACCACCACAGCCAAGGACCCCCTCTCAATGCTTACAACCCCTGAGATTGCATTCTTCATGCTTTCTAATGCCATAAAAACTCCAAATTCTCCCAGACCTTGAGAACTCAGGAGTGGGACTAGCTGGATTGCTCTTCCATAGAGCCAGCACAGACTCGATGGGTCGAATGGCTTCCTTCCTATGCAACCTTTCTATGATTCCAACTCCTTCCCCAATGCTCTTAAGTCCCAGGATTCCTTCCAAAAAACATAGGTCTCAGGACTTGCCGCAGTGTTCCTAAAACCTTCATTTCTAGTGCTTCCAGATCCTGGGAGCCAACCTCAACTGCTAGGCTATGAGACCCTGTCCAGTACCACCAGATCCCAGGGCCACTCCCAATAGTGATAAGTAGGTGGCCATGGTACTATTACTTTGTATAATACTCGTTCGAAAGTCCTTCAATTCACCATAAGCAACACCACGAGGGAATTACTAGTAATATATAAAAAATGTTACATCTGCACGCATTTCCTGTCTGCGACAATTAACTTTCTGCTGTCATGTTTTTGTCATTTTTTAATCTCAACTTTATTCCATTATAAATAGCTATCTCTACATTTATTGTGAGTTTTGCGTTTGTAAACTCATTCTCTGACCACTGTGTTCTCACAATTCCCTCAAAATGCATTCTGAATTTTTTTTCAGGTGCCATTTTTTTCAGTAACAAAAATTTTGAATATCCAAATAAGGGTTCAAACGAAATAGAAAAAAAATCAAAAATTGCATATTTTACAGTAACATGATTAAATTTATCAATTGTTGCCTCCATTAAAGCTTTTGCTGGAAGGCCTCAGACGCTTCCAAAAGCTTGGGCTTGGAGTTGATATTTTTGGTGTGATGCTGAATTTGGATTGTGTAGTCTGAGCATGTGCAGCGTACCTAATTTCCTAGGTTGCATTACTAACCAGCAGGTGTGAGGAATATTTTTTCTTTAGCTTTTAGCAGTTTCTGCTCAGAGGTTTTCCAGAATTATTTGAAGGAAAGCTAGAGGACAAATTTCAAAAGCTTTACTGAGGTAAAATTCATATTGAGCGTTTTTTTTCAAGACAAAAGGTATGTTTGTGTGAGAGAGAAAAATGATAATGTTCTGATTATACACGCCTGTTGCTGCTTTTGTTTTGTGTTCTATAAACTTTAAAAAGTGAGAGAGAGGGAGGGAGAAAAGGAGGAGTCAGAAGGAGTAAGCAATTGGGGTCAGAGTGTACACGTACAAGAGAGACTGGGGTCAGAGTGTACACGTACAAGAGAGACTGGGGTCAGAGTGTACACGTACAAGAGAGACTGGGGTCAGAGTGTACACGTACAAGAGAGACTGGGGTCAGAGTGTACACGTACAAGAGAGACTGGGGTCAGAGTGTACACGTACAAGAGAGACTGGGGTCAGAGTGTACACGTACAAGAGAGACTGGGGTCAGAGTGTACACGTACATGAGAGACTGGGGTCAGAGTGTACACGTACAAGAGAGACTGGGGTCAGAGTGTACACGTACAAGAGAGACTGGGGTCAGAGTGTACACGTACAAGAGAGACTGGGGTCAGAGTGTACACGTACAAGAGAGACTGGGGTCAGAGTGTACACGTACAAGAGAGACTGGGGTCAGAGTGTACACGTACAAGAGAGACTGGGGTCAGAGTGTACACGTACAAGAGACTGGTCGGTGAGGGAGTGTGTGCACATTCACAAGAAAAACTGGGGTCAGAGAGAGACAGGCTGTGGTCAGAGAGAGAGGGGGTGAGAGAAAGAGAGCATGGATGAGAGGGTGAAGGAGTGTGCTCTTGATTTAACAATACCTCAGTTTTCAAAAAAGCAACAGTTCAGCTTTGAGGCCAACTGATTATCTCCACCTGTGTTTTGACAATTAGAAAAGGTCAATACTAATAGCTTACAACTGTGAGATCGAGCTTCTAATTTTAAATACCTATGGGAGAGGAAGAAAGAGAAAGGCACAAATAGAGAGAAAGTAGACCGTTCGTTTCTTTCCTTGTTAAAATAAGTTGTATTTTGACAGCAAACAATGTTTCCTTGAGGGAAACAGATAGGGAAGGTTGGAGGAGGATGGGAGTTGGGAAACTGGTTGACGGTCAGAATGCCTTTGGCGTTTTGCCCTTTGCCTTTGGGAGAGTGGATGAAGGGTTAAAGCTGAGGTGAGTGACAGTGGAGCAAGGAGGGGGCGGTTGAGTGGGTAGTTCGAAAGGAAAGAGGTGGAGTAATGTTGGGAGTGAGGGGTGATTGTAAGGGACATGGGTAGTGGGAAAGTAAAAGGGTTGGGGAAGTAATGAGAGGGAATGGATGAGGAACACAAATGATTGAGGGAGGAGATGTAGAGGGAGTCCCTGAAAGCCAAATTTTCCCTGCATTCTCCATACCAAAAGTAGCCTACAGTCATTGGAGCCTCCTTTCCCAATTAATACTGTCCACCAACTCCCACCCAGAGAAGAAAAAGACAGTCGAAGTAGAAGTAGATAGAGAAAATAAGAAACGAGATGAGAGAAGAAGATAAAAAGACAGAAGCACTAAAGGAGAGACAGAGAAACAGCAACATAAAGACATAAGAGACCGGTAAAATACTGACCATATTCTCCAACTTAATGTGTGCATCATCACGGGACATCGAGTAGTGTCATACATTTCCTGTCCACAAAATTCACTCCCTGTTGTCATGATTTTTGGTCCCACTGTTTATTTCAACATTTAACATTGAAAATACCTATGTAACCAGTTGTAAACAATTTTACAACACCAAGTTATAGTCCAACAATTTTTATTTGAAATCTACAAGCTTTCGGAGGCTTCCTCCTTCCTCAGGTAAATGAGGAAGGAAGAAGCCTCCGAAAGCTTGTAGATTTCAAATAAAAATTATGTAACCAGTTATGAGAATTCCGTATGTCCACAGGCCCTGGTGATGCTGTCCTGCAGAGTATGACCACTAGCTGGTACTGTAGCTCCACTGTATCCTGTACCACCGCATCCTTTGACGCACCATGAGCAATGCCACAAGAGTTCTCCTAGTAATATATTAAGTCTCGCATATACCGTGCACATCCTCTAAATGCCACACTTACTTCCGGTAGCACTTAACTGTCACACACTTTGCATCATGTTTTTGAATCAAGTGTCAGCCCCGGCTCAGTGGTAGTACTCTCGCCTGAGTCAGAAGGTTGTGGGTTCAAGTCCCACTCCAGAGACTTGAGCCCATAATCCAGGCTGACACTCCAGTGCAGTACTGAGGGAGTGCTGCACTGTCAGAGGTCTCTGTCTTTTGGATGAGTCAATAAATCAAGGACCCGCCTGCCTTCTCAGTCGAATGTAAAAGACCCCACGGCACTATTTGAAGAAGAGCAGGGCAGTTCTCCCCAGTGTCCTGGCCAATATTTATCCCTTAACCAACATCAGTAAAACAGGTTATCTGGTCATTATCACATTGCTGTTTGTGGGATCTTGCTGTGTGCAAATTGGCTACTGCATTTCCTACATTACAACAGTGACTACACTTCAAAAGTACTTAATTGGCTGTAAAGAGCTTTGGGACATTCTGAGGTCGTGAAAGGCGCTATGTAAATGCAAGTTCTTTGTTTCTTTTCCTAGCATGCCTTTCCTATCATGCCTATCTGCCTATTTACTTTTGCTAACCTCTGAGTGCTTCAAGCTTCATCTGCAAGATAGGTGATGCTGTTACATAATTACCTGTATAATTTCCCAACTCTATCTCCAGGTTAGGTACCACTGCTGTCCATAGTGCCACCAAGCATAACATTGCTAAAATCAGACCTGTGGCCTAATGCTGCCCTCCCCGATCCCAATCCAAACTAACTTGATCTCTGAAGCCTCAGCCCTGATTCATACACCTTGCAGTGTGAAATATCATGTTCCTATTCATTATCAGGAACTAGCTTAAAGTTCTTCAAGAAAATTCAATTCTTTAAAAATGTTTTATACAATTTTAAAAACGCATAATGTGCTTTAAAAAAAATTTAAGCAAGTTCCAGGAACGTGGTTTTTCTTCCAGGAGAGGTATGAGGGCAGGATTTCCAAAAACGTTTCCGAGCACCTGTACATTTCCTCCTCACTGCTCCAAACCTGGACACCCCTCCCCCTGCTGCTGCTTTTCACTCTTCTTTGCCCCTTGCCAGCATGCCTCCCCCTACCACCTCCCCGCACTCCCTACCAGTGATCTGCCCTGAGAATACCTATATCACACACAGCTTGTCAGCAGGTAGCAGATAGTTGGACTAGTACTGGAAAGCAGAGGGTGGTGTGTGGGTGAGTAATGTTGGGACATTGGTCCCGGACACTCGGAACTTTAGGGGCAAGGGTCATAGGGTGAGACAGCCTTGGTTAATGAGAGTCCCTGGGAGAACAGCAACACCCCTGGAATTCCACTTTTTTGCAACAATCTCCCATTGCTTCTCTATCCAGCAACGAACCTCTCCATCTCACATCTCCCCACGACCATCCCAGTGCTACCATACCTCCCAACACTGCCACATTCTGGGAAATCCTGTCCACAAATCCAAGGACTCACCATAATGCTCCCATACCTCAAAACACATCTCCCACTCCTACCAGACCTTGGTACTCCCTTCCTAGCACTCCCAAACATCAGGACCAACTCTCCCAATGTTCTCACATTGTAAAGCCCCCTCCATGTCCTCCCAGGGACTCTCATTAACCAAGGCTGTCTCACCCTATGACCCTTGCTCCTAAAGTTCCTAGTGTCGAGGACCAATGTCCCAACATTACCCACCCACACACCACCATCTGCTTTCCAGTACGAGTCCAACTATCTGCTACCTACCTGCAACCTGAAACAACTTACACCTGACTATAAGAACAGGGTGAGAAAAGAACATCGGACCCATCAAGCCCATCACATCCAGTTGATCTTGCAACCTCACACATGCCCAATTACCTCCTAGCAATGTTATCTCCTGGGAGAGGCAAAAGTTGAGAGAACAAAATCTGCAGTCAATTCAGGAAAAGCTCTGGGAAATTACTCTTTGACAACCCAAGGCAATCAAGCACCAGGAGACTGCGGTAGCCCACAACTTATCACAATCTCAACTAACTGGCAACTTATCCCTTACAACTGGAAATGTCCTTATCTCTCAGGGACTTGTTAAGTTGGGCTCCTTTTTAATATACAAAAAGTAGTGGCTGCAACTTTCCTGAGAACAAGAGGGCTGATTTCAGTACTTGAAACAACAGCTTTAGGTCTTTGGAATAAGCAATAAAATCATGAAAATAGCCTATCTCTGAAACCTGCCAGCAACCATCACTGGGGTCTTATTTGTCTGAAGCCTATAATTGAATCCATTTGCACAATGCTCTCTAAACCTTTCCCCTCAGTACCAGTATTTTTTTTAATTGAGAAACCAGGATGAAGAGCCAAAGTTGAGTACAACACCAAAGTAGAAAAAAGCAAAATAGAAGACTAGGTAGATTAGAAAGTAATGATTAGGTGATGCCAAGCATTGGCATAGAAAGGCTAAAGATTGTAGATGGAAGGTAAAACTGGAGAAGGTAAGATTGGGAAAGGTAAGGGCCAGGGAAAGTTAACAGGAGGCTAGGCGGTGAGTTCGGATCTTAACAAGTGAGAATTAAGTTAGGAAGAATGTGTATGATTATGTATTTACTTCTTAAGAGAAACAAGAGAAGAGATTTCAGAGAAGCACCTACCACAGTAGGATTGATTTTTAAAAAAAGAGAAGAACTTGAAATGGAGAGAGAAAAGATGCAAAAGGCTAGAGGTGAGAGAGAGAGATAATCAGATAGCAATTTTTTCAGGTATTCTGTCCAGAGGTGGGCATGATGTTAGAAGAGCCTCACAAGATAAATACGAGGACATGAATATGAGGAAGGACATTTGGTCCATTAGATCATTCATCCAGGAAGACCTTACATCATGGCTTCTAATTGTTTGTTGCATAATTCCAGGGTTTTGAAATACACTACTCAATCTTGAAGTCCATTTCATGTGTTAACCACTTTGTCTGAAGATGAACCTCCTGACATGTCCTCAATTTGCATTTTGCTAGTTTGAATTTGTGTTTGTTTGTCCTACTTTTGCAATTTAGTCATAAAGTTCTATTCTGTAGTTACATTTTCCATACTGTTTACTTTCTTAGACTTCTATATCACCTCTCAGTCACCTTTAAAAGCTGAAAAGCCCACGTTTCTCGACCTTTTCCTCATTTCTCAGATCTGTGTCAGAAGGAATCAGCTTCATGGATCTTGTCTGAATTCCTTTCAATGCTTGAATATCTTCTTTGTGACTCATTAGCCAGAATTAGAAACAGTACTCAAGGTGTGATCTGACTAGAATGCATGACTTAAGCATGACTTCCCCTGACTTCTACCCTATGGCTTTCACCGCATAGTTCAGCACCTGTTTTGCTTTGTTGATTGCTGCACTGCAGTGGTCAGCCTTGTTGAGCATTGAGTCCATTAAGACCTCTAAATCCCTAACATCAGTAGTGGGGAAAATGCTAGAGTCTACTATAAAAGATGTATAACAGAACACTTGGAAGGCATTAATGGGATTGGACAAAGTCAGCATGGGTTTATGAAATGGAAATCATGCTTAACAAATCTACTGGAGTTTTTTGAGGTTGTAACTAGTAGAATAGATAAGGGAGAACTAGTGGATGTGGTGTATTTGGATTTTCAGAAGGCTTTTGATAAGGTCCCACACAAAAGGTTAGTGTGCAAAATTAAAGCACATGGGATTGGGGGCAATATACTGGCATGGATTGAGAATTGGTTGACAGTCAGGAAACAGAGAGTAGAAATAAATGGGTCTTTTTCCAGGTGGCAGGCAGTGACTAGTGGGGTACCACAGGGATCAGTGCTTGGGCCCCAGCTATTCACAATATATCAATGATTTGGATGAGGGAACGAAACATGCAACAAAGGTTTACCAGACTGATTCCTGGGATGGCAGGACTGACGTATGAGGAGAGATTGGGTCGACTAGGCCTATATTCACTAGAGTTTAGAAGAATGAGAGGTGATCTCATCGAAAGATATAAAATTCTGACAGGACCAGACAGACTAGATGCAGGGAGGATGTTCCCGATGGCTGTGGAGTCCGAACCGGGGTCATAGTCTCAGGATACACGGTATGCCATTTAGAACCGAGATGAGGAGAAATTTCTTCACTCAGAGGGTGGTAAACCTGTAGAATTCTCTACCACAGAAGGCAGTGGAGGCCAAGTCATTAGATGTATTCAAGAAGGAGATAGATATATTTCTTAATGCTAAAGGGATCAAGGGATATGGGGAAAAAGCAGGAACAGGGTACTAAGTTAGACGATCAGCCATGATCATTTTGAATGGCGGAGCAGGCCCGAAGGGTAGTGATTGTTGGAGGCCAATCATCTCAGCCCCAGGGCATTGCTGCAGGAGTTCCTCAGGGCAGTGTCCTAGGCCCAACCATCTTCAGCTGCTTCATCAATGACCTTCCCTCCATCATAAGGTCAGAAATGGGGATGTTTGCTGATGATTGCACAGTCATCAGTTCCATTTGCAACCCCTCAAATAATGAAGCAGTCCGAGCCCGCATGCAGCATGACGTGGACAACATCCAGGCTTGGGCTGATAAGTGGCAAGTAACATTCGTGCCAGACAAGTGCCAGGCAATGACCATCTCCAACAAGAGAGAGTCTAACCACCTCCCCTTGACACTCAACGGTATTTCCATCGCCGAATCCCCCACCATCAACATCCTGGGGGTCACCATTGACCAGAAACTTAACTGGACCAGCCATATAAATACTGTTGCTACAAGAGCAGGTCAGAGGCTGGGTATTCTGCGGAGAGTGACTCACCTCCTGACTCCCCAAAGCCTTTCCACCATCTACAAGGCACAAGTCAGGAGTGTGATGGAATATTCTCCACTTGCCTGGATGAGTGCAGCTCCAACAACACTCAAGAAGCTCGACACCATCCAGGACAAAGTAGCCCGCTTGATTGGCACCCCATCGACCACCCTAAACATTTACTCCCTTCACCACTGGCGCACTGTGGCTGCAGTGTGTACCATCCACAGGATGCACTGCAGCAACTCGCCAAGGCTTCTTCGCCAGCACCTCCCTCTACCACCTAGAAGGACAAGAGCAGCAGGTACATGGGAACAACACTAACTGCACGTTCCCCTCCAAGTCACACACCATCCCGACTTGGAAATATATCGCCGTTCCTTCATCGCTGGCTCAAAATCCTGGAACTCCCTACCTAACAGCACTGTGGGAGAACCTTCACCACACGGACCGCAGCGGTTCAAGAAGGCGGCTCACCACCACCTTCTCAAGGGCAATTAGGGATGGGCAATAAATGCCGGCCTCGCCAGCAACGCCCACATCCCATGAACGAATAAAAAAAGGCCCGAAGGGCCGAATGGCGTACTCTTGCTCCTATTTTCTATGTTTCTATGTTTCTATCCCCTTCAACTCCATCCCCGAAACTATTTCAGCACCATTCCTGGGATGAGAGGATTGTCCTATGAGGAGACATTGAGTAAAATAGGCCTATATTCTCTGGAGTTTAGAAGAATGAGAGGGGAGCTCATTGAAACATATAAAATTCTGAGAGGGCTTGACAGGGTAGATGCTGAGAAGCTGTTTCCCCTGGCTGGAGAGTCTCGTACTAGAGGGCATAGTCTCAGGATAAGGGGGGTTGTTTGGGACTCATTTAGGTTTATAAAGGTTCATCATGGCTTCCATACTTTTGTACTTTATGCCTCTATTTATAAAGCCCAGGATCCCGAATGCTTTTTTAACTGCTTTCTCAAACTGCCCTGCCACCTTCAACAATTTGTGCACATATATCCCCAGATCTCTCTGTTCCTGTACCCCTTTTAGAGTTGTGCCTTCTAGTTTATATTGCCTCTGCTTGTTCTTCCTACTGAAATGTATCACTTTCCATTTTTCTGTGCTAAATTTCATCTGCCACGTGTCCGCCCATTCCACCAGCCTGTCTATATCCTCTTGAAGTCCATCACTATCCTCCTCACTATTTACTACCCCTCCAAGTTTTGTGTCATCTGCAAATTTGAAATTGTGCCCTGTACAACCAAGTCATTAATATATATCAAGAAAAGCAGTGGTCCCAGCACCGACCCCTGAGGAGCACCATTGTATACCTCCCTCCAGTCTGAAAAACTACCGTTCACCACTACTCTCTGTTTCCTGTCACTCAGCCAATTCTGTATCCATGTTGCTACTGCCCCCTTTATTCCATGGGCCGCAATCTTGATGATAAGCCTACCATGCGGCACTTTATCAAACGCCTTTTAACTCATTCTGTTTCCTGAGCTGCCTCCTTATAACTAACTACCCCTCCTAGTTTAGCATCATCTACGAACTTCACCAATTTGCTTGGCGTTTCCGAATCGAAGTTATATATTGGAAGTGATAGTAGTTCTAATACCGATCCCTAGAATATGACGCTTATCAATTTTCCCCACCCCAAATGTATCTGTTGTTTTCGACCCTTTAACTAGTTTGTTATTCATTCCCAATGTTTACCTCACACCTCCATTGCTTTGACCTTATCTTTAATGTCAGTTTCTTTTTGAAAGTCTAGATGTACCATGTTTGTAGGACTTTCAACAGTTATCAGCAGTTAACAGGGTTATCACTTCCTCAATAAGTGAAGAGGTTTCATTAGGCAGGATATTCCCATTTTGATTGCTGCTTACGAGGTTATCATGGTACAGATAATGCTCAAATTTACTCCTGATAATTGGTTTGATTATTTTAACTGGTATTGAAGTAAGACTAATGGGTCTGTAGTTGACTGTATGTGCTTTGTTGCCTTTTGGAAAATAGGCACATTAGCCTGTTTCTAATCTACTGCTACTTCTTCAGCATGTACACTAGAAGCTAGAGTTGAAGAATAAAATCTAGCTCACATTTTGCCCTCCCACATCCTTTCATCACCAGTGACAAAGATGTTGTCAGGTGTAAAATGCCTAATGCCCAGTGGTGGACCATTTAAATAAATAAGAGCCAGTGAGGAAGAGCCTCGCAGGAGACCCAGTTTATTTGCTGCCGACACAATACCTACATCTGCCCAATTGGAAGAACGCTTCTATAACATCCAAGGAGTGTTGAATTACTGATTGAAAATGTACAGAAATCCTGTAGATCTGAGTATGACTTTGCTAATAAAACAAAGTGATTGTGATTTCTACCGGGACTGTCTGATACCATCACTGTGCAAACACCTGCTTCAATACTGACATGTTTGCTTGACAGAAGCGGGATGAAAGTATGAAGTTAAGCCCTATTAAAACATTGACTTTCACTCTGTCTTGTTTTCCATCTCCAAGGTTTCATCACTGTCTGCAATTACTCGCAATGAGAAAAGCCACAGTCCTAATAATGCATTTCTATGTTGAGCTTTGCTGAAGGGCCAAACCAGCTAACTGAACTCTAAAAGTCGAAAGAAACATTCACACAGAGCAATTGACATAAATTATCCAATAAGGTGAAATTTTAATGAAACTGGATAGTACGTGACGAGGTTATTCATTGCCTAACTTATTGCAGTAAGTTTTTTTTTGCCAGTTAGGGCACTCTGTGAATCTCTTTGAAATTCACTGTGCATAAAGTGATCGAAGCTAACTCTCTAACTGCAGAGTGTGATTTAACCAAAATGACTTCACTTAATCTTTAAGTAAAACAATCTTTAAAAATGAAGCATGAGCTGATCTCAGGGCACATGGGAATAACCAGTTTGAGTACTGTGATGTCAGTGTTGTAAATTGGCATTTTAATGAGTGTTGCTTCAGGTCATTTATATTAACTCTTTCATCATCATCATCTGCCCAACCACTTGGTATCAACGATTGTGAAAATTAGTCAGAATCCTAATTTCATCTCAGCTTGAACCCACAACCATAGGTGTAGGTGAGCTGTCATATACAGTGCTTGCATACAGTGCACTAAGCCACCAGTGTGTGCGGGATCACTGTATCCCGTACTTACGATGAAGGGTCTCATTGTTATGACCCTGGGGTCACATTAGCATTTAACTAGATATTGGGCAGTAAAGGTACTCTGCTCATTGCAGTGGATGCAAGGCTTGCCTTATGGCTGATGACCTTACGGTGTTGATGAAACTGAGAGAATATCTGGCACACGCCAATAAATTTGTGATAGAAGTAGTGGGCTTTAAAATAGCAGCAAAACATTAAGGGAGAAAAATTGGATAGGGGTCGTTTTTGGGCGCAGGTAGCGTGATGCGCTATTACCCCGCGCACAGTGACCCCTGCGCAGGCAGGATGCAAGTTTCGGCCCACCCAAGGACTCACCTGCAATCAGCGTTCCATTCTGGGCCTTGCACGTGGAATTAATGCAATTTGCACTTTCCACCACCAGGGAGAGCTCAATCTCTTAAAGGGAGGATGTTTCTTAGAAATCTCTTAAAGGTAGCTGGTACCTGTTAGAAAATTTGCTGAAAGTAACAGTCACTGTCTGTACAGAGTCTGAACGGAGATCAGACATCGCACATGTAAAACACAGATGCAGATCCTATCCCTATGTTTACACACTGATGAGTTATGTTAAAACATTGAATAAAGGTTGCACACTACTAAATCCCACATCCTCCAATCTGCACGCCAGACCTCACCAATCTGCCGATCTGAGTTGGTACCAGACGTGCGAGAGTGCGTGCACCAAGGTTCTCTGTTGATGTACTAAAGACATTGGTGCAAGAGATGGACAGAAGGAGGGACTTCCTATATCTGAGGGGGTGGGGGGGGGGGTGGTGGTGGCGGCAAGAGGCCCGCCAGACATATTTCCAAAAGGCAGTGGGGGATGAAGTCAATGCCAGGTGCACAGCATCATGAACATGGACGCAGTGTAGGAAGAAGTTCAATGCTTTGACATGAGTGGTCAAGATGAGTGAGGTCAACTGTCAAGTGGCATCTCCTACCAATTGCACCATTCACTACACCCCCATCACCCACATACCAATAAACTCTCTCCATCAGTACTCAACTCTTCCAACCAGATGCTTCCTCTCACCCTTACATATTACCACTGTTGCAAGCTGCCCACCCACAACTCTCAGGCCACACACGCTGGCAGGTATTCAACCATGACAGGCACATCACCCAGACACATGGCAGTGACATTTAGCCCCTCGAGCCTGTTCCGCCATTCAATGAGATCATGGTGGACCTAAGACCTCACTCCATATACACACCTTAGCCCCATATCCCTTAATACCCTTGGTTCACAGAAATCTATCAATCTCAGATTTAACATTCACAAGTGAGTTAGCATCAACTGCCGTTTGCAGAAGACCGTTCAAAACGTCTCCCACCCTTTGCATGTAGAAGCGTTTCCTAACTTCACTCCTTCACGTTCTGGCTCTAAATGTTAGGCTATGTCCCCGTGTCCTAGTATTGAAGCCTAGGAAACCTCCAAAAACAGCTGTAAACGTCTGGGCAGCCAGAAGCAATAATCCAGCCACTAACCTGTAAATCCTGCATGGTCCCTTTAAATTGGAGTGGTCGGGGTTAAGACTGTGCGTTGAGTTGAGCGTTAAATCCCAAAATGCTATCAATCACTTTAAATTAGCGTTGCACACTGATTGAAGCCATTTTCTCCCTACTTTACATGATCCCAGCTTTCATTATCTGCTAACTCCTATACCAAGATGGTGTCTGGCGCATGTCACGCTGGAAACGTGCGTGTGCGTCCAAGACAGCGTCTTGGATGTGAGAGACTGTGTAGCGCCGAAACAACGGGCGCTACACGACCTAATTTAGCGCCCTAAGTTTTTTTTTAAAAGGATGGGAAAGTGCTAAAACCACCAGCTGATGTTGCTAGCAATTCCCCCCCCCACCCGCCCCTGGTTTTCTGCCCCTTTTAACACCAACCTCTGTGGTCGCTAGCAGTAGAGAATGTACCTGATTGTTATTTCAACTGTGGAATGTTATTTCAGGTGCTTTGCAGTGTTGGGATCAGTACTTCAAGCCTGTTACTCAAATGATGCCATCAGCATTCATTGTTTTAAAAATGTTTAAACAAAAATATAATCAGGAGAAAAAACAAAAGGATATTAAATGTTAATAGGTTGAGCGTTCAGTAAATAAATGGACCGAGTTCTGATTGAATGGCGAGTGAGGCTTATGAGTTTGCGCTAAGGAAATGACGGAGGAAGATAAAAATGGTCTTGCACAGGGAGTTAAGTCGTTGGGTGGATGAAATTGGCTACTTGGCTTTTTCTTGTTCCTACTTATAATTCTGTTTATCCTCCACGTGATTGGATGATTTGCTGATCATAATCATCCAGTGTAGAATTGTGATACAGTACCGTGTTCCTACCACTCCATCATGTAATGCTTCGGAAGCAGCAAATTATTATCAGATGAAACCTTGAACAGACTGGTCTCATTGACATTAGTGCAGTACAATATTATACACCAGCACATCCATTCCTCTGAAAGCGATGAATGTTGGACTCCACCAAAAAGTCCTGTAACTAATATCAGTTCATCAACTAATTAAAAAAAAATGTATCTGCTGCCACTAATCTGTGGGTAAGTACTAGGATTTGTAAATATTTAATCTCCAACATCACAGCCCTCCTTTAAACTTTGTTATAGCTATTAATTTTAATGGACAAAGAATCAGCTGTGCTGACTTCCATACCTCAATTCCCAATATGTATTTCAGTTATGTATAGGTCTGCACCAGGAGCACTAATTCATAAAATGTACCTTGTAGTCTTTTGTGTTGCTCATGAAAGCTGCCGTCTGTGCAGTGCTCTGTGCAGTTTTCTATAATGCACAAATGTGCTTTGACATATGATAGCAAATATCAGTTGTGACACTTCTTGTCTATTAACAATTGAAGTGGATCATATGTTGGCAGTAGTCCCTGTATTGCATATCTGGAGGCTAGTGGCACAACCAGTCTAAATTACTGCATCAAGTCATTGGAGAATAGTGTAGGCTAGATAGTACTGCCACTGCAATATGTAAAGTGCCTAGAGTCTGGGCCAGTTGTACTAACTTTTAGTCAAGGGTTACAATCCAAAGTGAGGCTTTAGTTGAGAGATATGCTTATCAATATTCCAGTTGTCCATACCACCGTGTGTAGAGATGCACCTATATTTCAATACGCGATGAATTCCTGATCTCAGCTATGCTGCTAAGGGGAGTTACTGAGTGGGTTGGAGGCAAGACACTTGCTCACTGAGAGCTGCGTTAAGATGGCTAGGCACTGTAGGCTGTTCACACAAACCACTGAGCTCTGGTCAGCTTTGGGGCAAATCCACAGCAGATGCTCACAGACCAATCAGCGAAAACAGAGTAGGAAAAACAGTACGATCCCACCCTCCCACATTAAATAAGACTAGGAATCATTCAGT